>NC_063355.1:14901930-14940736 GCF_021869965.1 Rhincodon typus | reverse complement strand
CCCCGCCTCTTTGACCTGTCTGTCTCCGCTCCACCTATCTTCTCCTCTATCCATCTTCTATCCGCCTCCCCCTCTCTCCCTATTTATTTCAGAACCCCCTTCCCCTCCCCCATTTCTGACGAAGGGTCTAGGCCCGAAACGTCAGCCTTCCTGCTCCTCTGATGCTGCTTGGCCTGCTGTGTTCATCCAGCTCTACACCTTGTTATCTCAGATTCTCCAGCATCTGCAGTTCCTACTATCTCTGAAGCAAGTTGCAGCTGTTGGGTATCCTCTGTTGGAAATTGCTACCATCTAGTTTCTCTCCACTGCTGGGAAAATGGCAACCTGCATATAAATAAGGCAAAATTAGGTAGCAATGATGAGATATTAATGCATACAAATAGGTCCCTCAACATTCACAAATGAGATTCTCATCTAGCCATTGAAACCTCACGCACTAAATCAGACATTTTTGTCACTTAGCATCAAAAATCACATTTTTCCATTCTCACCACACTTTCCCAGCTATCTTATCATTGCCGCATTGTCCAGACCATAGGAAAATTCAGCCCTGTATCGCTTGGGCTTTTTATATGTTAAGATATCCATCTGCAGATCAGGCAGTATCTGTGGAGAGAAGTAGAATTAACATTTCAAGTCTGCTGAATATGACCAGATTTATTTTGTATTGTTTTAATCTCAGATTTCCAGCTTCCGCAATATTTTGCCTTGGTACAGTGATATCATTTCCTTGGCTCTATGCATATATCTTAATGTTAAGCCATCAATAAAAGAAACCTAAAGAAGATAAATGTGTAATTGAATTTGAATTTAAGCTTGATTCTAAATATTAGGAAGGAAGGTATCTAGATAGTTAGTTATTTGTGTGTTATTTTCCAGTTTTTAAATGCATGCATAAAGACCAAAAGGAGGCATTTACCCAGAATTCTTTAAATGTGACATTTTCACTAGTTCCACTCCTGTGACATGAGCTATATAGTAAACAACATTTCTCATTTATATCACTAGAAATTTAGCAATATGTTTCATTTCTGGCCAGCAGTTTAAAAAAAAAACAAAGACAAGATATGGCCAAACAATTTGTACTTTTCTCTCTACCTCTATTCAGCATTAAGCTTATATGAGTTTAAAAGTTGCAGTTAAGACAGGCTCCGGGACATCTCTGCAGGAGTTCCTCAGGGTAGTGTCCTAGGCCCAACCATCTTCAGCTGCTTCATCAATGACCTTGCCTCCATCATAAGGTCAGAAGTGGGCATGTTTGCCAATGATTGCATAATGCACTATTCACAAACACCTCAGATACTGAAGCAGTCCGTGTCCAAATGCACCAAGATCTGGACAATATCCAGGCTTGGGCTGACAAGTGGCAAGTGACATTCATGCCACACGAATGCCAGGCTATGACCATCACCAATAAGAGACAATCTAACCACCACCCCTTGGCATTGAATGGTGTTACCATCATTGAATCCCCCACTATCAACATCCTGGGGGTTATCAGTGACCAGAAACTCAACTGGACTCACCACATAAACACAGTGGCTCCAACAGCAGGCCAGAAGCTAGGAATACCACAGCGAGTAACTCACCTCCTGATTCCCCAAAGCTGGTCCACCATCTACAAGGCACAAGTCAGGGGTGTGATGGAATACTCCCCATTTTCCTGAATGAGCCCAGCCCCGACAACACTTAAGAAGCTTGACACCATCCAGGACAAAGCAGCCCACTTGATTGGCACTACATCCACAAGTATCCACTCCCTCCACCACCGATGCTCAGTCGCAGCAGTATGTACTATCTACAAGATGCACTACAGAAATTCACCAAAGATCCTCAGACAGCATCTTCCAAACCCATGACCACTTCCATTTAGAAGGACAAGGGCAGCAAACATATTGGAACCCCACCTCCTCCAAGTTCCCCTCCAAGCCACTCACCTTCCTGGTTTGGAAATATATTGCCGTTCCTTCACTGTCACTTGTGTCAAAATCCTGGATTTCCCTCCCTAATGGCATTGTGGGTCAACCTACAGCAGGGGGACTGCAGCAGTTCAAGAAGGCAGCTCAGCACCACCTTCTCAAGGGCAACTAGGAATGGGCAAGAAATGCTGGCCAGCCAGCGACGCCCACATCCCACAAATGAATAGAAAAAAAACCCAGCTAGTTTCACCATGCCCTGGAAAATGCAGATACAGTTACAACATTTAAAAGACATTTGGACAGGTACATAAATAGGAAAGGTTTAGAGGGATAGGGGCCAAATGCAGGCAAGGGAGACCAGTTTAGTTTGGGAAACTTGGTCGGCATAGTGGCATTGGACCACAGGATCTGTTTCGTGATGTATGACTCTATGACTTGAAATGTTAACTTCCTTTCTCCATAGATGCTTTCTGAGCTACCGAGTATATCCAACATTCCTTGTATTATTTATTATCAACCGGTGCTAAATTTACATGTGATTTCTACACAGGAGCTGTGCCTTTAGATTCTGGCTTTACTTAGATCTTGTTTGTCAAACTTGCATGAATACACAGAACGAATGTTAAGATTGAAGTGATATTGTTTCATCTGCCAGAGGTCCTGTTCAAATTTTAAAAAATACTCTTTTTATTGCTCTGAGTTTGATTAGTGACAACAGTGATCATTTGAGCAACTGTCACCTGGAAAACTTGTTATAGCAAGGTTGATAGCCGTAACTCATTGCAGCTATGTTTGGGAGTTTTCCCAATGGTGCTAATTACAAGTTACCCATAACAATTCAAGAAAAGAGAAGAAATGTGATCATCTCAATGCAAAGGAATGAACGCACTTTGCCATTCTAAAGATAATGTCAAGTAAGACACCAAGAGCTGAGTATATCTCGGAGTGCCTTGAATTTAATGGATATCTAATTAATCCTGATACGTAGACTTGCGTAAACTTTGAATCCTGTCATTACTTATTAGTTCAGCTACCTTGTGAAGTGTGTTATTCTGAACCATTGATTTTTATCTTGTAAAATCTTTAAATTTATCCTTCAGTCGACATCACAAAAAACAAGTTATCTGTTTGTTATCATGTTGTGTGTGGGATTTTGGTGCGTCTGTATTGTCTGCCACAGTAACTATATTATGACAGTGACTACATTTGACTGTAAAAGTACCTTGAGACATCAAATGGTTGTGAAAGGGACTGTTTAATGTAATTTTTTTTTGCAAGAGAAAATCCTGGTGATTCAACATATAACGTGAACAAAAGAAGTGTTCTCTTTCTTAATACAGGTATTGCTGTGTGTATTGGAATGGCAAGTACCTTTGCATATGCAAACTTAACAGTTAAACACCAAGTTTCTTTAAGAGTGAGTATTTTACTTGTGAGCTATTTTCTGTTGTCTTCAACATGCATTAATTTTTTTTTAGTTTCTCTCTTCATCATATGTCATGTCCTGTTCTGCAAGTGAAGAGCAGAATAATGTGGGTTGATATAATTAATTCTTTCAAGTCTTCACAAAATTTGCCTTTGCTGTATGTCAGAATTTCAACATCCTTTCTTCACCATGTTTGGTTAACATCAGTAGAATGTCGTGGGCATCTGTCTTGCGATTTTAAACCTTGGGATTCCTCATTTACATTCATTATTCATTATTATTAATAATAAATATTAGGTTTTGGGGTAATCTGGATATGTAAGGACTAACCAGTGTTAAATGTTGAGATATAAGTGAATTTCAAAGATAGTATCATGTTCAACTTCTCTCATTTTCATAACTTAATGCCATTTTATTATTTCTAGCCTGCAGCTAAGGTTTTATATTTTATTTTTTTCTGGGGTTTGGTTTCATGGGTGTTGACTTCCTTTTCAATAGCTCATCCAAATTGTTGTTCTAATATGAGCTCAGATACTAACTCCTCACAAGCTGTTCCACTATCAAAGAGTGTTACAACCAAGACCTTCTGTCCTCAATCAACATTAATGCAAGCAGTTTGCTGCAGGACTTGCTGGATAGCTGTCAGGATTGGGAAGCTTGCCTGATTCCTCCTCTCAGTTGTTGCTTCCCCTTGCCATCCTGTCAGAGATCAACAAACGTGGCACAAAGAAAATCTGTGACTAATTACACTGTTCACTATTCTGCCTACAGTTCCTGCTTCTAACATTTTCCAGGGGTGAAAAATATTGTTTGACAGTGTTATTTTCTGTCATTTAATTGTTGATTTATTGATGAACAATTCTACAGTGATTCTATCACAGTGTTGAATCTTTTAACAATGACATTGTAAAAGAGCAAATATGTGGAACATGATCCTGGCAGTTGAGTTTCCCTTAATATCTTTCCTAGCAAAAATAGCAAAGCACAGTAAAATTGCTTCGCATTATGTTATAAAAACAAAACAAATTACAGTGTGGGTAATCTCATCTCTGAAGTTGAAATCACTATTATAAATCATTCAGGCATTTCTTTTTCTTGCTTGTTGGACCCCTGTGTGAGCTCACTGCCTTGTAATTTTTCTTAAGTAGTTTCCTGTGTACAAAATGGAGAGTGTCATTCACTGCTCTTGCCACATGTTGCACTAATCATCCAGTGTGCTTTCCAATTAATCTAAAGAGCTAACTAATGATGTTAAAGAGCTTGCTTGACGTCTAAGCGCTGCTTTACATTTTGGCTTATTATCTTTAAAAAAAGGTTTTTTTTAAGCCTATAGATTATTTTTTTCCCCCACTCCCATATTATTGCTTCTAGAAGTCTTGAGAATATGTCCTTGGCTCCTCCTTTTAATAATGTCTTCTATAGGCATAGGATCAAATTCTACATGCATGCTACTAATAGCTGCACCTATCTGTCAACTGCCTCTTTCAATCCTTCAGCTATGAGACTGCCTCTCTATTGTCTAGGTCTGGACAAGTTCCTATTTTCTGTAGGTAAATATTGGGGAGACTGAAGTCAATGTCTTTGACCTCCACTACCAAATCCATTTGCTTGCCACTAATTTCATCCCCCTTCCTGCCACTGCCTCAATATTCGATACAATTCCATGTTCTGTTGTTGATCTCCCCTGTTTCTTGCCTGCCAAGTTAGAGGTTACACTATTTTATATGGACAAGTATTTTATGCGTGGAAAATGCAATGTATGTGCAATGTCCACTTTCAAAATCAACTAATAGCATGATAACAATAATAGTAATATCATGATAACATAATAGCATGATAATAACATGAACCTGGGAACAAACAGCCTGGACTTAATTCTACTTTAATCTTTGAAATTTTTAATGTTCGCGTTGCTTGATTTGTTTTTTTACAAACAGGAGCAAAGATCAGTACTTGTATGCCTGTGGATATTGGTATTTCTCACTGGGAACACATTGTTTTTATATTATACTTTTAGTGCCCAGGAACTCTATAAGAGGTAAGATATTTCAATATAGTTTATTGTGTGTTTGTAAAATTATATATTTAAAAACGTATTGGTTTGCTGCTTATTGGAAATTGAGGATTTTTCCAATTCATTGTAGGGATATATGCTTTGCTGACAAGTCCAGCATTTATTGTCCATCCCAGTTCCCTGAGAAGGTGCTGGTGGTCCTTCCCCTTGATCAACCAATAGTAGTTCCACACAACTTGTCTTGCAAGGCTATTTTAGAGGACAGTTAAGAGTCAACCACAATGGTTACCTTTCCATAAGTATTGGCCCCAAATTGCTTCTCTAGCCAAAAAAAAAGGCTATCGGACTTGGTAGTAACAAAGCTATGGAACTTAAACTAAGCAACATTAATGTTGTATTAGCATTATGATATTCTTTGCAGATAGAACCATGAGTATCGATTCATGTTTGATCACTATTTATCCAAGGCTCAATTTGAGCATTTGTAATTTATTTGATTTGCATTGGAAAAAAATGGATAAAGAACTTCTTAAAACATTGGCAGTCCTCAAAATAGAAGAAAAACCCTGTGCTTATGAGATGCGCCAGAGGTTACTGAGGGAAGTAAAGCTGGAGATGGTAGAGGCTCTGGATATAATTTTCCGATCCTATCAGATATGGGAATTATGTGAGAGGACGCTGCACCCGTATTTAAAAAGTGGAGGGTCAGAAACGCATCGACTGCAGACTTGTCTATTTAACTTTTCGGGGGGAAACCTTCAATAATGAATCCAGGACAGAATGAAGTAGCATTTGGTAAATAATGAGTTAATAAATAAAAACCAGCATTGAATTCTTTAAAGGCAGTTTAGGTTTGGCTAACTTAATTAGGCTCCGGGATGAAGTAACAGAAAAGGTTGATATGTGGGTACAAAATTGTCTTGGGGATATAGAGCAGAAAATAGTTTTTCAGACTGGAATGAAGTGTGCAGTGCTGGTTCCCATGGGATCGGTGTTGGGACCAGTGCTCTTTTGTATATTAATGTCCTAGGCCTATGCATATAGGACATAACTTTGAAGTTTCAAAAGGTGATAAACTTAGACATGAGGTAAATTGTGAGGATGACCCCCCAGAACAAACATTAGTCGGACCTAAGTGGTCTGATAAATTAGACGTATGCATGACGGCCTAATCTTTTTTTAGTTCATTGGATGTGAGTGTTGAAGGCTAGAGCAGCATGATTGCCCATTCCCAATTATCCAGAGGACATTTAAGAGTTATCCACATTGCTGTCACAAGTAGGCCAGACCAGATAAGGACAGCAGATTTCCTTCCTTAAAGGATACTAGTGAATAAGATGGGTTTTACAACACTTGACAGTGGTTATGTGGTTGTCATCAGGCTAACAGAATTTTATTCCAGATTTTATTGAATTTAAATTTCACCATCTGCCATGGCGGGTTTCGAGCCCACAACGCCAGAACAATTAGCCTGAGGTCCTCAATTATTAGACCAGATGCATTACCACCACACCACCACCTCCTTTTTAATTGGTAGGATAAATGAGAAGATGCAATATAAACTAAATAGTACAATTTTAGAGGGGTTTCAGGACAAGAGAAAGCTTGGGTATACATGTACAAGTCTTTGAAGATGGCAGGGTAACCTGAGAGGGCAATAAAAATCACGTTGGATCCTTCACTGAATAAATGGAGATGCATGCCTGGATTTTGTGGTCAACAGTGAAATGATTGCATTCACCATTGACCCCAAAGAAAATTGCCCACAAAGTGAGAACCATCTCTGTGATTTAAATTTCCCCTTTTCTGAATACACTTTGAATATGGTGCCAAGTCAAGAGAATCACTAGGGTTCCAGTGGTAGCGATATTATCAAATAGGGTAAGCAGGTGTGGGCAGTAAACCAGAATTATCTGGGTTTTTTTTCACTTTTTAATGAAAAATTTACAGACAGCAAAATAAAGGATTGGGATGCACCCTTGGGACTAAGATAGAAGCTGTATATGTATACAACAATAGTTTTCTCAATGGAGAAATTTGAGATCATACAAATATAAAATTAATTCTTCAGTGATAGTTCAGCAGTAAATATGAACTTTGTTTAAAAAAAAACTCACATCATATTCAGCTAGGTGTAGCTTTTTCAGTCTTTTGCATTGAGACCAATAGCATAACAAGGTAAGTTTTAATCACAGTAGGGAATTTGACTTGATTTTAGCCTGATGAACTGTTTTCCTTAGAGCAGAGAAGGTTACAGGGTGGTTAATAGAGATATTCAATTCAAGGATAATTTTGATAAAGCAAGTCAGCAGCAACTGTTTCACTTGTCGTATAATACAGATTTGAGATGATTGGCGGATGAAGCACAGACAGCATGGGAGAGAGAGATTTCCTCAACTTGTCATATTCAGGAATAAAATGCAATGCAAAAAGAGCAAACAAATAATATAATAATTAGCTTCAAAAGGGAATTTGATCAATGGTTAATATGAAAGAATTGTAAAACTGTAAGGAAAGAATGGTGAAGTGGGATTTCAAAGAGCTGACACAATAGCTTCTGTGCTGTATCATACCTCTGCTGTTGTCATGTGCGATAACATTGTCCAATTTTAGTTTGCATTTTTCATTGTAGAATGCATTTTTTCATTATTTTTCCAGTCTTTTCTGTTGTCTCTTAAAGGCTTTATTCCTTACCAAATTAAAATTGTTGTGTAAATGTGGAATCAGGGCTCAACCTAATTTAGGTGTGAAATAAAATTAAACTCCCTGGAGGAGGAACTCTTACTTCTTTTACTCCTGAGGGACTCAAAGTTACACAACAATGTTATACTGTAAGTGCAAACTTAGGGCTTTTATGTAACTAAGCAGTCTCAATTGAGGTGAGACCATTGCAAAAGAATCTTGCCATCATTTGGAATTAACATTTTAGCGATCGCTATTAGGAAAGAAAAGTGCTTGTATTTGTTGAGAGAGGTTTTTTAAGGTTTTAATGTTCCAGAATTTTTGGAACTTTCTATGCATTGTTCTGAGCTCTGAGTTTCCCATGGTAAACCTAAGCAGCGAATGTTTGCTGGTATTGTATATAAAGAGGAAAAAAGTATTTGATACCCTATTATGCATATTCCATGCTTTAATAAGGATCGTGCCAAAATTATACAAATTATTTATTTTGAAAATGTTTAAAGTGGGATATATCAGCAATGTCTGCTGCTGTGGATGCTATATATCTGTTGAACCATAAGCAGGTATTGATTAGGACCCACTGTTTTGCAACATCCTCATTTTTTTTTGTTATGTTTCCTGCAAATATATTGGATTTTTATTTTGCCCTGTATGGTCTGCATGGTACCAATTTTTTTTTATTTGCATTCATTTCTTTGTAGGTTTCATTTGTATATTCAGATTTTTGAACATTAGTTGAAACATCTGTTGTTATGTGATCTCTCATTCAATGTGAGTATTTGATTTTGTTGTCATTATTTGATTCCAAATTGAAATCTTTTGGTTAGCTGAGGGAACACCTAATATACTTCAAGTTTTTAGCATCTTAGTAGTTCAAGAGATCTAACATTTCTGCTTTTTGAGTAGACTTCAGGTATTGTCTTTGTTTTGTAATTCTAGTTATAATGCAGAATTATCCAGCCCCGAATCCCTGCCAAAATGGCAATCTAATCTTTGAAGCCTAGATTACATAACCTACCTTGCTTTTTTTTATATATATTTGTTGCTGTGTTCTACTCCTGCGCCTTGCAGTTTAAAGAGGGCTCCCTTTAGTGCTAAAGTTCAGGCAGTATCTATAACAAGTTTGGAGTGTATAGGCTATTTAACAAAAATAAATGCCCCGGTATTTCATATATGGAAATATAGGGCACAGTCAGAAGAGCTGATCAAAAACATGGTATAAAAGATGGATTTTCGGAAGGATTTAATAAGAAGTTTAGAAGCATGAGGATCTCCAAAGGATTAGGGGTATGCTAACTTGTTACTTTATGTATTGTGAAGGGACATGAGTTTTTTTTTCCCTTCTTGCATAGTCAGAGTAGTGGATGTTGGTAGTGGTGGAGAAATTGAAAGCTGGAGAGGTTGCAGAAGATGAGCACAAACATCCCAAAATTTGTTAGTGTTGAAGGGAAGAGAGCTAGTGTACATCTCTGAAGAGTAATTGGTAAGCCATGCAGTGAACTGTGAAAGCAAAATACTGCAGATGCAAAATAAAATCAGAAAATGCTGGAGAAGCTTAGCAGGTCTGGCAGGATCTATGGGGTGAGAAACAGAGTTGAACTGGTGCACCCCATAAGAGGATTATATGTAAATAAAGAAACTGCTGCCAATTTTTGAGTTTGGGTCAAGATGAGAAATAGTGAAAGTAAAAAGTCACTTGCAGAAGTAGTCCCCTGACAGTGCATGACTGTAAAATATGGCAGAGAGCAAGAGATGATTGGGGCTTTGTGAGAAAGATATAGCTATAATCATGGATAATTTTAATCCACATAGATTGAATGAATCAGTGGTAAAAGTTGTCTAGCGAGGAATTCACAGAATATTTTTAGGTACAGTTTCCTGGAACAGCACATTCTATAGCCAATTAGTGATCAAGCTGTACCAGATCTGGTTATATTCAGTGAGACAAGATTAATTAATGACCTCATTCTGAAGGAACCCCAATGTAGCAATGATCATAATATGATTGGGTTTAGTTTGAGGGAGAGAAGAATGGATCCAAGACCAACATTTTATGAAAAAGACCAATCATGGGGCAAAAACAAACTTGCTGGAAAAGCTCAGCAGGTCTGGTAGCATCTGTGAAGGAAAAAACAGAGTTAAGGTTTCGGATCCAGTGACCCTTCCTCAGAATGGCCGTAGGTTTCACCATTTCTGACATTACTCTGAGTCTAGCACCAAGTGAATGGGACTTTCAGCTCTCATCAAGCAGAGAAAGTAGGCAGTCACATCAAAAAATTCTCCCAGACCACAAATCAAATAAAACACTGCATTACCCTCCTCTTTTCCTAAGTTTTGCATAACAAGATAAAGATTGCAACATATATTCTAAGCTAAAATGTCATAAACAAGTGTTTAAAAATGCATTTATCATACTATGCTTGGGAATTTTTATAGTTGCCATTGCAGAAATATTAAAATAGTTTTCTACTGTTATAGAGGTTTCCTAGCAGTAGTGATGACTAACATGTTGTTAAAACCTCAGTTGCACCTCATTAACAAGGTATAATACTTCATGGGTTTTTACCATGTTACAAACTCCTTTAGTAAAACCATTCCAATAAAACTTCTTGTCAAACTGTTTTGTGTAATAAGAGAAGTTCTTGTCCCTTTAGGGACTTCTAATTTGTCATCTGCAGAGACATCAACCACATACCCTGTGAAGGAGCAAGGAATCACTGCAACGCCAACCTCTGGAGTTCCACGTTTAACTGATCTTGTACAGATTGCAGACTTTTCTATCAGTTTCATGGTTGCAATGGCATGAATGCTGACAGTTTTGCCATCATTAAAACTGCAAGATCTGGCCATTGTGTTTCCAGTCCATCAGTCTGTTAGACATATAATACATGGTGTAATTTTACTTGCTGCTTTTTATTTATGCTCCTTTGCCTTTATGCTGCTACGTTACCCAGATGATTAAATTGAACGGTCATTGCAGTACATAAGTCAAATATTTTACTTGTACTGTTGTTTATCCTTTTTCCTCAGCTTGATATTTCTGAAGACTAGTGTGGAAAGCAAGGATTTCTTTGATTTGCTTTGGATTGCAGGAATTACAGATTTTGTGCTGAAATACATTACAATTGGTTTCAAGTGCTTGGTCCTTATTCTGCCCAGAATAATATTAGCTTTCAAGTCAAGGGTAAGTTAGTCTAACTTTCCTGAATTTGTTTCAATGCAACCGATTAATCTTTTAACGATAGAACTTTCATTCATTTTAAAAAGATTAATATAACACTTATAAGACAATTATACATTTTTTTCCAAATATTTGATGTAAACAGATGTATATTGTATTAACTAAGCAAAAGAGCATGTCACTATTTTCCAACTATTCTGAAGTGACTGCACTTCAGAATTATTTCATTAGCTGTAAACATCATTGTGGTGTCTGTTTGATGCTATATAAATGCAAGTATTGCTGAATAAAGAGACATGCTGACAAAGGTTTTTTGTCTTGCACTCAGAGAAGGCTCCCTTAACAGATTTCTGGAATTAAGCATTGTCTTTTGAGGAAAGGTTGGTGATCTTACTGAAATATCTAAGATCTTGAGGGGACTAGAACTAGAGATACAGTTTAAGAATAAGTGCCTTTCATTTAAATTGAAAATTTGGGGAGTCTTTTTTCTCTCAGAGGATCATTAGCCTGTGAGATTCTCACTAAAGAGCAGTGGAGGCGAGGTCATTGAATATTTTTAATGCTGAGTTAAACAGATTTATAAGTCAGATGGTTGTCGGGGGAGATGGGAACTTTGATTGTGGTCTCAATTCTGATTAGCCATGATCTTACTAAATGGCACAGCATGCTTGAGGGGCTGAATGGAAGAATCTTGATCCTTTTTGTGTATTAGCCTTAGAAGAAGTCCACCACAGATATACTAAAATGATAATGTAATCCTTGCAGTTCAAGTATGAAGAGGGGCTAAACAAATAGTTGTGTCATTTGGAATGAAGAAGATTAAATGTGATTTGACTGAAGATTTTGTCACAGATAGAATGCATCTATTCTCTTACTGCCTGTAATCAGTGTGCTTTTATGGAAAGAGGTGTGTGTTTTGTTGCTCTTGCTGTGTGTCTTCCAATTAAATAATTTAGAAGGCAAGCTTTCAAGAGATTAAAAATAAAGCAGTTTTTTTTATTCTGATACACCTGTCCCAAGTTAATGCAATGTCATACACTTGATCTCAAGCCTATTTATGCATGTGAACACACACAAAGCTGTGTTACAGATAAAGATCGGGCACTTCAATAGATTATGGTTAATTTGGTCTCAGATGTACAATCTCCAGTCTCCCATGTGATGGGCCTATGGTTTCTTGAATGGACGTGATGATTTAAAGTTGAAGTGTAAGTCTGTAAGACAAAAAGTTCACAACAGATTACGAAGTCAGTTACTTATTGTCAAGTCTCTGGGAGATTGGTTCACAAATGAACTTGAATAGATTAAGGGAGTCCTTTTCGCAGTTGGAATCTCCCACTTTCAGGCTATTGCTGTTAAATGACTTGGCTACTTGATGCCTTGCAGTTTGATCGTGATCTAGCTCTCTGACCAACTAATGATTAACTGCGAATAGCTCTTCACTGATTTTTAAAAGTAGTCAATATCATGTCTGGGATCCCATCAGGCTCTCCACAAGTTCAGGTCTTTGCCCAAATCAGATGCTGGGGTCACGTTGCTGCCAAAACCTGTGTAGTGTATGTAGATATTCACCCATTGGGTTTGAAGCAACCTGTCTCTTCATTTTAGAATGACCAACTTTCTAATTGGTTTTGGGGATGGGCATGGACTCTCATCAGGCTAGTGTGTTCATTTGTTCCCTCTAAAACAAGGAAGTGGTTCTAATCTACAATACAAGTCAAGTGACCTTGGGAGGACAACTTTGCTAGCTGTTTTGTGTCTAGACTTTAAAATCTAAAATTACTTTGAATTTCAGAATATAATATGTCTTTACCGGACAATAACAGTTGCAGAATTTTGCCTCATAACTCTTTTGATCCTTTTTTTTCCCCTCTTGCAGTTATTTGTGAGAATATTTATGACAACATTTTGAAATTGTAGAATTAGATTTGGGAAGCAGCAAGCCAAACTGAGTGCAGAGTAGTTATAGATCCAGACGGCATTTGGAATATTTTGAACAGTTTTGGGCCCTGTATCTAAGGAAGGATGTGTGGCCTTGGAGAGAGTTTTGAGGAGGTTCACAAGAATGATCCTGGGAATGAAGGGCTTGTCGTATGAGGAGTGGTTGAGGACTCTGGGTCTGACTTGATGGATTTTAGAAGGATTGGTTGGGGGTGTGCAGGATCTCATTGAAACTTACAGAATATTCAGAGGCCTTGATAGAGTGGACTTGGAGAAGGTGTTTCCACTAGCAGGGGTGGCCAGGACTCAAGGGCACAGCCTCTGAGTGAAGGGGTGATCCTTTAGATCTGAAATAAAGAGGAATTTCTTCAGCCAGAGGGCGGCGAATCTGTGGAACTCATTGCCACAGAAGGCTGTGGAGGCCAAGTCATTGAGTCTTTATGCAGAGATTGATAGGTTCTTGATCAGTAAGGTGTTCCAGGGTATGGAGAAAAGGCATGCAAGTGGAGGTTGAGAAGCATATCAGCCAAGACCAAATGGCCTAATTACTTTCTTATATCTTATGGCAATTTACACCAATTTTACATCTCTCTTTGCCTTTCACCCCCATTAACAACCCCATTGTCTTTTGCACTGGCCTCTGTACCATCTGTTCACCCTCCCCTCTGCCTCTGTCAAAAGTGTTAAAACAAAATTCTAATCTTTTTCAGTTCTGAAGAAGAGTCATAAGAATATAACATAAGAAGTAGGAGCAGGAATAGGCAACTGGGCTCAAAACGTTAACTCTGTTTCTTTCTCCAACAATGCTGCCAGACCTGCTGAGTTTCTCCAGCGTTCTGTCTATTTGTTTCAGGTTTCCAGGATCAGTAATATTTTGCTTTTATTAACCAAGGAGCACTGACCTCACACATATGAGAAACATGAAGCCTCAGTTTTGGAAAGTTCAATGCAGTTTAAAGCTCTGGAATTGAGCAGTACAAAGCACTTCAGCAAGAAAGATGTGATTTTCAGAAATGCTGGTTTTGCAATTGGAAATAAACCAGGATTAACTGATCTGCAGCTTTCGCTACGTTAAATTCTTGATAATTTGAATTATTTTTATTATTGATGTATACAGTTCATTTCTTAACATATAAAAATCAAACAGACAATTTTATGAAAAACAGCTTTCTTTTTTCATAAAAGCTGTGGGGTGCAAAGCACAGGGTGATGTTCCATTTTTGGTATATATTAGCACATGCAAGACAAATCTCAGCTGGATTTGCAACAAACTGTACACCGTATATGTGATCACAGTAAATGAATGCAGCAGCTTTTCATTACGAAGATAAATCTGCTATTTTACATGTGAAAAGGAATGAGTTCTGGATGGATTCCATGGTTTTCTTAACCTTTTCTGTATTAAACAGATTAAAGTACAAGGAGAAGGCATCAGATAGATGAACAATTTAACCACTGCTGAAGATAAATGATGCTTTTTTCACAGTTCGTGCACTTATCGAATTGTCTGAATGATTGTTTAAATTGCAATAAATTTTTCCCAGATGTCACCCTTAAATTTAGGTCACTTGACATTCCACCCCTGCCACCTATTCTTGTTTTCCTCACATTTCGTGAAACTGCATTAGAAGGACAGTGTGAGGTTTCTGCACTTCAGTCTGTGAAGTATGATGTCATTCTTTGGATTGAAAGGCCTTTCGTGTCTAATCAACATAAACTGCTATTGGGCCATAACTTTGATCCTGTTGCTTTTGTATGCTGTGGGTTTAGTTACCTTCAAAGATTTCACAAATTAATGCTATTTTAAATAGTAAGAGGGGGAAGTATCAAAATGTATGGGAAGGAGGATGATTACAGAAGGTATAGAGATACACTGGACTTAATAAATGACAGATTGAAAATCAGTGAAAAAGGCAAATGTTGGACAAGCATCAGATAGATGAACTATACAAATTGACAGTATTAAATAGTGGGATATTCTGGTAGAAATGACTTTCCAGTTTGTTCTGATTTTGCTTTGCACGTGTTTATGCTTGGATTTTTTTTTGATTCCTTGCTGATTAGAAGCATTAGCTTTCATACTGTCTTTATACTGATCAGTCCTTAGGACCCAAGAACACTCTTGCCAGACACAAGGTCCAAGTGAAAGAGGCATGCATCTAATAAGTAAAGCAAATAGAAATATCTTCATACCTTCGTGGATTTAAACTCATCCACTGCTCATATTCTAAGTTGCACCAAGTTCCATGCACTCAGCACTCCTGTCAATGACTCAATTTTAAAATGATCATCCTTGTTTTTAAACCTTTCTGTGACATGTCCCTCCCTATTTCTGTTACTCCTGTAGTCCAGCAACCCTCCAAGTTCTCAGTGCTTCACCAGTCTGGTATCACGATGATCTTCAATTTTAAGAAATTTTGTCATTGGTGACCGTACCTTCAGCTACTGAAGACATAGGCCTGGAATTAGACCCCTAAACCTCTCTTTCAAACTTGATGATGCTGTTTAAAACTTGCAGCTTTGGTCATCCCCTTTAACATTTCCTTGTGTGGTTTGATGTCAGACATTGTTTGATTAGACCTTGAAATGCTTTGTTACATTAAAGGTTATAAACATGATTAGGTGTTGCTGAACAATGTTATAAACTTGTTACACCAAAGAGAGATGTTAAAGGTCACAGAGGGTGAGGCACAAAGATGAAGACTGCTGATATGGGGATATCCTAACTAATAGGAATTCGCATGATGAGTGATCCATACTTGGAATAGGACTTCCAGTTGGATGGTATAAGAAAATATTAAAATAATTTAAGAAAGCTTTGGATGCTGTCACAGGGGGATGTAATTTTCTTTTTGTACATAGATTAGCTGCATATTCATCCGCCCCTGTATCAATCTCCACCACACATTCACTTCTGTCACTACCAATGTGAAACTTGGAAATCTTGCCCTTTTGCCATCTAACGAACTGACAGGTCTAAATCTAAGGTCTGAACTTAATTTCATTTATTATCTTCTACTCCCATGAAATGATGTAGAATTAAGAGAAACTTCTGCAACAATGTCTACTTTTTGTAAGTTAGTTTTAGCATGGAAACAGATTCAAAATTGCACTAAAATAAGAGAAACTCTATGTCTGCTTTCTATCAATTCTGCTCGTCTGTTTACACTTTTTTTGCACTAACTAAAGCTGTAATATTTAGCACTGATCCATTGCGCGAAGAACTTCATTCATCCTTTGGTAGTTTGAAATCTTGGACCAGGTCTTTCAGTCAGAGCAACTTAATAACAACTTGCGTTTATGTAGCACCTTTAATGCACTAAAACCATTCCAAGGCATTTCACAGGAGTGGCATCAAATAAACGTTTACACCTAACAATGTATGGAGATAGTGGGATAGGAAATTGGTGAAAGAACGAAGTAGGGAGGCACAGAATTTCGGGAGGATATTCCAGAACTTACAAGTTCTGTTGTAGATATGAGAAACAATCTCCCCCACTTTCTTTTCTAGCACTTTCTTTATGAGCACAGTATGTTTAATCTTAACAATTTTGTTTTAAGTAGAACAAATGAAATATTTTATTGAAAGAAGAAACGTTCCAAAATTTATTAAAAGGGCACTTTTTTTTTTCATTTACAGGGCTGTCTCGAGAAAAGATACCCGAATGGCCTAAGTGTTGAAATTTTTTTTACAATGGCATTTCCTCATCCTCATTTGATGGTTTAGAACTAATTCTGAGCAAAACAATTCATTTTAGGGTGGCCTTCTAAGTTATTGTTACATGTGAATAAATGTTAGTCACATAAGGTGGGAAGGAAAGTGAAGGGTTTCTGCTAGAAACAGGTGACTGAAGAATTGTTTCAACACTAGTCTGAGAAACCATTTAAAAATGATCTTACCAATTAGAAGGCAAAACGCTCTGCCCTATTTTTTCAAAACCATTATTATATACACTTCTTTTTAACTATTAATTTCAGGGAGGGGCTGGTTCATTGCTCAAAACATTGACAAGTCCTTTACTGTGTTTATTCAACATCGTAAAATATAAATATTTAAATCACATTCTCTGCAGACATTTTGTTTGCGGTTTGATGATTTAAACCTACATTACAGTGGTAATATATGCTTTGAATTATAAACTGATGAACTTAAGTTATGGTCACATTCCTGTGAATTCTGATCAGTGCTGTACAAAGAATTGAAAGAAAGACTTGCATATGGCATTTTTCAACCCCAAGTCAACTCAAAGCATTTTATAGATAATGAAGTACTTTTCGACACGTAGTTACCTTGTAATAGAAAAACTGCAGCAGCCTATTTGTGCACAACAATGCTCTAAAGACAGCCACCACATATTATGTTTAGTGATGTCGGTTGAAGGATAAATATTGATCAGGAAATCAAGAGATTCCCCGTTCTTGTTTAGTTTGTATCTTTGAATCTTTTCCACCTACTTAAGAGGGCACTGGGGCCTTGATTTAAAATTTTAACCAGAAGGTGACACCACCAACAATGCAGAACTCCCTTAGTTTTGTGATGGATTTCAGAAAGTGAAAACAGCAGAGCCAACATTGTTTAAAGAGTCAAAAGGGCTGGAAACAGAGTGTGGAATCGAAGAAATTCACAACACAGAACAAGGTAATTTGGCCTGTCATGTATCTGCTGGCCAAAAAAGAACTGCCATTTCTGAAGAAGGGTCCAGACCCGAAACGTCAGCTTTCCTGCTCCTCTGATGCAGCTTGGCCTGCTGTGTTTATCCAGCTCTACACCTTGTTATGCCAATTTGAATCTCAGTTCCAAATTCTTGGTCTGTAGTCTTGCAGATTATGGCATTTCAAGTGCATGTTGAAATACTTTTTAAATGTAGTGGGCATCTCTGCCTCTAAGATCATTTTTTTAAGCAGTCAGTTTTAGACCCCGCCACTGATCAAAACTTTTTCCTATAACTCCTTCCAGCAATTATTTTAAATCTATACTGCCCACCCTGTTCTTGGTTTCCTACTAAGTGAAATAGGATCTTCCTATCTACTTTTCAAAACATCTCAATGTAATATACTTTAATTAAATCTTCTTTTGGCCTCCTATGTTCCAATGTATAAAAGGGCATATGTCAGATTATTTCATTACTATTTTCATTGTAAGCTTCTTAAAAATATTTTCTTATCTGAAATAATTAACCAGAAATTTTGCAAGTGTGATTTTTGTGTTGTAGCATCTAATTTTGCCAACAAGAATGTTTTCTGTATAATTCTATTACGTAAATTTACCAGTGCTCCAAATTAACTTTAAAATTGAAGAAAAAAATCATTCAGCTACAATGGAACCCCCATGCTACGCAGGAGATTTTGCAGGGGATCCTTTATTCATTTCATATCTCGTTGTATTATTTTTATTTTGTTTTCTGTAAGAATAAATTCACAATGGTCAATTTTTATTTATTTATATTGTATATGTGTAAGACAATATTTAGAAAGTCAGAATTTCCATCATCCACGTGTGATGGATTATAGGTTCCTCTGTACTTTCAAAAACTATAAAATATATCTCTGTTCCTGGCTAGGCCATGCTGCATAATATATTGCACTGCATCACTGCCAGTTTTGTTACTCATTTTATACTACACTGCCTTCCTTTATTGGCTAGGAGATTCAAAATTATAAGTTTAAAATGTACATATATCTATAAAGAATAATTGCACATAAATTTAAATCGTAATCCTGAACAATTGTACATATATTAGGAAAAATTGAAGCTGAATTGTTCCGAATCACTGCACAGGAAATAAAAATCTAGAGCAATGTAAAACAGACTTCGGATTCATTATGATCCACTTTCTGTTAACATTTGGTCAAAATATATGCATGGAGTTTAAGGAATTTGGCACTAAACATTAGTTCACAGAAAAAATTGTGTTTGCTTCCATTGAAAGCCTCACAACCTTACACAATTGGTTCTGAAAACAATCGTGGTATGGAATGGACACCTGCAACATAAACAACCCAGTTCCATTGTTATAGATGCCACCCACTCACCCTTCATCCTCCAGTAACTTGATCACTCTTGCTCCAAAATTGCTGCTGACAACAAAAATAGAAGATCCACACAAACAGCTTTGCAATTGAGTCCTCAACTTTGTTTTTGTCTAAGCTAACATTCTGTTGATATTTCTTAGTCGACATAAAGACAACTCTTGCAACATTTACATAGTATTTAGATGTTCACTTGTTTTCCCATAGCTGCCAGGGCAACAGGCCAAGAGTTGGAAAATGAGATCAGTCAGTCAGGTGACTGGTGTGTATGTATGGACCCAAATGGCCATCTCCTGTGCTGTAAACGTCCAAGAATCTAAGAATGAGAATCAACAGTGAACTTATGGAAAGCTCAGGAGGTCTAGCAGCACCTGTAGACACCAAAACAGAGTTAATGTCTTAAGTTCACAATCATTCATTAGAATGCAAAAGCAACTTTATAACAGTTTGTGACAAGAAACTCCATTGCGAGCACACTTGTTAAGGCATATGTATTGCTTCATTCAACATAGTATAAATCAGGAGAATCCAGCACTGATACTATGTATGACAGAACTGGTTCTACTGGAAGTAAAGGGATACATAAACTCAAGTTCTGGTGCAAAAACACCATTAACAAGATCAATTGCACGGAAGTTATTTGTATGTCTGGAGAATGAATATAAACTTTTTTTTTCAGAAATAGATTATTAATAACAGTTAACTCAACTTTAGCATTTGTTTATTATTTTCACTTGTATACGCTTGTTTTAACTGTAGGTGGTGATTACATCATTGAGGGACTTTTGCTTGGAACAGCTAGAGTCATTGGAGATTGAACCATTAATCAGGAGAACCCTGGTTTTAATTGTATAGTTTAGATCCCTTAGGCCACTTGGCTCAAAAACTGCTCCAACTCAATTTGTCTTCATGAAATCACCACTCTGCACTTAAAGCAAAAAAGGTTTAAGTTTAATTTTTAAGAAGTCATTTAAGGGAAAACTAGGTAACTACATGAGGGAGAAAGCAATTGGATGATATTCTCACTAAATACAATGAACAAGGCTCATGTGGCTCATTAAAACCTGCATTGATCATTTGGGCCGAATGGACTATTTTTCTGTTATAAATAGTATAATAGTTATAATACTATTCAGCAAAAGCATTGCTTTTTTTTTCAAATTTCTTTGTCCAGCCTCCTCTCTGATTTAGCCCTCCACTCCAAGGACAGTTAATTATATTGGAATATGGTTCCAGGGGTGCTGGCAAGCCTCCCGTTCTTTGCCCAAGTGGCCGTTCTTCATGTTTGAGGTTGGACAGTGATTGCCAGCAAGCTCGACTGTCAGACCCATCACAGCCAAAGCAGATCCTGTCTGCACCTGTCATCCACACACACTATCCAGCAGGGGTCACTGGATAGTAATCAGGAGTGGGTAATCCAGGCCAGTTTTATCCATCTCTCTCCAAGCTCAAGGATACAGAGACTAATTGTAGCAACAACCTTATTTTTAAACAAAACTACTGTGGTTGTTTTTCCTAGCATTTGTCAAGTCTGAATTAAGCATCTCATCTGGAAATAGAATGAGTCATTTGAGTCATGTCAACAAAACCTAGTCTTATGTAACTGGCTAGGTTTTTTGCTTCAGTCCTGCTTTCTGTAAGGCTAAGGCGACTTCTTAAAAGAAGAATTAGTTCTAAAACTCCATTCTTTGCACTGAAAGTCTCATAGCACAAATTCTTTGCCAGATTAATAAGCCTGTAGGTTAGTGGAGATTTTAGGACTAAAATGATTGCAGTTATATATTTGTCCTAAGCTGTCAGCTGCACAAACCAGAAACACAAACTGTACTGGCTGCCTGCTGCAGAACTGACATCACTCAATTCCCTAGAGATATGAGATCACAAGAATGCCAAGGTCTGAATGATTATAATTGTTCAAAGCACAAAAGATTAGAGTGACAGCTTGTTATATGATCTCATCTCCAAGACCCATGAGATATCTGTGCTGTTTTATTGGGTGTTCCAGCATGGAGCCTATCCTACAGCACCAGACGTGGGGGAAAAGGATGACACGTGAATGTGGCTATGTCAACTTGACTCATGGCCTTTGGAAGGAAAGCAGGTGACTTTTTATTCCTGTTGCAGTGACATCATGCTATCTTCACAAGGAGCCATGGTTTCCATGTCAACTGTTGTGATGCAGCTGTCCTTGGTGTAATTTGTGTTTATACCTGTAAATGTTTCACTTGCAGCATTTCAAGCAGTCAGTTTAAGAAAACTTAATTCCCTCTTTTAGATTTGGGGGATAAAAACAGTTGTTAAGAATCAAGACATTAATTATAATATAAGCAAAAATGCTGCTGAGCTATACAAGCCAATCTGTCAGCGTTTGAAAGAGAAAGGACAAAAACAGCTTGCATTCTTACTCTGAAGTACGTCTGAGTACTTTATAAAAGGGTTTTTGACTGCAGGTGGGAAGAATTAAAGATGAGGGAGAATAAAATGCAGTCAAATGAATAGGTCTTTAAAGAGACCTTAGGAGGAGGGGTAAAAGGCAGTAATGCTAAATAGCTTCCAGAGTGTGTTCCAAAGAGCATGGAAATAGAACATACCATTAACTGCAGTGCTGATGAGAGAAGGGACGCTGGTGAAGTACATGTATGGAAACTTATTTCTTGCGTTAAAACTGTATTTCAATCAGAAAGTGGGAAAGGCAGGGACACACGTGAAAATTTGTTGCCCTGATTTTGAGCTGAAAAAAATTTCAGCTCGCCCACGACTTTGCACTAAATGGACACTTAGGTAGCTTGTCACTAACCTTGCTGCATATTGGCTAGGAACACTTAATTTTGACTTTGCTGCATACATGTGGTAACTGATTCTGGGATGGTGGGTTGTGGTGTGCAGGAAAGGTAAGTTGACAAATATGATGGGATCAAGGATGGAGCACTGGGATTTCATTTCATTGGGAAACTGTTTGTGGAAATATTGTTTCTGTTAACCATATCTGTTAATGTAGATAAGAATAGAATTAAGAGATGGTGATGTGAGCATGTCAGATATGGCTTAAAGGAACATTCTGTGAGTAGAAGATTGTAGGTTCAAACTCCATTCCAGAAACTGGAGCACATCATCTGGGCTGGATGTTCATTGCAGTATTTAGAGAAAACTGCATTATTAGAGGTACCAATTTTTAGATACGAAGTCAAATTAACACTTCATCTGCCCTCTTCCAAAGAGTAGGAGTGTGCTCCCAATGTTCTTGCTAACATTTATTCCTCAAGCAATATTGCTGTATAAAGGATTAACTTGCTGTTTAACTCTTGTGGGACCTTGCTATGTGTAAATTGGTGATATGTTTGCCTTTAATGCAATAGGAACTGCATTTCAAAAGTATTTTATTATCTGCAGAGTAGTTTGGGTCATCCTGAGAAGCTGAAAGATGCTATGTATATACAAGTAGTCATTCATTCAAGATGGAGCATGAAAAATAGAGAATAGGAGGGAATTAAATGCTCCAAAGTGCTGATTATCAAGTATTTAGAGGAAAATTTCAAATCACTGTGGTGTACGATGGTGTTTGTCGCGTTCGTAAGGTGCTATGAAAAGACAACAATGTTAATCTCTCTTCAGATTTGGACTATGATGCACCTGTATATTTCCAGTATTTTCTCCCAGATCTTCAGCATTTGTAGTTTTTTTTTATTATTTGTGGTGTCCAGAGCCAATTTGTTGCATTTCTATTTTCTGTACAGATTTTCACTTTACAGAGACAAGGTTATTTCAAATTCTCAATATGAGCTATAAGATAGAACTGAAATTAACTGTAAATTACATTTACGAATTAAACAATGTGGAGCTTGTTACTTTATTGAAGAAAGCAGGCTCTCAATTTTAAACCCTGTAATCCTTTATTTATATTCGCAGTGTTGGCTAAAGTGAATAACAACCAGGTTTACTTAAAGCTTTGATGCCATAAACATACTATTGCATCTTTTTAAAAATAAAAATATTTGTTTTACTTCCATTTCTTTAAATCACTATATCAATAAAGCAAAATATCACCGGAACTGTCTATTTGCATGAACAAAAGTTGTCAAAGACTGTCTTTTTGTAAATGGGAAAGAAGTTTGAACTCAGACCAACTTATAAAAAGGAACAAAAAAAAACTCTCACTATCCTGGTTGTGAGAGCTCTAATTGAAGTGAGTTTGGGCATTCAATGAATTCCCAGTGTCTATGATTTCAGAGCTTTGAACGATGAGCATTGAACAATTCTCCATGAATTGGCACTCAATGGGAAATGCGTAGAGAAGAATGACTGAACTTTGAAATACAAATTATCATGTTGATGCAGTAGGGGGCATACTTCTGATGTTGGATGAAAGTTTCTTGTTGAGGTACTATAAAGAAGAACTTTTATTCTACCTCTAGTCACCATTTGTACCTGAACTGGGAGTGCTTTATGCTAAAAGTGAACGGAAACTGTCCATTTTCCTACCTTGCTCCCCTCAACTTGAAAAACCATATCAATGAGGAGAGTTATTTAAAATGAAATAAAGTGTTAATCACTTACTAGACACATCAATTAATTGTCAAATATTACTTAAAAAGAAAGTGCTATTGCTTTTGTCTGCTTTGTTTAAGGGAATGTTACTCATGTTCCCTATACACTTTTAATAGCAAATAGAAGTCTTGGGTAGAAGAGGTTTACCTATTATTGTGTAGTTATCAGTTAAATGTTTGAATAAAAGGAGTGGTGTTTATTAGTTACCAATAACTTAAATTGTCCATTATGCCCATCAGCAATATCTTGATAATTGGAAATAATTTGAATGTACTACCTTTTAAAAATGCACTAATTCATCCTCTCCTTAATAGCACTATGATTATCAAAACACCATGTGGTGTGGTAAGATGCTAAACCATACTGATCAGGGATCTCTATGTTTTATATATAGTTCTTGTTCTGTTAGCTTACTCATCTTAGCCAGAGCAACTTTAGAAATGCAACAACACATTTGGTGTTCCGTCATTGGAAGGAATATTGCTAAGGGTGCTTTCCCCTGATTGTTCTCTAGTAACTGCCTGGAAAGTGTGCATGAATGGATGTAGTGTGAGGAAAAGACAGTTCAGTGTTCTGAACTCACGTGGCGTGTGTGTCCACTTGAACAAAGTAACTCGATGGTTGCAGTGGAACTGTACTCCAATGTAAGTTGTGTCCTCAAGAAATGAAAAGGGGCAAATTAGATTTAGTAAGTGGCAGAGTAGCATTTCTGATAAATTCCTAGTTTGGTGTTTTACATGTTAGTGGGGTGAACTAAATGATCCCTACCTGTACACAGACTGGAAGAATTCCAAACTAGAGCAGGTGACAGACTTAACAGACTGAATATTGGGTCCGTCATTCAAGCTGCAATGAACAAGTTTGGGTTAAGCATTTACCAAGGAAATTTTTTAAAATTATGTATGTGGGTGTGATGATTTTTTTTTAAATCAAGAATAATCCTGCATTTCATTCCTGTGTTCCATTTTAAACTTATGAATTGAATAAAACTTGCAATGCATTACTGAACAAAGTGACATTACTATATGCGCTGACACTGGAATAGAAGTATATGGTTGGCTCAGAAGTAAAAATAAAATTTGTGTAGAATTAACTCTTTTAAAATCATTTTTGCAGGGAACACTTTACCTCCTAATAGAAGAAATGAGCCAATTATTGAGATCCTTGATGCCTGTACAGCTGTGGTACAAATGCATAATGGGAGAAGACTCCATCAATAGTTACCTGTTGGAAGGCACCCTGATTGTTCTGTACAGTCTTTGCAAGGTGAATATTCAGAAACATTTTCTTGCTTTTACTTTCGTGTAGGTTACAAAGAACATATTTTCAATTTGCATTAATTCAATGAAAAACTGTGGTACATGATATGAGATTAAAAGTAGATTTATTGCCTATTGGCCATTGAGACTCCTCCAGCTTTTTCTCCTAATATCTATTCTGCAGAAGTAATCTTCTTAAAGCAAATAATAGTTTCACTAAATAAGTACGAAATCAAGACTGGTAGGTGCGATTTGGAACACTTGTAACTTGGGCATACTTAATAGAATCACAGAACTCTTGCAGTGCATCAGAGAGCCATTTGGCGCATCATATGTGCAATGGTCTCCAATTGAGCATTATGATCTAGCGCCAATCTTCTGTCATTTTCTCCATACTCTTGCAAATTATTTCAGTTCGGATAATAATCTAGTACTCTCCTAAGAGCCTCAATAGAACCTAACTCCACCATTCTTCAAGCAGTTCATTCCAGGCCCTAACTAATTACTGTGATCGGGGTTTTTTTTCACAACGTTTGCTCCTTTTGCAAAATGTTTTAAGCCTGTGATTTCTTGTTCTGAACTCTTGTACAAGTATGAATGGTTTCTCCCAATCTACTCTGTCAAGAGCCCTCATGACTTTGAAAACTTCAGTCAGATTTCCTCTTAGCCTTCGCCACTCCAAGGAAAATAGTCCCCATGTCAGCAATCCATCTTCATCATTAAAGTTTCTCATCCCTGGAACTATACTCATAAATCTCTTTGGTACCTTTTTCCAAGGCATTTGCATTTTCCTGAAGTGTATTTCCCACACTGTGCACAATGCTTCAGCTGAGGCCTAACTACTATTTTATCCCAGTTTAGTGTAACCTTATTGTCCTCGTATTTTATATCCCTATTAATAAACACAAGAATACTATTCCTTTATTAACTGCTGTCCTCATTTGTCCCATTACATTTAATGACTTGAGTACATATATACCCAGATCTTGCTGCCCCTACGCAACCTTTAGAGTAGTACCTTTTCTTTTATACTGTCTGGCCATGTTCCTTCTACCAAAATATCTCACCTCACATTTCTCCATTTTAAACTTCATCTGTGACCCGTCTGTCCTCTCCACCAACTTGTCACTGTCCTTTTGTAGTACTGCACAGTCTTCCTCACACTTTACAATTTTTCCAAGTTTTGTCTCTCTGGAAAAATTGAAACTGTCCCTGCCAATCAAGAAAAACAAAGATGCCAATAGCAAACCCTAGGGAACTCCATTTATCCATGTGACAATTAATTCTACCCTGAATTATTGATTCTGGAAGTTTCATCACAACCAAAGTCTGTAATTGCTGGCTTATCCTTGCACTTTTTTTTTGAACAAGGGGTTCATGTTTGCAATTCTTGCATCATTCCTAAGTTTAAGGAAGACTGAAAAGGTTTGGCCAGTGTCATTTGGCCACAGTTTCCACACTCACTCCATTCAGTATTCTTAGATTCATTTCATCTGATCCTGGTGTCACGTCCATTTTAAGTACAGAAATCTATCCAATACCAACCCCTTATCAATTTTGAATCTTTCCAGTGTCTGAATTTCATTCTCTGTTAATCTGGTCTAGGTAGCAGCTTCTCCTTTGATAAAGTCAGGTGCAAAGTTTGCATTTAATACATCAGTCATGACCCCTGCTTCCATGTGTGAATCTCCTTTTTCATCCCGAATTGCCTTGTTTTTCCTTTTATCACTCTTTTACTATTTGTGTCAAGAGGAGAGTTTAGGATTCCCTTTTATGTTAGCTGCCAGTCCCTTTCATAAACCCTCTTTTTTAATTTGCTTTTTCACTTCTCTTCTGAGCATTCTGTATTCAGCTTGGTTATCAATTGTTTTCCTAACTGACATCTGTCATAACCACTGTTTTCTCATCTTAATCTCCTTTTTCGTCTAGAAATCTCTGGATTTTGTTTGCCCTAACTTTCCCTTTTGAGGTTGTATGGCTTGACTGGGGATCAATGACCAGGAGCATGGATTTAAGATAAGGGGTAGGGGATTTAGAGAGGATGTGAGTAAAAGGTCTCACCTGGAGGATGGTGACACTCTGAACCTCACTGCCTGTAAGTGTGGTAGAGGCAGAAATCCTTCCTAAATTAAATAAAAGTATTTAGATGCACACGTTTGATGCAAAGGCATACAAGGCTATGGGTCAAGTACTGGGAAATGGGATTAGAAAAGGTAGGTGTTTTTTTCATGAACGGTGCAGACTCGATGGGCTGAAGGACCTTTGTCTGTGCTTTAGGTCTATGTCAGATCTAGACTATGTTAGAACTGCATCAGCTACACTTTGTTCTTGCCACATTGAAATGAGCTCTCCCACTCTTAGTCCAGATTGTTTATTGTTCTTTTCTACTGTCATCCAAACCTTATGACAAAATGATCACTGCCACCTAAATGTTCCCCACAGGCATTTAGTCTGTTTGGCCCACATCATTCCAAAAAAACAGGTCAAGCAGTGCCACTTTCTGATTGGACTGAACACATTCTGCTGTAGAAAATTTTCCTGCTCACAATTTAAGAATGCATGCCCCTTTTGACCTTGAATTCCTGGGACATTCTTTTCCTGCAAGACTGCAGTTCTGTTCTTAACAAATATCACCACCCCTCCTTTTCTTCCTTTCCTATCCTTCCTGAATACCAGTATCGGGAATATTTAATACTCAATCATGCTTTTCCTTGAGCCAGGTCTCTGTAAGAACCATACACTATAATTCCACGTGACAATCTGCGACTGTACCTTGGCTGTCTTATTTACAATACTCCTTGCATTTGGGGGTCAGTTAGCTCAGATGGCTGGACAGCAGTTTGCAATGCAGAGTGGGTTTAATTCTTGCACCAGCTGAAGTTACCGTGAAGGACTCGCCTTCTTAACTTCTTCTCTCACCTGAGGCGTGGTGACTGTCAGGTTAAACCACCACCAGTTATCTCACCAGTTATGTAATGAGAGAGCAGCCCAGTGGTCCAGTAGGACTATAGTGAATGTGCCTCTTTTATCCTTGTATTCACATACATGCATTATAACCTAGAATTACAATGGTTTAATTTCTCAATGATCCCTTATTTTGACACCACCTATTCACTTCCTGCTGTCTATTCTAATGTTAACTGCCTCTCCCTGTACTTTGTGCACCCTGGTAGCCATTTCTGATATTCTGTCTTGTTTCCCACAGCCCTTCTGATTTGGTTCAATCTCTTCCAAAGAACACTAGCGAAGCACCTACAAAGACATTTTAGAGATAATGTTTGCAGTTTGAAATTTGTTGTAAGATCGTATGTATCTCCTTTTATAATCAAATCCACAATCTTGTTACAAAGTGCAAACAATGAAAATGTTTCAAATCACAATGGCAGGAGGGAACTTGTTGTTTTATTGTGTGCTGCTTGTTTTTGACAATTTATCCAATTTTCTTTCTTTTGACTGATTGCATATCGTCTGTTTGCAAATTGCTGCAGCTCTTGGATGTCTGTGGTCGAATAGGGGGTTTGCGAAAGGCCTTGAAGATCTTGTGTAAATCGCAGGTAAATTGTGTTTGAGCTACAGAAGCAGTCTTCACCATCACCTATACTTGTAACAAGAAAAGTATTATGTGGAAACCAGGTATTTCCTGATGGGGCGGAAGGGAACATTGAAGAGCACTTCACCTGTTGCTGCTGCTACATTCCTGGAAGCCATACTGAGAGACATGGCAACAAGTGGTCTGTCCTAACCTCTTATTAAAGTTACAGTGATGCCTAATAATAATGCAAAAAAAGTGAAACAGAAAGCATATTTTAAATCTGTTTTGTTTTAATTGTGAGCTAAATTTGGTTTTTAGATATATGTTTCATTAACATTATTTAATGTTACTGTAAAACCTGAGATCTGAAATTGATCAGAGTGCATACATTCAAAATTCCAAAGGAGGGAACAATGCCATCGAAGCATGTTAATCAGTGTATACTCATTTCATGCAAGTGCTCTCATTCTGTACAGAAATCTGCCAGAAGTTGTGAATCTGTCATTTTCTATCAATAAACATTAGTCAGATTCATAGAACTGTACAGCATGGAAACAGACCCTTCGGTCCAACTCGTCCATGCCAGCCGGATAGCCTAAATAAATCTAGTCTCATTTGCCAACATTTGGCCCATATCCCTCTAAACCTTTCTTATTCATATACCCATCCAGATGCCTTTTAAATGTTGTAATTGTACCAGCCTCTCCATCACTTCCTCTGGCAGCTCATTCGAGTTGTTAAAATGTATTTACGAATATGCTTTTTCTCACATTTCAGTGTTAGTAAGTCTTGGCTAAGGAAGGTTTACAGAATTTAGTCTTACAATGAAGCAGTGAACCGTTGTTTCTCAGACTAGAGAAAGTAATAAAGTGGGGTTTCCCATGATTTGGACCTAGGACCACTGCTATCCTTGATATATGCTATAACTTAGACTTGAGTGTAAAGGGCAGAATTTCAAAATTTGCAAATGTCACAAAACTTGGTAGTATTGCAGAAGATGGTGATAAACTTCGGGGTAACATAGGTTGGTAGGATGGGCAAACAGACGGCAGATGAAATTTAAATAATTAAAATGCAAAGTAATACATTTTTTGTAGGAAGAATGAGGAGAGGCAATTTAATTAAAGGTGCAATTCTAAGGGTTTTGCAGGAACAAAGAGATCTGGAGGTATATGTGCTGAAATCATTGACAAAAGCAGGGCAAGTAAAGAAAATTATTAAAAAGGCGTATGCGATCTTAGACTTTATAAATTGAGGCATAGAGTACACATACAAGGAAGTATGGTGAGCAATCCTGGGCATTGCAGTTAGGGAGGATATGAAGGTTTGACAGAGGATGCAGAAAAGATTCAATAGAATGAAGTTCCTCATCCATGGAATCAATGACATGAAGCTAGGATTGTTCTCTTCAAAGAACAAAACATTGAATGGAGATTTGATACAAAATAAAGAAAGATGAAGTATACAGAGCGAAACTATTACCATTAGTGGAAGAGTAGAAAACCAGAGGACACAGATTTAATTTGATTGACAGTAGAACCAGAGGGAACATGAGGGAAAGCTTTTTTTGTGCAGCAAGTGGTTAGGATCTGAAATTCGCTGCCTGAGGGTGTGAAAGAGGCAAATTCAGTCATGGCTTTTAAAGGGAATAGAATAAACACCTGAAGGAAAAATAATTGTAGGCTTTTGGAGAAATGGCAGAAGAGCAGGGCTAGCTGAATTTCTCTTACAGACAGCCAAAGTGAACTTGATGGACTGAATGGTCTCCTCCTTTGTTGTAATCATTCAATGATTCCATGTATTCCTATGTAAGGATGGACTGAGAAATTTGAAAGGAATCTACTTCTTTATTACTAGCCAGTGACTCCAGGTTGAAACAGTTTATGTGTGGGCAGCGTTCAATATTTATGATGCCAGCTATGATTTATTACATCATGAACACACTGTTCATGCTGAAAAATGCAGTAGATCTGAATGAATAAGGTAGTGGAGATCTTATTAATGCTAGTGTAGTTATACCTAGCATGTAGTTATACCTTCAGGAAAAGATAGTTAGAGGTCAGGTAGGAGGACCAAGGAACACCTGTCTTATAGCTATGCAAGCATGATGGTACCACTTCAGAATTAGGTCCAAATCTGATTTCAAAGCAGTAAGACCCCCTCAGACAATTTAACAGTGCTGGGTTTGACATCACGTGATCATAACTCTAGTTATATGTAGTATGTACCTTTAAAAGTGTCTGCAGATTCCTTTGATCTCTTTGGTACATTTTATAAATTCTCAAATGTTGCTTTGAGCTTGTAGAAACTCCAGTCCAGCTGGGGGAAGAGTTATGAGCAAAAGGCAGAGATGCAAGCATGATTCTAGTCAAGATTACATGAATCACATACTGCTAGGATGAGATCTGTTTATGTTCTCAATCATGGGCATGTGAATACAAGTACAGTAGTGTACCAAGTCAAGGATTGGAATAGCGTTTCAGAACCCAAATCTCATTACAAAATTGAATTCAATAAATCTGATAATTTGTGGAACTGGCAGCATATCAATGACTGGAAAACCTGCCAGATTGTGGTTGAAAACCCAGCTGGTGCACGACTGTCCTTCAGGAAAGGAAACTTGCTATTCCTGCATAGTCTGCCCCGCATGAGATCCCAATTTCTCACTAAGTGGTTGACTCTTGTTGCCCTCTAAAGTGGATGAGCAAGTCGGTTATGTAAAACGACCAGTACTATCTTATCAGAACAACAAAGGGAGATGATAAATGGCATTGGCAAAATGCCTGGGAGCAGGTCAACTTTCTATCTTTGCAAGAGAGGGGGTATAGTATAGTAAAGTAATGAAGAAGGTAACGTAATAATGAAGAAGAAAATAAATTTTTAAGTGGGGGCAGAAGCAAAATCTGTACCAAGTCAAGATAACCATTCCTGTAAAAAAAAAAGATTGTGGAACTTTACAGCTTAATTGATGTCTGAGACAAAATGCTGTGTTAATTTTACAGCTACTGATGATGTAATCAATTCAAGAGGAGCATTTATTTTACAAGGTTGGATGTGAAGTCTATTCTAATTAGGTTATACAGCTCTGACTTAAGAACTATGAAAGGGTCCTGTTGGTGTTATATCAGCACAATTAGCATTATGTCAGCTGTACTTGTGTTTCACAAAGTGAAACTTTTATATTGGTTTTTAGATGTAATTTCTTATTGGGAACAATGACTTATTTCACATCTATCATCAGTTGCCCCAAATACATCTGCTGTTTTCCAAAAATTGCCATAATACTGGAAAATATATTTAAAAACAGCTCCAAAATCACAGCTTTTCTTAAAAAGTAGCCTTGGTGTTGACAATCTCGTTTGTGTTGGAAAACAGCAATATAAAAGCTGTGCTTCTCACTGCAATTGCCTTCTCTTTTGGCAGAGCTGTGGTGTACGAGCTACCAGCCAGCAGTGCAGTGAAGCTGGAGATATCTGTCCGATCTGCCAGGCAGAATTTCGAGAACCTGTGGTGTTGATTTGCCAGGTAGGGGGAAGGAGGGGTAAACAAGACAGACCTTGGATTGTTTTTAGCTGATATGGAAAGGATAATTGTCCTGTGTTCAAATCAATGATGTCCTTGATGAATTGTTAAATCTGGCATTGTCAGCACTGGCTGAAATCTTGCTCAGGAAAACTTTCAAGATTTTAATTACCTGATCCACAGATGCAATATTAGCAATAATCTCTGTTACAAATGTATGTCAGTCATTATCAGGCAACAACCCTGATGATACATATTTAAGTAGCTTTTATCATTGTTGCATTGGGAAATGTGACAAAAATATAATTGTGGAAATATGTAAAGAAACAGTGGAGAAAAAGATTATAGGATTATTATTATGCAGTGCACAGTGCAGCTCGAAGCATAGTGCAATAAGAAATTCAATATGTTGGAAACAATCAACAGAGTCAGACAGTATCTATGGAGAGTGAAACAGTTAACGTTGCATGTCGTTGATAACCTTTGAGATTTTTAAAATCTCAGACATTAATTCTTTTCCACAGAGGTCACCTAACCTGAGTATTTCCAACATTTTCTGTGTCTTTTGTGGTGATTTTTGCTGAATATTTGGAAGTGTATAGTAAAATAGGGCAAAGTCAGCATGGTTTCATCAAGGGGAGGTCATGCCTGACAAATCTGCTAGAATTCTTGGAGGAAGTAACGAGCAGGGTAGACCAAGGAGAGCCAATGGATGTTATCTACCTGGACTTCAAGAAGGCCTTTGATAAGGTGCCACACAGGAGGCTGCTGAGTAAGTTAAGGGCCCATGGTGTTAGAGGCAAGTTGCTAGCATGGATAGAAGATTGGCTGTCTGGCAGAAAGCAGAGAGGAGAGATAAAGGTGTCTTTCTCAGGATGGCAGCCTGTGGAGTTCTGCAAGGGTCAGTGTTGGGGCCACAACTTTTCACTTTGTACATTAATGATCTAGATGAAGGAACTGTGGGCATTCTGGCTAAGTTTGCAGAGGATACAAAGATAGGTGGAGGGACAGGTAGCATTGAGGTGGTTGCGAGGCTGCAGAAGGATTTGGACAGGTTAGGAGAGGGGGCAAAGAAGTGGCAGATGGAGTACAACATGGGAAAGTGTGAGGTCATGCACTTTGGTAAGAAGAATAAAAGCATGGACTATTTTCTAAATGGGGAGAAAATTCAGAAGTCTGAAGTACAAAGTGAGTTGGGAGTTCTAGTTCAGGATTCTCTCAAGGTAAACTTGCAGGTTGAGTCAGTAGTCAGGAAGGCAAATGCAGTGTTGGCATTTATTTTGAGAGGACTTGAATATAAAAGCAGGGATGTACTCCTGAGGCTTTATAAAGTTCTGGTCAGGCTACATTTGAAGTATTGCATGCAGTTTTGGGCCCCATATCTCAGGAAGAATGTACTGGCCCTGGAGAGGGTTCAGAGCAGGTTCACGAGAATGGTTCCAGGAAGGGAAAGCTTAACGTATGAGGAACGTTTGCAGACTCTGAGACTATACTTTAGATGGATGAGGGGGGATCTAATTGAAACTTTCAGAATACTGAATGGCCTGGACAAAGTGGATGTTGGGAAGATGCTTCTATTGGTAGGATTGTCTAGGACCTGAAGGCATGGCCTTAGAGTAAGGGGAAAACCTTTTAAAAGGGAGATAAGGAGAAACTACTTCAGCCAGAGAGTGGTGAATCTATGAAATGCACTGCCACAGAAGGCTGTGGAGGCCAGGTCATTGAGTACATTTAAGACTGAGATAGATAGGTTCTTGATTATCAAGAGGATCAAGGGTTACGGGGGAGAAAGCAGGAGAATGGGGTTGAGGAACTTATCACCATGATTGAATGGCGGAGCAAGACTTGGCGGGCCGAATGCCCTAATTTCTGCTCCTATGTCTTATGGTCTTATTTCCAGCATATAAAAGACTCTTGTTGATCAATAAGTCATATTCAGCTTTACATCTTGATGTATAGTAATCAGAAGTAGGAGGAGTAGGGAATAGACCCTTGAGAGATACCAAGAATATCAATGTAGGAGTGGCAAGAGAAATCATTGCATTTGATTCCCTGTCAACAACTAGATAGATAAGAATGGTAACTTGGGTTGATAAGTGGCAAGGGACATTTGCAGCACATAGATGTGGACAATGACCATCTCAACAAGAGAGAATTTAACCATATCCCCTTGATGTTCAATGCCATTACCATTGCCGAATCACCCATTATCAATATTTTGAGTGTTACCATTGACCAAAACCTGAAGTGAACTATTCAAATAAATACGCTGGGTACAAAAGCTGATTAGGGGATTGGAATTCTGTGTTGAGTAACTCACCCACAGACTCCCTAGAGCCTGTTCATAATCTAAAAGATGCAGGTTTGGAGTGTGATGGGCTGCTCTCCACTTGCTTGCATTAGTGCACTCAAATAACACACCAGAAGCTCAGCATTATCCAGGACAAAGCAGCTTGCTTGATTGGCATCCCATCCAGCATCTACAACATTCACTGTCTTTACCACTGATGCGAAAGTGACAGCACTGTGCACCATCTCCAAGATGCATACTAATTCACTAAGGCTTTTTAGTCAAAATCTTCCATACCCACGACCTCTACCACCTAGAAAAGTAAGAGCAGCAGACGTAAGAGAACACTGCCACTGCCATCTCCTCTAAGTCACACACCGTCTTTACTTGGACCTGCATTGCCATTCTTTCATTGTGTCTGAGTCAAAATCCTGGAATTTCCTAATAGCACTGTGGGTGTACCTACACCAGATGTACTGAATCAGCTCACGAACATCGCTAAATATTACCTTTTCAAGGTTAATTAAGATATGCAATAAAGATGTTAGTCTAGCCAGCAACACCCACATTCTCAGTTTTTTTTTTAAATTATATGAATGTGCTAGCTGCCCAGCTCAAGGATGGTGGAGAAGGTTTGGAACAGAGTTTTGTGGTCAGCCTTGTCCAGAGTCTGCAGCCAGGTCAAGAAGGAAGTCATTTGTGACTTTCATAATGGCTGTTTCAGTACAGTGTCAGTAGCAAAAACCTGACTGGAGGGCTTCATAATGAAATTCTGGAAAAAAATGTATCAGGGAATTGGGAGGCAACAAGACATGAAAGGACTTTGGAAAGGAAAGTGCATTTGGAGATCGGACAGAAGTTTACAAGGATGGGGATCAAGGATTTTATTGTAGGAGAGAAGTGATGACACCACTGTCTGAAGGAGAAGGTGACAGTACCAAAGGATAAAGAATTGTTAATAATATCAAATAACACAGGAGCTGGGAGGAAAGTTGAATGGTCACCAGTTTAGAAGGAATAGAATCTAGGCAATTTGGATCCTGGTTAACCAACACATCAGTTCTAAAATCCTCATCCTTGTTTTCTGATCGCTGTGTTGTCCCTCCCTATCTCTGAAATCTCTTCCATTCCCAAAACACCCTGGCTCTCTCCAGATCATCACATTTCTACCCGGTTTGTGAACATCCCCAATTTTAACTTATCCCAGCATTGACAGCCATGCCTTTAGCTGTCAAATTGCTAAGGGCTGAGATGATGAGTGCTTCTTATCCAGTCACTCAAAACCTTCTCCTTTGACCGAGCTATTGGTCGTCTGATCTAAGCACTCTTTGTGCGATTCCTTTCAGTTTTAATTTGATAACTGCCCTGTAAAGTACATTGAGGTGTTGTCACATTGAAAGATGCCAGATGAATGCGTGCTGTCGTTATAGAAAACAAAATACTGTGAACTCTAGAAAAGAATATTTCTTTACAAGATCAGACAATGCTGGGAATACTCAGCTGGCCAGCACCTTCAGTGGAGAGGAAACCAACCTGGAAAATGAACCATTGTTTCCCTGTCTCAACATAAGCTGCCAGACTTGCTAAGTATTCACTACATTTTCTGTCTTTATATTTATGACAATTTAGAATAAGTTATTTTCTTCAGTGAACTTTACCCATTTGGCAGAAACCCAGCTGTGGATTAAAAAAATAATAATATTTTTCGTCCATCCATGAATTTCCATCACAACACAATTCAACATACAGTTGAGTTTGTACTTGTTATTGTTTGTAGGTGAATTGGGAGATCTCATGAAAAGTTCAATGTTTTTAGAATATAAAATTGCAGTAAATAAGGTGTACATCCACCGACTCCCTCCCACCCACCCACCCACACACACACGTGAAAGGACTGAATGCTTTCTGTTCTAATATAAGAGAGCTCAGCTGCTTGGGCACACGGTTGACGTGACTTTTACCTCCACTGACTGGTGCATTTCTGGCAGCTTCACATGCACGGATCTGCCTGTGTTTTTTTTTTAAGTGCCCTGATTTTCTTTTAAGTGCGTGCTTTGTTCTTTGCTCTCGTCGTCTTCTCCAGCACGTCTTCTGCGACGAGTGCGCTTGCCTGTGGTTTGACCGAGAGAGGAGCTGTCCAATGTGCCGAACCGCTGTCAGCGAAAGCCTGCGGTACTGGAAGGACGGGAGCACCTCGGCACACTTCCAGGTGTACTGATGGCCAGCCGTGGCATGAAGACCAGCCCTCGGGGGTATGCGGGAATGCAGCTGTGCAACAGCTGGGATCGAGCTGCCTGTTATTTATCGCGAAGAAAGTATACAGTCTTCACGTGTAACTATAATCATAACAATGTTTCAAAATCAGCGCTTCTTCGGTGAAGATTTCCCACTCTTAATGATTGATAAGATACCTTACCAAGCAAAGTAAATGTATTCGAGCGTGGTTTATTTCAGCAACAATTTACATTGTGCGGGTAATATTCAGTGAATTATTTTCTTTTTGATTTCTGTGGACTGGAGAGGGTAATCTTCATTAAATATTTGTTTTCACTCATTGGATTTGTAATGTATTTTAAGTGACTCTACAGAGGCTGTTCTGGTTGTGAAGTATTTATTCAGAATGTTCATGTTTATTTTCAACAATTCTATGAAATAACTGACTAAAAAAAGTAACCAACATCGCCATAAATATATTTACATGAAGACACGAAGACTTTTTTTTTTGAAAAAAAAACATGTTTGTAATTACATGCAGTAACGTCAACTGGTATAAAATTGTGGTAACAAATGTTACATTCCAAATTTTCAATGCATGCATTTTTTTTTCTGTGTTTTGTTCCCATGTCTTGTACAATGTAACCAGTGCAATTTTCCAATCCAACTCCTTCACATTCCGGTGATTTGTTCAGCCCAAGTTTGGGACTGAGTTGCACTCTCAAGCAACCTTCACTGCGTCAGCGGAACGACGGATTCTGCACCTGCCACTTGCAAAATAAAGGAACAAGTTCATTCTCTTTCTATTTACTAATTACTAATATTTTTAAAAAAAAACTAATGTTACTGTCCGTACAAAACGGACAACCACAATGACATTCTTTCCTCAGTAACCTCATGTAACACTTCTCATGAGGAAGGCACGGCGAACATTGATTTTTAAACGATATTTGTGGCTTGAGCTCATGACTTTGATTTGATGCTGGTCACATGGCAGTCATTTCTGAAGGAGAACAGAACTCACTCGCTCCCTGCCCTTAAGAGGTGTCATTGCGCCGTAGATGCTAGAATAAATGTCGCAAGTGGGATGAGTCGGCGTAGACTCGATGGGCCGAATGGTCTGTTCTGCGCTGTATGGTCACTTAAAACAAAGTAACTGAGCATGGTGCACGCAAAAAAGTTATTAGTAAGTGACCCACAACTGAGGGGGAGCATACTTTGAATGTGATCCAGATTCGTTCTTGCCCTAGTCCTCAATGTCTTTGGGAGGCAATAGCGCACCACAGGCACAATGGTCGCACATAGTGGCCCGAGAGAGCGGGAGTTGGCAGATTACTGCCTGGGTGGAAGAGAGCACAACTCAGAGCGACTGTATCCTCCACACGTTGCAGCTGGGGTGACTGGCTCTGGATCAAAGGGAACGTTGACTGATTCTCACCCTCAGCTCAGAGGTGGTCACGCTAATTGTAACATCCCCATATAACTGTCCAGCTGAGATCATCACTCGGTACGGTCAGGATTTTCCCCAGTTTGATTCAGAGCAGCGCCACGGTGTTATCTAGAAGTTAGCTCTAAGACTGGCTCTCAAAAGTGTTTGAGCCCCCTACCTAGCCTTTTGGAGATATGAGTATAACTTGTTATGGTCAAAAATGATAAAACACCGGCAATATCGGAACTGTTTCGGAAGCTCCCCCTCCACAGAAGATTTTTTTTTGCACGTTTCTCCCAAAAGGAAATATCATTGCCAAAACTGGGGTGAGAAGAACAGAGTAAACATCTCAAGTTAAAGCTGATAACGCCGCTCTTATCTCAGAAATATCAGTACTGCAATCCGACTCATTAATCACGATAGTCAGGGGATTTAAAGAATCTTACCTGTTGAAGTCCAGATCACCAAGTGTCAAACTTCCTACAGGTGTTTGTTTCTGATGAGTATAAGGAGCGCTGTGACATGGACGAGTGTGCAAATGGTATAAAGGTGCCTGTTGTTGACATGGGTATGGATTCTGTTCCTGTCCGCGGCTTTCCTCTGCGCCTTCTCTTGCAAATGGTCCCCTATTATCCTTAACCTCCTGGCGACCTCCTGCACTTCGGAGCAGCGTTCCCTTGCTCGGCCGGAGGGGCACATACACACCGTCCTCTCCCCATCGTCTGCTTGCTGACACATTGGTAACCAAGAGCGAGCACGATAAACCTCAAAAGTCAGTGTCTCTGTCGTTAGGAGCGCGATTATTAATTAAAGCTGCCTCCA
>NC_063355.1:14895881-14901830 GCF_021869965.1 Rhincodon typus | reverse complement strand
ATTTCTTAACCGTTTAGTTGCTGGACCTATTATTTGAATAACTGTTTCTCACGTTATCCAGGTTATATGTAAGGTGCGCTTTTGCTGCAGTGAAAAGCAATCATTTTGCTTTCTACCATCGAGTTCTTTCTTTTTGGTTAGTTTTCTGGACTTTTTTTGTAATGCGCCGACTACAATTAAAGTTCTGAGTGCAGTTGGAGAAAACAGTGCTTTTTAACGCAAATGACCTACCTTGTAAAATTTTGTACAGTCAATTTGACATGGTACTCCCTACGTTTATCGTGTACTTTATTTTTCAACAGAACTTCCCTCTTCCTTTGAAGGGTAGCTACAGGATGCAAATAAATATCTCTTCCAAAAGATGCCAGGGCAGATGGCTAATTTCCCCCCTTGAGACACATTAGGAATTTATACCTGCAAATGTGTTACGTTCTCTGTAGAACCCTGTTGTCAACATTAACCAAGCATGAAATCAAACGATGGGAGTGTTCTACTTCTACAGATCCCGCGGACATTTAGCAAAGTTTGTGTTTCAACTCGATGTCACTGTAGGGAGTCATTCAGCGTGTATATACGATATTTACGAGTTGATTTGAAAGCATCAGGTTACGTGGTGTTGAAAGGAGACACTTAGATCAGATGTTTGCATGGATTAATTGTTACATTTGGATTAGCACGCTGCCGCTTCTCATATTTTATAATCAAGATTGGAATTTTGCATGAAGGTAACTTCTACTGGTGATTTGTAACGGACGATATAACCATCCATCCTATATTTTTTGGGATTTTCTTCCATTCGCCCTCATTTCACGCACTCCAAACTCTGCAACTGTAACTGCAGCATCTCATTCTCATTACTCTCTCGTTTGGCACGATTTATGCCCCGTGCTTCCAGCCCTAAGAATTGTCTTCCTTTCCCCAGCTATTTCAGTGGGGCTTCTCTAAAGTTAACCCATTCCTGCTCCTTGAGGATCTTTCTCTAGTTGCAAAACCCTACGTCCAATTAGTTTGGACAGACCAGATCCAGATTTTGACGGGTACAGGCTCATCGGCACTACATTTTCCCCATACTGTAATTGGACTGGCATTTTTTCACTGACAGGGGGCAAGTGTAAACTACTTAAGTTAATGAGATGTGAACTCCTGGTGCAGTGATGACAGAGGCATATTAGGAAGCGAGACGGAGTGTTACTCTATTGCTGACAATGATATATCTGAATTAGTTGATGGTGCTGAATGGAGTCGTTTTTCATTAACTTGAGGGGACTGAAGGTTTTGAGTGAGCGGACTATATAAACACCTATTGTGGAAACTCATAACCGCCTTTAAATCTATGCTCCTAATCTTAATGTCCCCATTCCGGCATTCTTCGTAATTGTCCCAGCCAGTTAGAACAAATAGGACTGAGTTGCTTGAACTTGGAAAGCCAGGGCCTTTAGAATTGCAAGATTGGCATCTTTGGCCTTGACACATCCATCATCTTGGCGCTGAGCGATCATGTGACAGCTGTTCTGTGCTCTCATTTTTGTTCTCAAAAGGTCTAAAGACCGTTCCTTTTCAAGATTATTTGTTTTACTTTAAAAATTGAACAGCAAAGTAAAACATGAAGTGACAAAGAGTAGGCAAACAAGAAGAAATAACTTGTAATTAGATTGACCTTACGTGTCAACAATACCGTGAACGCATTTCGAATGATGAATTGTTTTGGAAGTGTCCTCGCTATTACTATACAGGAAGGGAAATGGTCCTCAGCAAGGCAACCATAAACTGCAATAGAAAGGGCTAGAAAATCTGGTTGTGGTAGTGTAGACAGAAGAGCACTGTTTACCAAGGCACCGGAAGTACACCCTTCTTCTTTGAGTAATGGAATCTACCTGCAGACAATATGTAAGCCTGGAAGGGAGGAATGGGTGTACCTACGACTCTGCAACACACCGTCCGTTTTCTACAGCTCTTCCAATATAGCTAATGTGCTGTATGTGAGATTTCATCCCAAAGTATTCCAAACTCGAGCCAGTGAAACTGGCACTAATTGAGTTCTGAGATAACAAGGTGTAGAGCTGGATGAACACAGCAGGCCAAGCAGCATCAGAGGAGCAGGAAAGCTGACGTTTCGGGCCTAGACCCTAATTGAGATCTGCATAGTTCTTTGAGATTGGCTATCTGTCAACTTCTTAAATAATAATTTAAGATAACTGAAACAAATAGATTTGGTTTGGGAGTTACCAGGCATTCGCGCAAGGAATGTACGTTGTGTCACGCTGTTACAGGAATCCAGCACTCCATATATATTTTATATACTTTCACACTGGAGCATAGTAATAATATCTCTGCACACCGTCTCCATAGTGGAATACTCTGTGTGGCTGCATGGGTGGCAAAGAACTAGAAGCTGCATTCAGTTCCCCAATACATACAAAATTAGCAACACGTTGGATTCTCTTATCTTTAGGTAGAGTTGAATATCTACAAATGTCTTCGAAATTCGAGTGCAACAGTCGCAAGTAAAGGGTTCAATTAATCCAGAAAGTCACAATCACCGAGATTGTTTTGAAGTTGGCAGCTATCCGCATTTGAAGGAGACAGCATTACAACCACCTTTTCATCATAATTCTTACCAAAACTAAATAAAACGTTATTTCATTTTAGCACAGACAGTTCAACAGAAGTATTTTTCGGGCCCTGAAGTGGTTCGGGGCTTCCTGTGGTCATGGAAGACGGTGTATAACTGCAAGAAATGTTAAGAGAAAAAGAAATCCTTATATTTGCCGCACAACAAGGACTAGTCAGTAGAAACTGACGGATGTTTATTCAATTTAAATCAGCTCTACAGGCGACCCTGCAATACAGTGAAGAGATCACAAGTAGATGTTCTATGATTTCTCCATTCCCTTCTTGCAAATGATCGGCACGGTTAATATTGAAGTAAATTTTCATTTTTGAGAAGCAAATATACTGAAATGTTCACAGATATTGAAGATACATCTTGAGCAACAGACTAACTATTTATTCAAATATTTTTATACAAACTTCTGGAAATTGCATTCCCCGTTTTATTTTTTCTGATCGTACTCCTAATACAAACTGAGTATTACGCCCTTCATCCTTGCCCATCAGTCTTTAGGAATTAGTTTTCTTTCAATATATATCCGTGCACCCGTGTCTAATATTTATAAAACCCAGCTCGCAACTGGTGTTTGAGTTAATGTTAGCAGAAGTTATTAAGGGGCACGAGCGAAACATAATATGTGGCTTCAGCAAGCACCCTGATCTCATTGAATGAAGGAAAATGACTTTCACCTGCACCAGCTGCCTCAAACTCCTTTTATAATTCACTCGCAGGACGTGGGCCAGCATTTATTTCCCATCCCTAGTTGCCCTTGAGAAGGTGATGGTGAGCTGCCTTCCTGAACCACTGCGGTTCATGTGCAGTAGATTGACCCAAAATGCCCCGAGGGAGGCAGTTCCAGTATTTTGACCCAGCAACAGACAAGGAATGGCGATATGTTTCCAAGTCAGGTGAGTGGCTTGGAGGGGAACCTGCAGGTGGTGGTGTTCCCATGTATCTGCAGCATTTGTCCTTCCAGATGGACATATTCTTGAGTTGGGAAGGTGCTGACTAAGGGTCATCAGCAGTGCATCTTGTAGATGTACACACTGCTGTTACTGAGCATTGGTGGTGGGGGGAGTGAATGTTTATTTGGAAGATAGTCACTTAAAATGTAGGAAACGTAGCAGTCAGTTTGCACATAGCCAGCTCCCTCAAAGGTCAATGAGCAAATAATCTGTTCTATGATGTTGCTTAAGAGATAAATGTTGGCCAGACGTAACCATTGCCCTCATCAGGCTTTGCTTAATAATGTTTCACTTGCCAGGCGGTGTTTTCCTGGTGATGGAAAAATATAAAGTCTTTGCACATTGGTGTCTTTTTTACTACGTCACTTACACACATTTTATACATATGTCTGTGTACATGAGGTGTACACACACACAGAGCCATGGGTGATCTGGGGAGAAAATAAAATATATATAAATTGTTGCGATCATTTAATATTTGGCATTCTTGAGTATATCCTGATGAGTGCAAGGTGGAAGTCTTTAGAAACGTCTCACTTTTCAGTAATATTCAATACTTACCTCTCATATAATATCACCGAAACAGATTAATTGATCATCATCACAATGCTCTTGTATTTCAGCAAAGGTGGAAAAGAAAATAAACATTAGCCATCACAGGAGGATAACTCGCCAGATCTTTCAAATAGTGCTCTGGGACCTTTCACTTTGGAGGGTAGACGGGGCCTGTTTTTATCCCTTATCCGCAAGACAGAGAGCTGACTTTAAGGAACTGCAAATACATCGTTTTCTCGAGTAGAGTTAGACTTAGGGAAAGTTTATACTTTGGTTATCATTTGTTCCACACATTAGCTGTCAAAGAATCCTGTTAAACGTGAAACCATTGAATATCATTTGACGATATTGGCGTTCATTTGAGAAAAGATATTAAAAATACTAAATAGGAACACCAGAAACGAGAAGCAAAATAAGCTAACTGATTTGTTTCCTAATGCTAAGGGAGCGAGGGGAATCGCTAAATCTCTTACTAAATGCTATGTGCTAAAGACGACGAGGTGTCTTATTTACTAAAACTCTTCATTGTAAAATATGATACATAAAAAACCTCTTCATTGTAAACCAAGATGATACAAAATCACTGGTAAGTTCCTAGTAGGCAATTGTGAAAATGGCAAGATTTGATGCAACTGGAAATGAGTTTTGACTACCTGAAAGTTCAATTTGAAATCGGGACAACACCACGTCAATTCATTAATCAGAGCTGGAACTTTGTAAACAATGTAACTTGTTGCAATTCATCAGTAGGTCAGTTTTACAACTCGGATTAGATCACATATGTTTCATAACCGTTCCTGGAAACCAGCAGGTACCATTTAGGGGATGATTCCACGAATAGCAAAAGTTACCTTTCGAGTAATATTTCAGTTTTGGTGCGAGTGTGAGTGGACAACACTTTAAAATGGGAGATGATTTCTCAGCACAGCTTTCAAACCGAGGACCAAGAGTCATCCAAGCGAGTAAGGAGTTGTGGGGCTCCAAAATCTTTGGTCAATCTTGATTGCCATCGTCAACTGTACTTAATACACAACCTGCCGACGATGAGAATTTGCAGTTTAAATACGTGTGTGTGTGTGTTCAGAAATGATGGCGTTATCCTGACAATGGGATCGAGTTGCGTCTGCCGAAAGGTCAGGCACTTAACCATCGAGCTTTCGCTTCTTCTGTTAAGGTAATCATTTCAGAAGAGGGGCGTTCCACACTGGGGTTGTGGAAGATAGGGTACTATTTTAAATCCACGGAGGGACAAATCCCTTGGGGTTAGCCGAAAGGAAACTAAACGAGGACATTGTGTTAGATTATAAATACACAAGGGCAAGAAAATCAAAAATGTTCGTTGTCTGGTTTAAAATGATCTTGATCTTTCTCATCCTGAAAACAAACTAATCAGCGACATTAATGAATGAGTTTCAGCGAAGTGAACGCAGTCCGCTATAAAATATGAACACACCAGGTGGTCTCCCTACCCTCTACATTTCAGAACACCCTCTCTTCCTGCTATCAGTCTAGTTCCGCCTAGCCCAAATGCAAAGTAAACTTTCTCCAGTTCTCTTCAGGTCCGCGATTGTTGCTATTAAACGCTTCCTTTTTACAGATAACAAAAAAAACACACACACAATGCTTTCCTCGAAAGTTTGTGTAATTGGAGCAACTGAAGAACAGTCAGAACGAACTTCAAACCTAAGTTGATGCATATATGTCATTGTTGAGAGGCAGTCGACAAAGAACCATAGTCAGTGTTATCGACCACAAAACTGGAGTTACTGGAAAAGCTCAGCAGGTCTGGCAGCATCTGTGAAGGAAAAAACAAGAGTT
>NC_063355.1:14875292-14895481 GCF_021869965.1 Rhincodon typus | reverse complement strand
TGTTTTTTCCTTCACAGATGCTGCCAGACCTGCTGAGCTTTTCCAGCAACTTTGTTTTTGTCCCTGATTTATAGCATCCGCATTTCTTTCGGTTTTTATATGGTCAATGTTATGTTTGTCTGTATTATTCCACTTCCGTGAAATCGCTCGTGCGCACCGAACAGTCAAACTGAATTTGAAGGGAATCCTCCCAATAGTGCCAACGGAAAGTGGCAATAAACAATTGATGGACAGGTGTTTATGTGAGAATGTGAGAACAGGCTGTTCTTCACCAAGATTGACTTGTTTACAACAATCAAGGATGAAAGGAAAAGTACTCAAAACATTAAGAGTATGAGTAATTCAGCATATAACATTAAATTCAGCATGTTATTAATGTCCGGGGCTCTTCAAAGTTCGTCGGACATCACCTCCGGACGTTGTCGGGCCTGGTGCTGAAATTGAGCCTCCAGGCCAGCCATTGTTGTAGACGTCCCTGTTGCGCAGAAAGGCGTGACTCTTAGTTGCTTCGTGAACCAGGCAGCATCAGAGGAGCAGGAAAGCTGACATTTCGAGTCGGGACCCTTCTTCAGAAATGGGGGAGGGGGAAGGGAGCTCAGAAATAAATAGAGAGAGGGGGATGTCGGGCTGGGGGAAGTTAGGTGGGATGCTGATAGGTGAGTGCAGGTAGGCAGTGGTGGGGATTGGTCAGTGAGGTGGGAGGAGCAGATAGGTGGGAGAGAAGATGGACAGGTTGTGTCAGATCAAGGAAGTGAGGATGAGAGGGAGGGTTGGACATGGGATGAGGCTGGGGGTGGGCAGATTTTGAAACTAGTAAAGTCTACATTGAGACAATTGGGCTGTAGGCTCCCAAGGCAAAATATGAGGTGCTGCTCCTCCAGTTTCCGGGTGGCATCGTTGTGACACTGGAGGAGGCCCAGGATGGACATGTCGCCCAGGGAGTGGGAGGGGGAGTTGAAGTGGTTTGCGACTGGAAAGTGTTGTCGTTTGTCGTGAACGGAGCGCAGGTGCTCTACAAAGTGGTCTCCGAGCCTCCGCTTGGTCTCACTGATGTAGAGGAGGCCACATTGGGAGCAGCAGATACAGTAGACCACATTAGCGGATGTGCAGGTGAACAATCTGTTTGATGAACAAGGCTTTTTTGGTTCCTTGGATGGAGGTGACAGGGGAGGTATAGGGGCAGGTGTAGCACTTCCTGCAGTTGCAGGGAAAAGTGCTGGGGGTGGTGGGGCTAGTGGGGAGTGTGGAGCAGACGAGGGAGTCGCGGAGAGAATGGTCCCTCCGGAAGACACATAGGGGTGGGAGGGAAATATATCTTTGGTTGTGGGGTCAGATTGCAGGTGGTGGAAGTGGTGGAGAATGATACGTTGAATCCGGAGGTTAGTGGGGTGATACGTGAGGAAACAGGGGATTCTGTCTTTGTTTTTGTTGCGAGGAGGGGATGTGAGGGCAGAGGTGCGGGAAACGCAAGAGATTTAGTCGAGAGCATTTTCGACCACTGAAGGGGGGAAGTTGCGGTCCTAGAAATAAGAGGACATCTGGGATGTTTGGGAGTGGAACACCCCATCATAGGAGCAGAAATGGCAGAGGCAGAGGAATTGGGAGTAGTGGATCACATTCTTGCAGGAAGGTGGGTGAGAGGAGATGTAGTCTAGGTAGCTGTGGGAGTCAGTAGGCTTGAAATAGATATCCGTTTCAAAATGGTCACCAGAGATGGAAACAGAGTGGTCCAGAGAGGAGAGAGAGGTATCAGAGATGGTCCAGGTGAACTTGAGATTGGGGTGAAAGGTGTTAGTGAAGTTGATGAACTGTTCAAGCTCCTCATGGGAGCATGAGGCAGCACTGAAACTGCTCGACCACATACTGAAGCCGTGAAACTGCTCGACCACATACAGAAATGCTGTATCGGCACCTGCGCTCTGTTTGTGACAAATGACAGCATCTTCCAGTGGCAAACCACTTCAACTCCCCCTCCCACTCCCTGGACGACATGTCCATCCTGGGCCTCCTCCAGTGTCACAACGATGCCACCCAGAAACTGGAGGAGCAGCATCTCATATTCCGCCTTGGGAGCCTACAGCCCAATGGGCTCAATGTAGACTTTACTCGTTTCAAAATTTCCCACCCCTGGCCTCATCCCATGAACAACCATCCCTCTCATCCCCACCTCCTTGACCCAACACAACCTGTCCGTCTTCTCTCCCACCCATCTGCTCCTCCTACCTCACTGACCAATCCCCACCACTGCCTACCTGCACTCACCTATCACCATCCCATCTACCTCCCCTAGCCCCACCCCTCCTCGCTATTTATTTCTGAGCTCCCTTCCCCCTCTCCCATTTCTGAAGATGGGTCCCAACCCGAAACGTCAGCTTTCCTACTCCTCTGATGCTTCCTGGCCTGCTGTAATCGTCCAGCTCCACATTTTGTTATTTCTGACTCCCGCATCGGCAGTTCTTATTATCCCTAGTTGCTTTGTGTATTGTTTAACAAGTAGTATTTGAATGATTAAAGTTAATCATTATCACAGAATAAGATCCTTGTTCTTGACCATTTCTGAAAGAACTGCATGGACTGTAAAAGCCTTAATGATACAATTAGGAAGAGTCAATACCGGTTTTCACAGAGGAAATCATGCTTAACTAACTTGCTGGAGATTTTTGAAGAGGTTACAGAAAGAGTCAACAGGATAATGCTGTTGATGCGATGTATGTAGACTTCCAGAAACCATTTGAAGCAGTGACATACAACAAATTTGTGAGGAAAGTCATAGGTCAGATATAAAATTGGTGAAGTCAGCAGAAACAGAGAATGATGGATTTCTTTCTGGGCTGGAGGAAGGCCTGTAGCTGAATTTCCCAGAGATCAGTATTTGGACTCTTGCTCCTCCTAATATATGTTAATGATGTAAATTTTGATATGCAAGGGAAAATTGCAAAGGTTTTTGTTTCTTTATTCATTCATGGGATGATGGCATCGCTGGCTAGGCAGCATTTATTGCTCAGAGAGCAGTTAAGAGTCAATTGCATTGCTGTGGGTCTGGAGTCACATGTAGGCCAGACGAGGTAAGGATGGCAGTTTCCTTCCCTAAAGGATATTAATGAACCAGGTGGGTTCTTCTGACAATCAACAATGGATTCATGGTCATCATTAGATTCTCAATTCCAGACATTTATTGAATTCAAATTCCACCATCTGCCATGGCAGGATTAGAAGCCAGGTTCCCAGAACATTATCTGGATCTCTGGGTTAACAATCCAGCAATAATACCACTAGGCCATTGCCTCCCCCTCCCCAGTGAGGTAGGAGGTTGTGGATGATATGAAAGTAAACTGCAAGGAAGACCTTGTAGGGCTTCAAAAAGCTACAGACAAACTTGGTGGATGGGTGAGATGAAATTCAATGCAGGTGTGAGGTGATGTAATTTGGTAGGAAGAATATGAAAAGACAATATAAATAAATACAATTCTAAAGAGTGTGCTTGAGTAGAGCGACTTAGATGCGTATGTGCTCAGAGCATGGAAAATGGCAGGACAGGTGCTGAGATCAGTCAATGAAACATGCTGTGCTCTGGATTTTATTAACAGGGGCATAGAGTTTAAAAAGAAGGTTATGCTGGACCTCAGCTGGAGTATTATGTAAGTTCTGGATACCACACTATAGAGATAACGTGAACACATTGGAGAGAGTGGAGTAGAGATTTCCAAGACTAGTTCCAGGGAATGGAAACTTCAGTAAGGAAAATTGATTGGAGAGATTGCAACAGTTCTCCTTGGAGTGAAGAAGCCTCAGAGGAGATAGAACAAACTTCAGCCCTCCAAGCCTGCAACGCCACATTTTGCCTTTCCATACTAAAATTGTCTTCACTTACAGGATCTGTATTCCTCCGTCGCCTTCCTGTTCATGTATTCTTCCAGGTTTTTCTTGAATGCTGCTGTTGTGTCTGCTTCCACCACCTCCTCTGGCAACATGTTCCAAGCACTCACCACTCTTTGTATAAAAAAAATTTGCCTCACACATCTCTTTTAAACTTCTTCCCTTGCAGCTTGAATCTGTGTCCCCTAGTAATTGACCCCTCCACCCAGGGAAAAAGTCTCATACTTTCCACTCTATCCATGTCATTCACAATCTTATAAACTTCTATCTGGTTGTCCCTCAACCTCCTGCATTCCAGTGAAAACAAACCCAGTCTATCTGTTCAATCTTTCTTCATAGCTAAAATCCCCCATACCAGGCAACATCCTGATAAACCTTTTCTGTACCCTCTCCGAAGCATCCACATCCTTCTGGTAGTGTGGTGACCAGAACTGTACGTAATATTCCAAGTGTGGCCTAACAAAGGCTCAGTAAAGCTGCAGCATAACTTGTCTATCGTTATGCTCAATGCCCTTTCCAATGAAGGCAAGCACGCCATAAGCCTTTTTGTACTACCTTATCTACCTGCACTGGCACCTTCAGTGATCTGTCCACCTGCACATCCAGATCGCCTGCCAATCAATACTCCTAAGGGTTCTGCCATCCACATTTGTCCAGATTAAACGCCATCTGCCATTTTTCTGCCTGAGCCTCCAACTGATCCATATCCTGCTGTATCCACTGACAATCCTCCTCACTATCCACAACTCCACCAATCTTTGTAGCTGAGAAATTTTCATAATCATGAGAGACTGGCTAGAATAGATGGGGAGAAACCATTCCTGCTTGTAAAAGAGTCAAAAATAAGGCACAGATTTAAAGTGCTTTGCAAAAGAAGCAAATGTGATGTGAGGATAAACTTTTCGTAGATTGAATTATTTGGGTCTGCCTGGAAGTGTGATGGTGGCAGGATTAACTGAGGCATTCAAGATGGCATTCGATGTTTGTATTTAAATATTCAATGTTCAAGGGTGTCAAGAAAAGGCAAGAGAATGGCATTAAATCATGATGCTCAATTAGAGAGCGAATGCAATCATAATGGGCTAAAAGGCTTCCTTCTACACCTTAACACTTGTGTGATTCTGCAGTTCTGATTATGTGGATTATATTCTCTTTAGTACCATAGCTAAAAGAAAGTCAGAAAATTCTGGCTGAAATATGGTATTTAAATATAAATGTTATCAAGAGGATTATACTTACTCCTTTGAAATATTTACCTCCACTCCAATTTTTTGAAATAAAAACTCTTTGCTTTGTCAATGCTTTATTTTAGTTTATATTAGAAAGGATGGAAGCCAGTCCTTTCTGCTTGGATTTATTTAATTGTTCATAACACATAAGATCCTGAAGGGTTTTGACACGGGAGAGGTGGAGAGGATGTTTCCTATCTTGGGGGAATCTAAAGCTAGGGTTCACTGTTTAACTATTAGGGATTGCCCATTTACAACAAATATGTAGTGCTTTGTTCCCCTTAGTGGATCTTGAATCTTTGGAACTGTCTTCCAGAAAAGCTGGTGGAAGCCGGGTCCTTAAATATATTTTAAAGCAGAGATGGATAGATTATTGCTCAGCAATATGGCGAAAGGTCATCAAGAGTTAGCAGGAATGTGGATTAGTGGTTACAATCCGATCAACTGTGATTGTATTGATTGATGGAACAGACTTGAAGGGCTGAATGGTCTATGCCTGCTCCTTGTTCATAGGTTCATACAGAAGTAATCTTCACCACATACACACATGCAGATGTAGATATAGAAAAGGTACATAATGAGTAGTTTATTTGTACTTAGAAGTGCATGGCTATAGATGCAGTGATTGGTAGATGTAATGGTACGTGTAAAAGAGTAGATGCACCCAGATCTATAAAATGGCACTAAGTTACCAATCAATCTGGCTGAGAAAATTGATTTTGCTCACTCTTGCCAATCCTAGGAATTGCAATCTGTTGTCAGCTGAGCCTACATATTTGCTGTTAAGCTAAATATATTACTGTGATGGAATGAAACCTTTGGCCAAGTGTGATTATAGTCTGGCTTGTCCTCAATGCAGTCAAACATTTTTTCCACATTTTCGTGCTGCAGTGTGAAATCTCAAAGTATCTTTATGTCCTTTGTGGCTCCAGCTGGGGAAACAGGAAAATCAGCAGATGTGCATTCAGCAGACTCTTTAGGTTCATCAGCTGCATGGCCTTCTCCATTTGAGATTGGGCTGCATCTCCAATTGCATCATCTTTCAGTTCTGTTGTGTACAGTGTAATCCATCTCAACATACTTTTCCATGTTTGTCTCTTCTGATATTCCCATGCTTGTCTCTCATACATGAGGGAAAGGAGCCTCATCATCTGGTTGGTTGGCCTCATCTTGCTGCTCTTTGTTCTCAGCACTTTGCACAATCATCGCCTGTTGAAGACAGCGTGACAGAACTAATTGATGATTGTGTTCCATCACCATCTTCCATGCTTCTTCATCACAGAAATGTCCACTAGAACAGTTGGGTTGTACTCCTGCTTCTTATCAATGGCCTTATAAACCTGAGAGACCATGTAACAGAATTGATGATAGATGTTATGTTTTGAACTTTTCAAGGACTTAAACAGGAATGCAGGTGAGGCCATTATCATTAACTCAGGACACCTAGGTTAAGGATGTGAGAACAAATTAGAGTGACACTCATTTTTGATTGCTATGTAATGACCCCTGTCTGACATGCTTGTTTATACCGGGCAAAGGAGAACAATTTGGGAATGAACTTTGATAACCTATGCAACCAAATAACCCTTGGAGACAACTCATCGAAGCTGCCTATTTGTGAAGAATATCCATTAAGGGAATGTCCTCAACTGTAAGCAAACCAATGTTCTCTAGCAAACACATAGGTAGAAAAGGGAAAAAAAAAACTTTTATCATAATCTCATAATCTGCCACATGATACTTTATAAAATGCTATGATCTTGGTAAGAACAAATAATTTTTAAAACAGAAATTTGAACACTGTTTTATTAACTGAAACAATCAAAAGATTTCATATTTTAAATAAAAAAAGGTTTTACTGTAAAAGAGTTAAACAACACAAAAGCTATTAACTTAATGCTATATTTTGTCCTTATTAATCTCAACAATACACTATTTGTTCTGTTTTTATTTCTCCCCAAAAGTTTCCCTAGTCTTTACTGGATCTTGTGGACTCCTTCACTTCTCCAGGGATCAAATCAAGGTGTGGCACAGACCTCAGGAATTCAGTTGATTCTCCTGAGTCTTCTACTGTTCTCAAAATTTCTCAAGATTTCTTGGAGTCCTTCAACTATCATCCAGATAGGTAACCCTTCAACTTTACTTCAGTACTTCATGTGTATACCTGTACTAAAGCTTCACTGCTTTTTTGTTTACTAACTTCAAATCAGAAAACACCCTTGGTTTCTGATAACCCTCTGTTTGGATCTACAGCTCCTAACAGATTCCCTGCCTGCTTGTCTCAAAGTATCTGTCTCAAAGTATGGTTTTGATTGATAGCTTCTATGAAAAATCACACTTCTAACCACATCAATATAAAACAAAACACTTCTCTTCAATCTACCTTCACTGCATACTGGGAATGTCGGAGAAAGAGAGCATGACATATTATCTCCAGTTTCCTAACCTTTTCTTTATTACGGACAACTACATGAATGATCTACATTGCTTAGGAAGACAACTGCAGACATCTCAACTTTACCAGCAAATTCAGAAAAGGGATCAATGCATGTGTTTCCCATTTCCAACTCTGATTTTATCAAACTGACATTGACCAGCCCTGAAATGCATTTACTTAAGCTTATCTACCAGCTTCTCAAGCTGAAAAACTTCATTTATTTTACATATACAAATTTCAAACCCCAAACTAACAGTTAAATTCCTACAATGTATGGATCATGACATTACATTTTCATAACAAAATTACTGTTACTCTGTAAAACTAACAAAAATCAAGTTAAAAGATGATGATTTCATAATGTAAAATATTTTACAGTGTAAAGTTATGGCCCTGAAATTAAGCCATGGTGTTTATTGGCATACTAATAGGGCATTTGACTGAAATATCTCTCTGTTAACAAAATGCATGTATTCAATATACATAAAAGTAGCAACATTGTAGAAATTTTTAATCCCTTATGTCATGTTTACATGCACACACTTCCACTCCTGCTTTGTGGATGTACTAATATTTCAAATTCAACCTATTTAACCATTTCACCAGCATATTAACATCATTCCTTTTCAGATGTCGAAAACCCAAACAAAATAGCTTCCCTCTTCCTGATACTATACCTTTAGTGAAGTTTTTATTTCCCTAATCTCCTGTTCTTCCCTATTGTCGTACATGGTGAGGGAAATAATCCTGAGATTGCTTCATGAAACCTTCCCCCTAAACTTATTCCTGAATCTCCTATATTGACTGTGCAGGATAATTTCCTTAAGAAAGAAAAGAAGTGCTGTCTCAAAATAACTGGGCTAATCTCAAAAAGAGAGAAGTCCTGAATATTCTGTTCTGGTGCTGAAGTAATATTCTGTGTGATGCAGAAAATCTAACTAAAAGCAATGTGCCTCATGTTAATGAATTTGCAATGATAACTCTGTTTTTCTCTCTCCAACGATGCTGCCTGAGCAGCTGGATTTTTTTTACTTCATCCTGGATTTTGGTTTACCGAGAGAAGTATAATTAAATCCACGGTGCCCACACTAGAGTCTTATTGATCCGTGGTTTTGCCCATTAAACAATGAACAGATATTGTGGTTTTAAAGGATACAGGACCACCTTATCAACTAAATAAAATAGCTTGCATTATTTGATAGACTGGTCTGGTCATTATAATGTGTATCATCTGCTTTACACAAACAACCGTCACAAGAGATCTGTTATACTCTTATGCCCTGTGCACATTTACTGCATCACAATATGGGAATCAGGTTTGTATATGTGCATCTAATTGGTGTAAACTAATTACCTATAAAACAGCAACAATCATAGTAGCAACAGGTAAGGAACATATAAATCAAACACAATGAAGGATGGGAAGAAGTTCAAAATTTAAATTTCAAAATTTAAATTTAAATTTTGAACTTCTTCCCATCCTTCATTGTGTTTGATTTAAATTTAAAAGAAATTAACTCAGAAGATCTGCATGGTCCTTATTTTAGAAAAAAAATACACCATAATCTGTTAATAAAAGTAAAAAGAAACACAATCAAATGGCTCCAAATATTTTTTTGAAATCTCTTAACTGCTGTCTTAATTTCTCTGTTAAGGTAAAGGAGCATTACAAGAATGAATGTTTTTAGTATAGAAAACAAAAAGAGTTACCACCCTTATAAATTGATGATAGAGTATACTACATTTAAAATGCCTTTAAAATAGCCTATTGGAAGCCTGCTAGAAAAGAGAAAGAAGAATTTAATAGAGCACCTTTTTGCAATCTTATAGTATGCCAAAGAACATCATAGCCAATTAAATACTTCTGAAGTGTAGCCACTGTTGTAATGTGGGAAACACAACAGCTGATTTACACACAGCAAGATCCCACAAACATCAATGAGATAATAACCAAATTACTTATTTCAGCGATGTAAGTTGAAAGATGAATATTACCGAGGAGTACTACCCAATCTTCTTTAAAACGCTGTTATGAGATATTTTAGATGCAGTTATGAGGGTAGGGTGGGGGACGGGGCTTGGTTTAACATTTCAACCAAAAGCTGACACCTGTTGTAGTGCAGCAATCTCTCAGTGCTCTATTAGGATTGTCAACCTAGATTTTGTGCTCAAATTTCTATACTGGCATTTGCACCCATAATTTTCCGACTCCAAGCTAAGAATACTACCAACAGAGCTACAGCTAAGACTGCTGACTGGAAAATGCTAACAATGTAACAATAATCATATTTAAAATATATTATAGTGTATAATCATAATCATATGACATTACACCAAATTATGTTTTATGCACAATTATACTTAAGATGTTTGTCAGGAGACTCCCAAGATTCACTGAAAATATCCTCCTTCTACTCCTAACCAATCAGAAAACAAAAGCTCAAGGCAACTTACAAATCTGTCAAATGAGTTGGAATTCTATTTGATGGCACTGAGCTGTTTAACATTTCACAACAGATGCTCATGGGAATAGGGAACATTTCCAAATAAAGAGCTTTGGAATTCCCATCCGTTCTATCCAGGTGCTGTACCATTTTGAAGTAGGGTTCCAAAACTTTCTGATTTTGATGAGAATCTTCTGTTATCAATGGTGTGTATCCTGAATACAGCCACCAGCGTTTTGGGAGAAATATTTATTTGAAGATAATCTACTTTTTGGTGCACACTAAGTTCCATAGGTAGAGAAGGTGACTAATGCCAATTGTGCTTTCTTGTCACACTTCCGAGGTTCTGAAAACTTTTACTTTGGGAATCGTTGTTGTTATTTCTTTGGTGTACCCAGTATGTGTGGTGGGGTGTGCCAACTGGATGGGCCATTGTGCGCAGATGCTTGGATCAGCGTATGTAAGGACCGCAGTATAGTCAGGACTAATGTAGAGGCGGAGAGATTGAGATTTTTTTCTTCATGGACCTGACCCAGTGTCAGCAATTTGTTGAAAGTAATGAAAAGCTGATCTTTAATTGGTTATGGAGAGCTATTGTGCTCTGCACCACTCCACAAGCATAAGTTGGAGCCTTTTTGTCACTTGCCATTTCAACAAACCATCTTGCTCTCATGATCACATTTCTGTGTAGTTCCTGTTGCAGTTTTCCAGTGAAGTCCAACGTAAACTGGAGGAGCAGCAATTCATTATCTTTTTACACACTTTATAAATTCTGGTCTCAATATTGACTTCAGTAACTTCAGACATGAACTCTGTCCTCATGTTTTTCCCCACCTTCCCCCGTGTATGGTTTTTTTTGGAGATGGGAAGATGGCGTAGGCAGGAGGGTAGGAAGTGTTCAGGCTCCTGGGCCCCTCCACTCTCTCTCACAAGACCGACCACGTCTTTTTTTAAAATTTTATTTTCGTCATTTAACTTTTGAATTAAAGACATATTTCCTTCCTTCTACAGCTGCGATGGTGGAGAGAGGTTGCAGGGAGCTGTTGAGCGGCGGACCCGGCCCATTCCTCATGGTCGGAGAGGTCGCAGCTTGAGCAAAGGTGTCAGTTCTGTACTTCTGGTGGTTTGGTGGCGTCTGCAACGGTGACGGAGTGGATGATCCCTCGGTCCTCGAGCGTTAATTTAGACAGTCCTCGGAAGTTGAAATAGGTCCTGATCTTCAAGGGTTGGGACTGACCCTTGGCTATGGCATTGACTGAAGTATCGATGGTGATAGATGGCTTTGGCAGAGACTGTACTGGGTCCAGTCTGCTTCAGTGTACGTCCTCCTTGGTGTTGCATCCTCGGAGACAGCTTTGACTGTTGTGGAGTATTGGCGGTGTCCGATAGCCAGTTAAGAAATCAAGAAGCCATGGTTGGAACAAAAAAAATGAAATTTGTCTTAATGTGTATTATTTCTTTTTATAATTTATGTGATTGAAATGGTGCCAGATTAATTATGGCGACTTATACACATTTTACTGAATTTTCATAATTAAGTGTAATAATAAATTACTATACTATCTTATTTTCCTTTGAGCAGAAGTGACCTATATTCCACTATAAATCATCTACTCTGAATCTATGTCTTTTCTGTCTCAAGTCTGATCTTGAATCTCATTCATCCTCTAATCTTTGTCTGATCTTTCCTTCTGTTCCACTTGCTCCTCCTTACCTTTTCCTGCAGTATAAAACCTATCACAATTCAGAAGAAGACATATTTGATTCTAAATGTTCACTCTGTTTCTCTCTGCAGATACAACCAAATCTGTTGAATTTCTCCAGCACGTCCTGTTGTGATTTCAGATTTTTGATAACACACAAAATTAAGGTCGATCTCCTGGACATTGCTGCAGCCATGTGCAAATTTGGAAAATTGAGAAAATGGTTTCTTGGTTGTTTCAGTAGTGCAACAATTCATTCACGTTCAACTAATGGTGACATCACGACAAATTCAGTAATATTTCACTTTATCATGGCACCCAAGTTTAACGCTGGCTTGCTAGAAATAGCAACATTCTGCATTTAACCTGGTATACAATACAGAATTTCTGCAGAGTCTATTCGCAACCTTGTAGCAGTGAAGGTGCTGTTAGAGGAGGACACTAAAGTGCTGGCATTGACAACTAAAGCAAAGATAATCCCAAATATAAGAATAAACTTCTCAAAAAATCAACTAATTAATGGGTGTATGTACTGTACATCATAAATAATTTTCACTTAAATATGGAAATACTAATCTACATCATGCATACAAAATATCCAATATATAAAGATGTGGTGAAAAATCAAGAACAAACACAAAGTGTTTTATTTTGCCACAAAGGATGCACTTCAGTAAAATCTTTCGATAGCAGCAGAAATGAGAGAGTCATCAGACTGTGATTCCCCATTAAGATCTTGATATTAAATTGCTCCAAAGCTTCTACCAGATACAGAAATTGCAAATAAAAGCAAGTCTGGTGGATGCACAAAATCAGGTATCAACAATGAGAATATTTGAGCTCCAAAGTTGGAAGAAGTTTTAACTAATGACTTTTAATCAGCATATATTTCTGTCAGTTGGAACAGACACCTCAAATAAGAAACATAAAATGGTTTGTTTGTGGTTGTTTGATGTATTTTCGGGTTGGAAAGGATTAAATATGACGTGCTTATTTTTAATTTGATAATCACGAGATGAGTGATATACACCTTTCACGTATTTCAGGAGAGACTGGGCGTTATTGTATATTGTGTTTAATCCCGTAAAGCTAACACTGCTTATGCCAGTTTTAGACCAGAAACCAACGAACAGCATCCGTGGTGAGGGAAAAAAATTAAGAGTCTGGAGTAACTCTAGACCTGCTGAGTTTCTCCAACACTTTCTGCTTTTTGTTTCAGATATCCAGCACCCGCAGTTGTTTGTTTTATTTTATGCGGTTTTCAAGCACCTTTATAAAAAAAATACTCTCACATGACAATGAAATGAGATGGACGTTGAGAAATCATTGCATTGAGATTGATTTTCCTTTCTATTGCTAAAATGTCTAATGAACTTTATTGGGAAAAAAAGACGATATATAATTATCTCAATGACTAAAAAAAGACAAATGCAAGCTAACAAACTAGTATATCATGGAAACAAAAACGAAAAAAAAATTCACATTATTAATCACAGTCTCAAATGCATTCGCTGAAAGTCTAATGATTCGACTTTGGAGCAAAGACAAGAAGCAATTAAAAGAAAGTGTTGTGAATGAATTATAGTTAAAGCTGAATGACATTATAAAAGGAACAAAAGAACTGCGGGTGCTGTAAATCAGAAACAAAAACAGAAATTGCTGGGAAAGCTCAAGAGGTCAGGCAGCATCTGTAGAGAGGAACGGTCACTCTGATTTCTCTCCACAGATGCTGCCAGACCTGCGGCGCTTTTCCAGCAATTTCTGAACGACCTTATGTCTCGCATCGACTTTTATCAACATATGAAGTCTTCAGAGTTGTCGGAAGCAGCACGAAGCCTAATTAAAGAATAGATTTACGAAGAAACTACTGATTTATAAGGTGGATGCAATGACATTTCCAAATGACAGCAATTGTTTTGTGCCACCAGGGCTGGCAAACCGAGTGTAAAGTCCGAGGGGAACATTCCTGGCTCGGAACTGGATGCTGAGGTTGTACATCTCCACACGGCGCCGTTTGAACAGAGAGAACGGTGCAACCGGAGAATGTCTCCGGGCGGCGAGAGCTGTTGAAGTGGGCTCCCTCGCCCCGCAGTTGTTGTTTAGTAGTTTCTGGGTATGGAGGATGGGCGATAAGGAGCTGGAAAAATTCCGGCTGCTGTGGAGAGAAGAGATTAGGGAGCGGAACCGGGCCGGGAGGGTGACCTGCGGCGAAAGGAGCAGCAAAAAGCGGCGCCAGCAGTCGGACCCGGGGCCCGGTGACCATGGAGACAGGGAGGCGGTGGAGGGGTCGAGCGGCCGGCAGCGAGCAGGAGCAGCTGATGATTATTTCTACCTGGCCCAGAGCCTGCTGGAGGGCCGGAGCAGCCCGCTCAGAGAGCGCCTGGAAGACGGACGATGCGGCGGGCGCGGAGGGACAGGGACAGGGTCCGAGGCCTGGGGAGGGCCCCAGGGCCAATCCACACAGGCCCCCAGCAACAAGAAGGAGAACCTGCTGGATCAGCTCATCGATGACTTGGTAAATGACTGTAACTTCTTCCTGTCCGCCTCACCGCGATAGCCAGCCCTTCATTTAAAGACTTTATTTGTGGATTTCCTGGCCCGTTGGCATTTTATGGGCGCACAGTGACCCCGCGACCGCAATCTCCAGTCGAGATCCGAACAAGAGTTTTTGTTCCTGGGTTTCTTCCTTTGTGGTCATTTTGTTCGGCTTTAGTTTGTTATGGACAATAAACTTAATGAGAAGTTTGTGCCATTGGCAGATAATGGAACTGGTAAAACCTGAAGATGTGGAATTCCCTGGGGAGGTTCTCGAGGGTCGATAACGCTGCAATCTGATTGTTTGCGGTGGTAATGCACCATGAGTCAAACAGTTTGATCACTGCTTAGTTAAGGTCACAGGCGCAGCTGACAGTCGAAAATCAACCATTTAAGAAGCTGCAATTTTCGAATTAGTGGAAATTGTGTTGTCCTCTATAAATGTTATTTACTTGAGGAGAATTAACTTCATTTAGAAACTGAGCTGTGTGAAGGAGTGAAAGGCATTAGGCAGTAACCACCAAAGGATCCCAAGGGCACAATTACTGCCTCTTCATTACATGTGCGAAAGCATTGTGGCACTGGCAAACTGTAAAGCTAATTGAAGATTGTTATTTGCAACATCACCCAAGGCATTGGAGTTCAAAGCGGGCACTACGAATAGTTTTAAAATTGTTTCAGAATTGCGTTCATTTGTTTTGGAAAAACAAGATAACAGGATGCGTGTATAAGAGAATTAAACTTTCAATCATGATAACAGCAACCTCCTCGACTGTCTTTGAATTTTAAGATTGAAATTAATATAAACAAACAATATAGGTAGGGAATGGGATTTTGGTGATTTTATTTTTGATAATGAGTTCATTTCTCAAAATGTTCCTGGTAGACAAATGTAAAAATTGAACTCTTGTATGTTTTAACTACATCTCCCATTCAAAACTTACTCCAGTCTCCTTTTTTTCTTTGCTTCTGACTCTCTAGTCCCCTTCCATTCAGCAAGTTCCTGTATTTGCAAAATGTTGGACTCATTTCTGGTGTGAATAAATGCATAACTGTAAATATATTTTCGAGAGATTTTTCCTTTAATAGGAGTTGGAGCTCTTTGGTTTGTATTTTAATTTTCAAGGATGCTCCTTAAGCATTAATAATGTCAGAAGCAGATATGATGCAATCTTGACAGCGACATTGACTTGTATAGTTGCATAGCTGCTTGAGGTATGACCTTAATAGTTAGAATTTTTATATGTATCATGTCATTATCTATCACCTGCCTATTATTTAGGAATTAAGAAAAGGATACCAAAATAAATAGAATTCTATTGTAAACAATTAAGGAACACCAAATATTATTCTGACATTTGTTTTCCCAAATGGCTTAGCTGGTTGAGCCAGCAGCTGATGAGCTTAGACTGGGAAGGTTTTGAGGACTAATCATTACTCTATATTGAGTTAGCAGATGACAAGGGAACCATAATTTTCCGATCTAAGGGGAGGAAGCTCTGCATTGTGTTCCATTTCCGCTATCTAACAAACCAACAGGAGATTTGTATGGATGATAGGTGAGGATAGGATGTTCCAGTTCCTTGCTAGCATTTGTATTTTCAGTGAAAGAGATACTGGGATATGTCCGGTACAGAATTAGCATCCTCAAATAATGAAGTGGTGAAAAGGATGTTGACGTATGCAGGAATTATATTGTCAGATATACAGTAATAACATTAAATAGTTCATTTCTGTTGATTCTTGTACCAATTGAATAGTTTTTCTTGGCTTTAAACTTGATTAAAATGTACTGCTGCAACTCCATTAGGACAGAAAATTATTGCAAAGTCTGTATAACACAGTTTTCTTGCAAAATTTAAGTTTTGGCAAACCATATTTGGTCAGGAACATATGTGTCGACAACATGAGACTATCTTTAGTGTAAACCAAATTTTAAAAATGTTAGTTATCTTGGAGATTCTTAAAGTTGGATTTTTTTAATACTATAAGAGAGCAAATGAGATGTTTCATTCTCCAAATAACCACAATCACTTCACATTGAAAATTATTCCCAAGTTTATAGAGCTGTTAATGTCTCGAAAGGACATTCTTCTCCATCATTTAAAATGTAGCCAGCATTTGGCTGTTGGCTTAAGGTTCAAGACTAATTTTGCCTGTCTAGAGAATTACATGGAGCCATCAGTATAATTCAATGCAGTGTTTCTGATTAAAAAGATGACCTAAAGCACTCCAGTTATAGAGGTGCAAAAATATAAATATTTTATGAAAAGACACCTTTGTGAAGAAGAGCTACTTCATTTTACAATGTAAATTTTGTTAGCTTTTCATTATTGTAACTATTTCCACGTACAGGCAGTAGGCATAGAATTTGCAATATAAACAAATGCTATCTATGTACCAGTATTATTATACCAGCAGTATTACTTCAATCAACATGTATCAGGTATTTATATGCACTTCTGTTTTACTTGTGGTGGAGAGTTTGTGTGGATTGAGTATGCAGCTGGTTTAATTTTTTAAAAGATGGTTAGTGTCTTGTGCTCAAGAAGTTCTCGTCTTAAAAGTTATGGACTGGTAAAACAAATTCTCAATCCCATAGAATTAGCGTAACTAGGTTTCATACAGTGCTGTACAATGTGTAATTTTAGCATAATGAATGACTGGTTGGCAGTGAATAGTAATTCAATTTGAATCATTCTGTGTATCAAAACTGCTCAAAATGCAGTCACTTCTTACTACATCTTTAAGACCTGCTGCATTGATTTTCTGTCTCAAATTTGCTATTTTCTATGATACAATCTATAGCAGACAGCAGAAAAAGCTAGTATTAGATTTATTTCAGAAAATAACATTTTGGTATATGTGTGAACAATTTTAAACGTCTGATAAATGTGGCATATTCCTGGGAATCTCGTGACTTCAGACCTATGGTTTCCAAAGCTTCCCACCACTAGGACTGTCTTCACATCAGATCTACTTGCTAAGGGCTGATTTGCTAAGATTTGTGAACAACTCCATCATCATTGGACTGTGTGATAATCAGAATGTTAGAAGGTGAACTAGATGGTAACTTGTCCTCTCTTCATTCAGCAATTCCTTTGAAAATCTAATTTATCTTCCGGATTTAGCCCAATCCACATGGTTCACACCTTTATTCATCTAAGCTGTTGACTTGTTACATCTTATCCTTCACTCCAGCGTAGTGTTCATTCTTCCTCAACCTGTTAACATCAAAAACAGATAAACAGGTTATTCATCTCATTTGCAGGTTGTTGAAATTTGCAGTATGCGTACTGATTATTGAATATTCCTTCACAATAATAATGAATACACTTCAAAGAGAAACTATTGGATTGGAAATGTATAATGATACCTTGGAAATAGATGACACTAATTTTCCCAGCTACACCCTTACTTTTTTTTCTCCTAGAATTCCCTTCTAACCTCTTGCAACATATTTCACCTGCAATGAGTTAAATATCAGGTTTTGATATCTTAGGTTTATTTCATTGAATTAGAAGAAATGAAAACTGTAATCACAATTTAGCAATATTACTGCCTTAAACCGTTTAAATTGAGTGGTTTAAAATTTGAATGGAGAGATTAAAAGTGGACACTAGCAATTACGTACAATACAAGAATTACTTTCAGTGCCAATGATCTGAAGCACTCTGGGCCTTAAGCTATTTTCCACCTCCATTCCAATGAATAATGTAGTATCCAGTACCTGGACAAAGGAACCGCTGCAAATCATGGTTTAGAACAAATTACTTAATGGAGTTGATTTATGCATCTTGTAGTTAAAAAGAACTCAATGCAACCAAATAATCTTGCAATTCAGAAGGAATTCCATTGGCTGAGTATTTTGGAAGCGTTGTCCCACTCTCCTCCATGACCCTTTGATTTTTCTTCTTTAAGTATGTATCCAATTCACTTTTGATGGTTACCATTGAATTTGCTTCCAAAACCCTTTCTGACTGCTCCTGCTTGTAGGTACTCCTGCCAGAGAGATCTGCTGTCAGGTGCACCACTTCCATGTATTGTGCACTGTCCTCGTGCCCACTGTAACTAACCTGCAGCTACATTGACTTCTGTCGTCCAACTACACTTACATCTACCCATTTACTGGATGTGCATTCTAAACAATAATTCACTATCTAAAATTTCTCTTCACCACTCCTTTGGTTCTTTCAACAATTTTGTTACCATTGTGCATTCTGATTACCTGTCTCCTACCAGTTTATCAAATACCACCATATTTGAATAGTAAAGATTGATTTCTAAGTAATCAGCTCCAGCTTCTTTAGTTTCTCAACATAAACCCACCATCTCTCATGCCATGTATACTTTTTAATAAATCTCTGCACCGTCGTCAAGGTCTTAACATTCTTGTTGAAGTTTGATGCCCAGAAATAAGGACAAAACTCTCACCAGGGCTTAAGATTGTATCATTTAGAGAACTATGGTGAAAAGGTAGGTGAAAAGGATAGTCTTAAACTGTTGTTGTTGTAGTTTAAAACTGTTATGGCTTTTAAGTGTTTTACATATTGAATGACCAATTCTCTGGGCCTTCTATTTCCCAGAAAATTCGAAGTAGGATCACAGTAACAAGTTCCCATACTGGAATTTCAATTATACATTCAGTTGAGGGATTTAGGTAAAAAGGCCACAGGAGGGGAAAGTACTCTATCTCCAGTATAATTATTCAAACACAGGTAATTATGTCTCTTTTAAATACGTGTTGTACATCTGTTGCTTTTGAAGTGTATAATACATTGTATTTGCTGTTCTGTTGCAGAATGAAATAAATGAAATTCCCTTTTTTGATATTGACCTGCCTTATGAGCTAGCACTGAAAATATTTGCATATCTTGGCAAAACTGAACTTGGAAGATGTGCTCAGGTAAATGTAAAAATTTGATTAAATCTATAAACCTATCAAGTTTTATAGGCAGAGTTGATTATAATTTATGAAAGTACACTTCTATTGTATTCTTCAATGTTTACAATTTGTAGTAAAGGTTGCAGAAGATCTTTCAGGAGAAGTTTTGATGAAGTGGCTTTAACTTGAACATCAGAGGACTAGAAGGGAGTTTGTGAGCAATCAGTGCAGAAAAGATTTGGGAACTGAGATCAGCTCAAGGATCTCTACATACCCAATTTTAGTAACTTTGTAATTAACACTTGAGTTTGGAATGCAACACATCTTGATATAAAGCTCAAGTGTTTTATGCTGTTATTTAAAGATAAATTTAATTGAACAAGGAGTTACTTTTTGGAGTTGTGGGGCCCATCTTTTACAACACTTTTCTTCTCCTTCTCATTCCTCGGAAGCATCTTCGTGTCCTAGGTGGACCTTCAGCCTGTTGGCCTACACACCTTAACTCCCGAAAATGAATGACTCACCATTGCCTTGCCCTGACCTCAACCTTCACTGCAGCGCCATTTTCCTTCGGCGCTGCTCAGATAATTCACTGACTCACGCACAGTTTACGAGACCACAACCCCGCATTGACACGGGAACATTCTGGAGCTTTTTAAATGGTTGAAAACGCGGAAACTAGCATATTTGATTAACTGGCAACACCCATTTCCCCCAGGCGTGCTAACGTGATCACCGAGGAAAACGAGCCAGGGCCAAATTAATAGAGATAACACGGTGTAGAGCTGGGTTATCTCAGAATCTCCAGTTCCAACTATTTCTGCCAAATTAATAGAATTGTTTTGACAGGATAAGTTAGCATCCCCATTGCGCTATAAATTGATGCCCCAGTCCTCTCTGAAGAGAGATTTGTGCACTTGAGCAGCAGATTTTTGCTTTTGAACGTAAGATACCTAGTTAGTGCCCGAGGGTTGAAGGTGGTCGTGAAATCATTGCATACGTTGCCGAGAAAACCATGTTGTACATTCGAAACGTGTGATTTTTTTTTGTGGGTGGAATTGCTATTTCGTGGAATTACCT
>NC_063355.1:14845244-14860292 GCF_021869965.1 Rhincodon typus | reverse complement strand
TTTTCCGCATTAAACTCCATTTGCCACCTCTCAGCCCAGCTCTGCAGCTTATCTATGTCCCTCTGTAACCTGCAACATTCTTCCGCACTATCCACAACTCCACCAACTTTGGTGTCATCTGCAAATTTACTAACCCATCCTTCTACGCCCTCATCCAGGTCATTTATAAAAATGACAAACAGCAGTGGCCCCAAAACAGATCCTTGAGGTACACCACTAGTAACTGAACTCCAGGATGAACATTTCCCATCAACCACCACCCTCTGTCTTCTTACAGCGAGCCAATTTCTGATCCAAACCGCTAAATCACCCTCAATCCCATGCCTCCGTATTTTCTGCAATAGCCTACCATGGGGAACCTTATCAAACGCTTTACTGAAATCCAAATACACCACATCAACCGCTTTACCCTCATCCACCTGTTTGGTCACCCTCTCGAAGAACTCAATAAGGTTTGTGAGGCACGACCTACCCTTCACAAAACCGTGTTGACTATCCCTAATCAAATTATTCCTTTCTAGATGATTATAAATCCTATCTCTTATAATCCTTTCCAACACTTTACCAACAGCCGAAGTAAGGCTCACTGGTCTATAATTACCAGGGTTGTCTCTACTCCCCTTCTTGAACAAGGGGACAACATTTGCTAGTCTCCAGTCTTCTGGCACTATTCCTGAAGACAATGACGACATAAAGATCAAAGCCAAAGGCTCTGCAATCTCCTCTCTAGCTTCCCAGAGAATCCTAGGATAAATCCCATCCGGCCCAGGGGACTTATCTATTTTCACACCTTCCAGAATTGCTAACACCTCCTCCTTATGAACTTCAATCCTGTCTAGTCTAATAGACTGTATCTCAGTATTCTCCTCGACTACATTGTCTTTTTCCTGTGTGAATACTGACGAAAAATATTCATTTAGCATCTCTCCTATCTCTTCGGACTCCACGCACAACTTCCCACTACTGTCCTTGACCGGCCCCAATCTTACTCGAGTCATTCTTTTATTCCTGACATACCTATAGAAAGCTTTAGGGTTTTCCTTGATCCTACGTGCTAAAGACTTCTCATGTCCCCTCCTGGCTCTTCTTAGCTCTCTCTTTAGGTCCTTCCTGGCTAACTTGTAACTCTCAAGCGCCCTAACTGAGCCTTCATGCCTCATCTCTACATAAGCCTCCTTCTTCCTCTTGACAAGAGATTCAACTTCTTTAGTAAACCACGGTTCCCTCGCTCGACCGCTTCCTCCCTGCCTGACAGGTACATACTTCTCAAGGACACGCAGTAGCTGTTCCTTGAACAAGCTCCACATTTCAATTGTGCCCAGCCCCTGCAGTTTCCTTCTCCATCCTATGCATCCTAAATCTTGCCTCATCGCCTCATAATTGCCTTTCCCCCAGCTATAACTCTTGCCTTGCAGTATATACCGATCCCTTTCCATCGCTAAAGTAAACGTAACCGAATTGTGGTCACTATCACCAAAGTGCTCACCTAAATCTAACACCTGGCCTGGTTCATTACCCAGTACCAAATCCAATGTGGCCTCGCCTCTTGTTGGCCTATCTACATACTGTGTCAGGAAACCCTCCTGCACACATTGGACAAAAACTGACCCATCTGAAGTACTCGAACTATAGCGTTTCCAGTCAATATTTGGAAAGTTAAAGTCCCCCATAACAACGACCCTGTTACTTTCGCTCCTATCCAGAATCATCTTTGCAATCTTTTCCTCTACATCTCTGGAACTTTTCGGAGGCCTATAAAAAACTCCCAACAGGGTGACCTCTCCTTTCCTGGTTCTAACCTCAGCCCATACTACCTCAGTAGACGAGTTGTCATCAAATGTCCTTTCTGCCACTGTAATACTGTCCTTGACTAACAATGCCACACCTCCCCCTCTTTTACCACCTTCCCTGATCTTACTGAAACATCTCAACCCTGGAACTTGCAACAACCATTCCTGTCCCTGCTCTATCCATGTCTCCGAAATGGCCACAACATCGAAGTCCCAGGTACCAACCCATGCTGCAAGTTCACCCACCTTATTCCGGATGCTCCTGGCATTGAAGTAGACACACTTCAAACCACCTTCCTGCCTGCCAGTACACTCCTGCGACCTTGAAACCTTATTTATGACCTCACTACTCTCAACCTCCTGTACAGGGTACAGTTTCAAAATTAGGGGCTACTCTTTTAGGGAAGACATGAGAATTGTTTTTCTTTTGCAGCATTGAGCAATGTTGGAACTTTCTCCTTCAGAAGATAGTGGAGGCTGTGTCATTACATATTTTTTGGCAAAGATAAATAGATTCTTCTTAGGTAATGGATTCAGAGGTTAACCAGGGAAAACGGAATGTGGAATTCGAAACACAAACGAATTAGTTATGACTTTATTGAATCATGGAACAGGCTTGAGAAGCTGATTGGTCTACTACTGTTCCTAACTCATACAAAGTTTGTACATTCATACTAATGAACTGAAATTAATTTGGCTTTTTGTGTGGTTGTTGCAGTATTCCTCTCGGCCACCAGATTTCTACTGGATTCGCTATTTATTTGTTGCAAGTTTTGGATGATTAGATAAATGTCATGTTAAAGAAAAGCAATGGAACGGTTCCATGAATATATACCGATCAGGATAGTAAAGTTGGTGTTGGTTCCTTTGGTTGCCATGCTGCACGTGGGTTTCATTTGTGCTTGTGATATCAACATGCATAGATTGTATTTGTCATTTTTGTCCAAACCTGCTCAAAGCATCCTCAGCGTTCCAAAAAGTTTGGGCAAAAAAAACACTCTTCTGTTTGAGCTGATCGACTTGGATAAGAAACTTGTAGGGCAAGACAGTACTCTCCGTTTCTTTGAAAGTCATAGAAGTACTGAAAGATTTTGTTTTTGTGATGAGAAAACAAATATAAGTTGTAGGAACATTTGAATGTGTCCTTTGTTTCAACTAATTGATGTGTATTATGTTTGATATGAATGGTGAGTGGTTTATTTTTCACAGCTGTGTATCTCAGTGGTACAGGATAAAACTGGAATAATGACTGGGAATAAATCAATCTGGTTAACCCATTGTTGCACAGTTCTGTATATTGAAATATACCGTTGCTACTGAAGATAAAAAAAAAATGATTGTAGCTTTTCCACCTAAAGAGATGTTTTTGAACAGAAACTTGTTGGGTCTGAGCAGTCAGGGAATTTTGCATCATAACATTATCTGCTTTGCCCTCACCGGATCCCATGAATTTTTAAAGTCACATTTCAAAAATAAGGAGCTACCCATTTAAGACAAATAATGAAAGACATTTTCTCACAGAAGGTTGTGAATCTTGAAATTTTTTCTTCAAAAGCTGCTGGAAGCAGAATCTGAATACTTTGATGGCGGGGGGGGGGGGGGGGTAGTTTCTTGATAAGCAAGGGGGTGAAAGGGACAGGTAGAAATATGAGTAATCAGTGCAGCCACCAACTTATTGAATGGCAGAACAGGCTGAAAGGGCTGGCTGATCAACTGTTGCTCCTATGTAATTACAAAAAGAAAGGCAAGCAATCTGCTCAATGTCCTTTGCCCACTCCACTTTTGAACCAGGCATTAGAGTCTCGAAGTGGCCTGAATGATTTGCCAATTCTCCTATGAGTGTATTTTGTCAGGGTTCTATGATTTACAGGGAATTCCTGCTTACTAATCAACCCATTGCTCTGTTACGACCTGGTATCAGAAACTTACAAGTTAAAGTTTTGGAATGATAAAGAGGCTAAAAGATGCACTCAACTGCTTAATCTCCCAACCTTGGTCTCATGTTTAATAATACTGTTAATCTTTTCCTTATCCTTGGATATCATTTCCATCTTTTATCAGAACTACCAGCATCTTCTTACTTCTTAAAAAGCTCAGCCTTCACCGCTTTTTCCTCTATTTGTATCTTATGTACTCTCCTTTTAGATTCCACATAATTGACTACTCCATTGCCTCCCTTTGACTGTCCACCTCTGGAGTGCATTCGTGATTTCACTCCCACTTGCCTCATAGCAATTATTACATTTCCTGAAATAGTTTCTGTTGTTGTGCTAACGATAAATACCCAGGATTCCAAAACCTGACACATGCTGTTCATCGTCTATGCGCTATCCTTTCAGAAATGTCATCTTCAAATTTAATTCAGTACCTACATGTGCGTAGATGATATCCAACTCTTCAACTCTGCCATTCCATCATTTTGTTGTGCACCCCAGCAGTTTGTCCAGTGGCAAATATTATGATTCAGCTGAAGTTATCACTGGACATCCGACTAAAAACCTGGCTTTATAGATCATTTTTTATTGTGTTGTTTTGGTTTGGTTTGAACAAAGTGATGTCTTGCTGAAACATAAGCACATGCTGCTACAGGTTTTTCTAACTAGAAACTATCTACTTAAAACACAATTTCAAATCTTTTTTTAAGAATACAATAAAAGTATAATTCCATTAAATACCAAACAAGTCTTTTGAAATTGAAAAGAAAAGCAATAACCTTTGTATTGTACCCAAAACTTCCCCCTTGGTACTATACCCAAATGCACCACTCATACAGTACTCACACCAGAGTCTCTGTCTCTTAATGCCTCAATAGTTAAGTCACAAGTAACTTTAACTTATAGACTGGAACTGTAGTTAGCTATTATACACTTGAGCTTAAACATACTCATCTTTAAGTAATATCTTCATGGTTTTATCTCAACAGTTATTGTTACAATCATTAACTCTTTCCTGGAAGGTAATCTAGTTTTACTATACCCTTCCCTTCTGAGGAGAGCTGGTTTATATAAACATTTTCACCAAAGCGCTCCGCAAGACTACGTAAAACTCAAAAGTAAAACTAAAAAAACTCCTCTCAATAAACTATGGGTGTTCCCTTAAACTTAAAAAAAAAAGACTGACTTCCTAAACTGGAACTTGTTCAACTCATTCAGTAGTAAAAGCCTAACAATGTACACAAAACCCTATTAATTCTAAAAAACTACTTTTAACACAATCACTATGGTTACAGAAATACTTACAAACTAATTAATAACTTCGAAGTCGCAGGAAACCCAAATGTTACTAACTCAATAGTCAAAAACTCAGATTTGCAATGAATAATATTAAATACAGTATCTATGAATAAATCACACAGTCTACATCATGCAAGCCACATTTAGTTAAAGTTTTCCACAATTCGGTGCTGGCAAACTTTTGTTGGCCATTTTCTTTGTGCCTGGATTATTACCTGGTGATTTTTTTTTACTCACTGATTCATTATCTCAATGATTTAATTAGTCTGTTAAATTTCTCTGATCTCCTGTTGCTCCACAAATTAATTTTAGGTGGCTCATTTTTATTTTTAAACCTCCCAAATCTCATTTCACATCATCTGGGAAATTTCAAGCATTTTTTATTTCAAAATGTACTTTATTCATAACATGTTTTTATGTTCATAATCACTGAAGCAGTTTGGTTCTATAGAATAGCATATGAAGAAACAAACATTGGAGTTTGACTCTATCCAACAAATAAACCAAAGGCATCTATCTCTTACTTGTACAAGACTTTATTTGCATATATTTGAGACATCGGGAGGGTCCGATAACTAACCTCAGACACTGGTCTTTCCCCACTGCACTTTGGCAGCAGCTGCCTCAAACTTTAATGTATCCCTCAGCACGTAGTCCTGGATCTTGGAATGTGCCAGTCTGCAACACTCCTTGTTGGTGGAAGGTCAACTCCTTGCTGTGGAAGACCAACAGATTTAGGGCAGACCAAAGAGCATCTTTCACCGACGATATGCTCAAAATATACAAGACTTTTGATTCAGGGTTACTATGTAGATCTTTTTGTTCTATCCATGTCACCATCAGAGGTTGAGTTTTTGATCAGTATTACCATTAATTGCTGATGTTACTTTCAAAAGTGTCTTTGACTTTAGCACCTTCAAACTTCTCTTTAAATATTTCTATAGCACTCTTTTTCTTTCTCCCCGCCCAAGTTTGTTCCCATCCAGTTCTGTGCCCCATTCTCTCTCCTGTAAAGTTTCCTAAGGCAGACTTGTATGTTAGTGGCACTTGTAAATTGTCAGCACTGGATCAAGTCAGTACATATTTATTTACATTTGGCTAATTATTGTTCATTAGGACACTCAAACTCCATTTAAGTTGCCTCTAGAAAGCTACAGTGGTCTCCTATGGAACATATTTGCACATCACTGGCAGCAATCCAGCTCTATTTCGACCGTTTTTACTAAATATCATGGACAGGAATTGTTTTGTGAGCATGATATTTGAAAATGTTGCATTCAGAATGCTTTATTTGATGTTCTATCAGGTCTTTTATTTCCAACAGAACCGCATTGGAGCTGCAAGCCAGTTGCAATATGATGTGGGAGGAATATTATGTGATGCACACTCATGCAATGGATTGGTAGTTTCAGGGTAAGAAAACATTTAAAATATTTTAGTATTTGGTGATTACAACAATATTGCAGAACAGTTAAGAAATTCTTCATAAGGAATTATATATATCTGGGAGTGACTGAAAGGCACAATCTAATGGAGGAATCAGATAGTTGCATGACTTTAAGAATGTCTTGAATTGTGATTATTTTAAAGACTTTTTATGACTTTAATGTGAATAATTTTATTCCATTTTCAGTGAAGATTATTAATACCAGTGAATGCTGCTGCAAAGTGTAGTCTTTGTATGTTGTCTATTTTGAATGTTGCACGACTTTTTAAACATCTCACTTTTCCAGCAGTGTGTGATTAGTGGAAAAGGACGTTGCAATATCTCCTTTTGTAGCTGTGTAGTGTAATAGTCAGCTTTAGTTTTATATTTAATCATTTTTTCAATGTTATGATTGTACACTGGTTATTATTGAAAATGGATAATATTCCAGCGCAAAATTAATATCTAAATGTAAGTAATAAATAGATGTGCAAAATTGATTTAAGTGGACCCTATTTATTGTGATACAAATGAAGTGCCTTTTCATGAGGAACAGAATTGTCGATTTTATTGTCGATTAATATTGCATTCTTTGAAACTGCTAATTTTAAAAATTAAATTCCTCGTAATTTTGTTGGCAGATATTTTCATAAAGGTATTTGTTAAAATAAAATAATTTTAGATTTGTAATCAGAGCATTGATGTTGAAAATCCAATATATTGGTTGACTACATTTTTTTCCACTTCTGAATTATGAATAAGGAAGAATTGTGTTGATTTATTGATACATTAATGTGAGCATTCCTGCTTATTAAGTGAGTGCAATGGCTATGCTGTTCCACTTTTGCACAAAACCTATCTTTCCACTCAATTCAAACACATCTGGGAGCCAACTAAAGGGTGGCATTATCTACAGTAAATGTCTAGCTATCCCTTGAGGAAAGCTGGCCAGATCTCCCAAATGAGGGCACTTGTCAATTTAGTGCAGTTGGAATTCTAGACAATCTACTTTAGAAGTTGTTAAAAGTTCTGAATCAAAGCCAGATAAATATGTATAATTCTTCATTTAGCAAATTGTTTTGTTTTCTTTAATGAAGACTAGAAAGAACAAATAACTTGCATTTGTGTAGCATCTTTAATGATCTCAATGATGTTTATATATTAACTGGATGTTTAACTGTATGAAGATGGTGGGCATCAACTGGAGAGTAATTTGAGTTCCTATTCCTTCTTAGAATAGCACACTGAAACTGTGGGTTCCATTTTGCAGTGCATGTTTGTAACATGTATCTCTGTAAATAAACATTTAAAAATGTGTAAAGATTCAGTGCTAGTTTGCTCCTGCACCTCCTGGCTACCTGAATTGTACCAGTTGGGATGTCCCAAAGTACTTTACAACCAATCTTTGAAATGTAGTGACTTATAGCATAGGCAGCACGGTAGCCAATTTGTGACAAGCAAAGTCCTCTAAACAGTAATATTAAAATGACGAGATAACCTCTTCTTTGTAATATTGGTTGAGGGATAAATATTGCCAAGGGCACTTTCATGCCCTTCTTCAAAATACTGCCATCAAACCTTCAGATCCATCTGTGAGGACAGGTAATCCAGAAGATGACCCTGTGACAGTGTAACATGCTGTTAGTATTGCAGTGGAGTACCACGTGCTCAAGTGTCTGGAATTTGAGCCCACAACCTTCTGACTCAAAAGCAAGTGTACTGTTATTAAGCTATAAGTGACACTTCGACATTTTGGTCCTGTGTATATTTGAAGTACTGTGAATTGCAGGAGATGAGGATGTCTCTGATTAGCTATATATGAACAAATAGCTCTTAATATTTCACCAGTTGGATAGAGATGTGTGCCATAAAAACTGAAAGAACTGCGGATGCTGTAAATTAAAAACAGAAACAAATTGCTGGAAAAGCTCAGCAGGTCTGGCAGCATCTGTAGAGAGAAATCAGAGTTAATGTTTCGGGTCCAGTCAGCGTTGCTGCTGATTATTTCCCCTTTTGCTGTACTTTAAATAGCCCACTTTTGTATTTAAGTCAGGGGTTCATTTAATTATGGAATATTACCAAAGCTTAAGGTCAAATTGACTGGGATCATTCATGACACACATTAGTGAATGGCTATCAAGGACTTTTTTGACTGAACCACATTAGAAATTATACCTGAAAAAGAAAACCCACAGAAGCTATAGGAAATTGACAAGTTAAAGCACAACAATGCATATATCACCAAAATATAAAGTAAAATATTTTTAGTAGTTTAAAAAAAATTGAAACAAATATTTTAAGTCACTAATTCTTTATGATTAATTATGACAGTGATAATTATAGTAACTTTAAATTCAGCAAAGTAATGCCTTCTGTGAGCTTAGACTAATTTGTTCTTTGAATACTGTACAACTGTCTGTAAAGTGATTAATGCAAGACTAAATTTAGTTTTCGCAAAGCTGATTTTCTTTAGCAAAGAAGACGTCATGTTCTGTAATTTTGAGTATGCACTTCCAAACACCCCAAAGTACTGACCCCACACCTCAAATATTTTAATGATGTATGAATTCCTTTGTGAACCCAGAGATGTGTTGCTACAGAGTGCACCTGACACTCATGAGTCCATTAGATAGATCTCACTTATATTTCATTGAAGTGATTGTGCTTACCTGCAGGTTGCATCATTCTGCAGTCATAAATTTTTGAAAGCTGACCTCTTAGTGATGTGGATGCCTATTTAGAGTTCATGACTATTGTAAAGATATTGCCTTGCAATAGTAAATCTGAGTTAGTATAACTTTTCATCTTTTGTTAATGTGGTATATGTCTGCTGATCAGGAAATGATAGCATCCATGCCGCACACCATTTTGTTTGTACAATGATATTATTGACGACTGCCTTTTTTTTAAAAGTCTGTTGCTGATTGTGTTGACCCACACTTTATTGTTTTGGAATTGGGTTAGAATACTTTGAGTTATTTTACAAGTTGGCTACAGTACATTTTTTTGCAGATATGAAGCACAGGGCTAGTGAAAACTCATAGATGACCTAGAAGCTGCTGATTGGAATAGCTCACATTCGTATTTTGACTATGCTCTAAAACATTCATGCTCAAGAAAGTAAAAATGTTGATCTCTAAAGTGCTAATGGAGTAAGCTAGTCAGTTTTAATGAGGTAAATGTTACTTGCCAGCTCGGCTTTGGCTGATAATGTAAAGGGTGACCCAATTCCACAATGGAGTCTAGCAAAACTAATAACTTAAGGTTAAAAATAAAAAAAGGGCGATAACAATGCATTGATGTTGCTGTCCTTACACCAGCAAGCAATAATTGTGCAACATAAAAACACCTTTCATCTTGATCAGAGGTTCTGCATGAAAAGTGATGTCCCAAATAAGTAGTTGCTTTCATCAGTGACAGTAATGGTGTATTAAAATGGGCCAAATGGCAGTGTTCTGTGCAGTAACCATCCTATGGGAGGGAGAAAGGAAACATTATCCTGACATCAGTAGGAAGTACAATGCCCGAATCTGATATCTGAGATGTGGTAACAGGACACCTATAAAAACTTAATATGATTAAGCAGACTCAACATGTTTTTATGCATGGGAAATAATGTATTAAAATTTTTAAGGGTCTATCTGGCAACGTAGATGAGGAGCAAATAAATGTGGTCTTTTGGGATTCTCAGCTGTCTGATAAGATGCCACAAACAAAGAAATTATGCAAAATTAGGGCTCATGGATTAGTGGTTACATGTTAGCATGGATTGAGGCTTGCTTAATGGACCAGCTACTGCATCGCAGCTGTGTCCACAAGTGCCATTGTGTAGTTGGTCATTGTTTCCACACTGGAAAGAATAGGCTCCAATCTCTGTGCCAAGCTGGAGCTGGACACCTTCATACTCCTTGATGGTTTCAACCTTATTTGTGGCAGACCTGTAAATATACCAAGCATTATTGTGTACATTCCCATCAGTCTTTTTCTGTTTGCTGCTGTATGAAAATCCTTACCTGAATTGTTTTCAGCAAAATTAATTTGCAACCTCCCTCCAGAGAACTGGCACATATGCTTTCCTTCACTCTGCCCTGCTACAGCCCACTTGTAACACATTGTTTGCTGATCCAGCTTCAATACTACCTTCTAACAGTACCTAACAGAAAGGGAAGATGATGATGTGGGAAAGTAGGAGTCTGAGTGATAGAAAGCAGGAAGAATATGGTCACACCAGCCTGAACTTCATACCAGATCGCAGACAAAGCTGAAATACAGTTTGAGAAAATGTATATGATGGGAGCATACCTTAATCCTGGATGATTGCAGCAATGCTGGTTGCAATGGCCTCAGTCACTGCAATAGTAATAATTTTGCACAATGCCTTCATAGGGAGTCAAACAATGCAGTTGTACCTGGCCCCATCTGCTGTTTGTTATTTTCTTCCGTATAGATCATCTTGCTCTGCCAGAAAGGGAGCAGTATCAGTGAATGTTTTGCAATGTGCTTGGCCAACTGACATAACTGAATAGTTGGAAATATGTAGGCATGGCTTACAGCCATGTTAAGTGTATGAGGGTGATGTGCATCATATGCATGGTAGGAGGGTATCTTGATTGCTGATGGGTGAATGATGAAGGATGTGGTGCATTGTCATCTGAGAGGTTGGCTCTGTGCTGGGCAGGAGAAGGCATTTGAGGATGCATTCACCGACTTAAACTGCTTGTGAAATCAGTGAACTTTTTGTAGCATTGCAGCCAAGCTGTTGGGGATCAAACTACTCGCACTGACCTCCTGTTATCTAGTCCCATTTCCTGGACGGCCTATGGAAACATGACCACTGACTTACTTTCAGCTCCCCCCACTCCAGTGCTGCATCTGAGAACCTAGGAACCCTGTCACTGATGTGCTGCTGCATTGTTACTCTTTATTTCTTCTAAAGAATGCAATTATAACATTTGCAGCCAGAAGGCATTACCCCTTTAGGGGGTACATGCTAGTTTTAGGAAGCGCACTGGTCATGTGGCACAGTGGTATTGTCCCAGTCTCTGCTCCAGAAGGTCTGGGTCCACGTCCCACACCTACCCTGGAGGTGGGTCATTATATGTCTGAACAAGCTGAATAAAAAATAAATATCTCTTGCTAGCCTCACAAGCACCTGGACTCTCCTGCAGAACACACAGGCAATCATTGCCATGTTTAGCAATTTGCTGCGCACTGCAGTCATGAAGATTAGCAGTCAGTTCAAAGTTTGTGTGCTGCATGCAACGCCTTGATTGATGTGAGGTAAAAGCGCATTTCATTTCCTTACCCACAAACGGCATCCTTGAATTTTAACTCTTGCGAGGCCAAGTGAGGATCCTTCAATTGTAACGATTGAATCAGTTCTTGACCTGTTTACAGATGCCACAGATTTCCAGTGAATGATGCTGTGAAGATCAGAAGCTTCATTAGTACAAGTCTCAGCTGAGAAGCACAAGAAAACTTTATAAGTGACTATCAGTGAAACGAATGGCTGTTGCTTTGCTGCATCAAAATCTGGGCCAAATACCTCTCCTGTGTTTTTTTAATATAAAGTCATTAATTGGCATTGTTCCTGAACAGCCAGGCATAATTCTCACAGAAACAACTAGAAATTTCTCAACTAATTTTTTGTTCTATCCTAAGCCAACATACTGAGCAAATGTCCCACTACTCTTCCTTAGCACTGCAACTTAAATTATACTTTACACCAACGCCAGCAGAAGAGGAGGCCAGATCAGAGAGGAAGAACACAGTGAGACCAGCAGGAGGAAAAAAGGGAGGTCACAGAATGACAGCCTAATAATGCCAGGGTCAGGAATAAAAGGGCACCTAATAGAGTGGGATATAAAGAAGCAAGTGTGTTCCTAACTGACCATCATGCATTAGAAAAAAAATGTAGGGAAGCAGTTACGTGGTTGCTAAGTAATTGTTTTTTTTTCTCCCACTAAGCTAGGACATTCATTCAAGTCGCAACTGCTTAGGGTAACTGAATTAATAAGAGTTGTAGCACAGAGGAGATCTAGGGGCATTTAGAGGTGATTGAACTTAATAGTTTAAACAAGTTACTAACTAGATTATAGAATCATACAGTCAAACAGCATGGAAATAGACCCTTCGGTCCGAACAGTCCATGCCAACCATGTTCCCAAACTAAACTAGTCCCACCTGCCTACACTTGCTTTGTATCCCTCCAGATCTTTCGTATTCAAGAACTTACCCAAATATCTTTTAAACATTGTAACTGTATCTGCATTCATCACTTCCTCTGGAAGTTCATTTCCACACATGAATCACTCTCTGTATAAAATAGTTGCCCCTCATGTCCTTTCTAAATCTTTCTCCTCTCCCCTTAAAAATATGTCCCCTAGTTTTGAAATCCCCACCATAGGGAAAAGATCCTTGTCATTCACCTTCTCTTTACCCCTCATGATTTTCTCAACCTCCTATGCTCCAGTGAAAAATGTCCCAGCCTTTTTATTTTTATACCTCGAACCCTCTGTTCCTGTCAACATCCTGGCAAATCTTTTCTGAACACTCTCCAGTTTAATAATATCCTTCCTATAACAGGGTGACCAGAACTGCATGCAATACTACAGAAGAGGCCTCACCAGCGTCCTGTACAACATCAACATGATGTCCCAAGTCCTAAACTCAAAGGTCTGAGCAATGAAGGCAAGCGTGCTAAACACCTCTTTAACCACCATGTCTGCCTGTGACGCAAATTTCAAAGAATTATGTACACTAACCCTAGAGGAAACACAGAGAATTTTTTTATGCCATTTCAGAACTTCAGGACATGTTGTGTATCTTGAGGACCATGCATATAGGAAGAGTTTTTAGGTCTCACATGTGAAAGTAGCAAGGGTTTGCCATAATCTTTCTAGATACTGGGATAATGGAAATGGGTTTGACTGAATTACTCTACAGAGACTTGGCATTGATTTAATGGGGTGAATGGCCTCTTCTACATTGTAGATAGCTCCATGACTGTGTAAACCTGATGATGCTTAAGATCTTAGCGGTGAGTGTATTGTACAAAAGTACTGTGCCTGTGCAAAAATATCACATGTTTAGTAATAATTGATACATCATAGGCATGAATGACAATAGTATGCACTATGAGAGAGATTGCCATCTACATGACTGAGAACTCTCGAGAGTGGTGTTTTTGAGCAAGTGAATGAAAATATTGTGTGTGAAAGATTGAGACCACCACATATGTCTGAACATCACGTGTTAAAGCAAGGTGCATAAAGTCATTCGACTTTCAATTTTGCTTTTCCAACTTAGCATGTGATAAACATTGCTCGTCGCACTGAAAAATGATCTTTGTAACCTGGATGATGAGGAACTTAATGAAAAATTAAAGGATGTGTGAACAGGGAGTGTAGAATTCAAAGTATTGTTGTGTCTTGCTGTTTTTGCCTGACCTGAACGACAGAACACTTATACTGTTGTGGATCTTTGCAAAACTGAATAGTGAAACAAAACATGCTTGTATTGTGGTACTGATTATGGGTATTAGATACCTGGAAAAATCAATAGGAATTTGTAGAGACTAGCATCTCTAAGAAAAATTAGCAGTCTCAAATACTGTGCAAATGATGAAATGTAAGAAAAAACTTTAATGTCTTCAATTGCTGTAAGTATTTCATTATATCATCCTTATATTTATTCACAGAAAAGAGCAAATAGCATTGTTCCCAATCAATTAACTACGGTACGTCATTGGAGTTGAACTTAGTGAAGATCACAATGTGTAGTTAATTCATTATTTTGACAGTTTTTCTGATGCTCCATCTTCACCATTATACTGTGGTTGGTTGGCTCGCCGAGCTGGTTCATTGTTGTTCCACAGATGTTTCATTACCCTGCTGGGTAACACCATCAGTGCAGCCTCCAATGAAGCACCGTTGTGTTTTCCCGCCTGGTTTTTAAACTCTGGAGTCTGTTGAGCTGGATTACCTCACTTCTGGTTTTCCTTCGCAATAGAGTGTACATGGGGTCGAGTTCTATTTGTTTGTTGATGGACTCCAGAGTTTAAAAACCAGGCGGGAAAACACAACGGCGCTTCATTGGAGGCTGCACTGACGATATTACCCAGCAGGGTAATGAAATGTCTGCCGAACAACAACAAACCAGCTCGGCGAGCCAACCAACCACAACATCCACAACCCGAGCTACAAATCTACTCCAAAACCTTAGTCACCATTACACTCTCTAAGTTCTGTCAGCTGGAATTGCATATTACAGGAGGTAGATACTGGTCTTTCGTGTCTGGCACCTTGGTTCAAATTCAGCCCAGATTAATGTCAAGCAAACCCTCCATTGCCTGTTTGCTCAAAGTGTACCATGTGAATAATTGAGACAATTATTCATTTGTTTTTTAATGAACCATGGGTATCTGACACAGAAAGGTAGCTATGGGATGCAGGAGTCTGATGCTTGTCTGATATTGTGATTAGAAGCATATCCCCTCTTAATGAGCACGGCAATTTAAAATAAACGTTCTGTCAGATGAATGCAGCATTGTGCTCCCATCTCTGTGGTACAAGTGTTGCTGATTGGTTTGGGAAATTGG
>NC_063355.1:14834711-14844744 GCF_021869965.1 Rhincodon typus | reverse complement strand
AAAAGCTCAGCAGGTCTGGCAGCATCTGTGAAGGAAAAAACGGAGTTCACGTTTCGGGTGTGGTGACCCTTCCTCAGAACAGTTCTGGACCCGAAACATTAACTCTGTTTTTTCCTTCACAGATGCTGCCAGACCTGCTGAGCTTTTCCAGCAACTTTGTTTTTGTTGTATGTTATAAACTCTGATAGTGCCCCCATCTTAGCGCTTTCGGACAGTATAGACGCATCAACCCTATTCACAAAGGGTGCATTACCAGCTGTAAGAGCAGGTAACTACAGGCCTCTGTTCAGAAGACATTTCGGAAATCCAAAATATAATTTATGCCAATTGACTTTTTGAATTTTGTTTGCATTCCCTGACATGGAAAGTAGCACATTTGCTTCCTTGCATATTTGGCAAATAACTGTACCGTTTCTGTAAGCTGCAGTTTGTTAGCTTATTCCTGCATTACATTGGTGGCACTTGGAATATTTGATCTTTATGACAATACCAGAACCTTTTGTTTCTCAGGTGAGTAAAGCCTGGAAAGTTATTGCAGAAGATGAAGTGCTTTGGTACAAGCATTGCTTGAAAGCAGGCTACCAGGCAAAGGCAGACATTGGCGACTTCATATGCTGGAAGGCTGTAATGAGAGATTCCATGAAGAAGGAACAAACATTACAAGCCAACTGGAAGGTACATCTCATAAGCCATATTAGTTGTGTTCTACAGCAGTACTATAGACATTAGCAGCTAAATTGATATTTCTGCATAAAAGTTTGAAATACACTGTCATACTTCAGTTGATTGTCTTTCAGAAATCAAAGTCTTTTTCATCATCAAAAAAAGAAGCCCAGCATTTCTCATCTACAGTAAAGAATTTTTAATTAACTTGGAGTACTGTGAGGCTTTATTGGCCACTGTAAGGCAGAACAATTAAGAACACACCAGGTTTCATGCCTCTGCATTTTGGCTACAAATAACACATTGTATGTACAGTACAATGCTTTTGTTCTTTAAAAATAGCATATCTTCCTTTCATCTGTATATAGAACTGGAGAAGTTTCGAACTGTGCTGAGTTAACTTACTTCAACAGGGGTAATGATGTGGGTGCTATAGCCTCAGCATTCCTTGCATGATCACGATCCAGGGATCTGTAGTGAAAATGCATATGTGTAAATAGTGGCTATTATTTCCCAACAAACTCATTACTCATGCATACGCTTGAAGATTCAGTCTTTGCATGAAGTATCCGGCAAACAGACCGCTAAAGAAGTGAGATTGATAAATAAAGAGGCTAGTTATAGAATGTCAGATTTCCTGTTATTAATTTTGTATATTTGTTTAAAAATGGGCAAATCATGATCATTTTATATGTTTCACAATTTTTCTGTCATCCGTTTTCCCACTCTGCTCTCCCTACTGTTGGCATTGAGCTGGCACTAAGCTAATGACTCAGCTATACTTAGCTCAAATGATCTCTATGCATGTGTGCTTAATCTTGACGGTGACTTGAATAGCTGTACCATCACAGTATCTCGATTGTTCAAGTTTTCAGCAGTTATTGGTTTACAATCAAGTACGAGCCTTCTTTAATTCTCCAATCGCTGGTAAGTGGTGCTAGTGCAAACTGTATCGATTTCGCTGCTGCCTTGACTGAGATTAGCTAACTCCACACAAGGCAGGGTTCAAATTTGGAATATTTGTAATTTCTATGTCTTTGCTACACACGAGATGAGTGTGCTAAGCCATTATGAGAGTTCTCTTAATTACTGATGAACTAAATGTTCTTTTTTGCAACTCATTATAGCAGCACATTAAAACTTTGGTTCTCTCTTTTTTTTTAAAAAAGGAGAATTAGTAAAAGTTAGTTAGTTTCTTTTCAGGGTGTTGTAAATCTGGGAGTCATAGTTTTTTTTTTTGTTTAGAGACTATCATTGACCTAATATTAAACAAACCAAAAACTGAAGAACTACAGATGCTGGAAATCAGAAACAAGAACAGAAATTGCTGGAAAAACATAGCAGGCCTGACAGCATTTGTAAAGAGTAAGCAGTATTAATGTTTTAGGTCCAGGGACCCTTCTTCAGAACTGCTCTGAAGAAGGTCATTGGACCTGAAACAGTAACTCTGTTTTCTCCTTACAATTGCTGCCAGGCCTGCTATGTTTTTACTGCAATTTCTGTTTTTGGTGCTAATATTAAACATTGATGACACATCTGAGACCTCCCTCTGCAGAGTTTTCTGTGTGTCTCAATCTGAGGGAATCAAATTAGATTAAGTGGATAATTCATTGATCTGAGGATTCCAGCAGTCTCGTACCTTCTTTTGTGTATATCACTCAGACTACTGGATTCATCGCAAAACCTTCTCCGACTAGTTTACTCAGGATGTCATTAGTGATGTTTAAAGATAACTATTAAAAACATCTGCCATGGCATCAAAACTCAAAAAGGCTGACGTTATTAACTGGTCACAATATATACATTTTCGGAAGGGTAATGTTTCTTTTTTAAATTAAGTTTTTCCTCCCTTAGCTGAAGGCACTAACTGTTACAAAGAATTGGATCCTAGTATGACAGCTGTCCTTCAGCACCCCACTCATGGAATTTGAGCGTCGCTGTCTGTGCCAGCATTTATGTTCCAACCCCAGTTATGTTGAGATGTTAGTGGTGAGGTACGTTCTTGAACTGCTGCAATCTATCTGCTATAGGTAGACCAACAATGCCATTAGGGAAAGAGTTCCAGCATTTTGATCCAGTGCCACTGAAGGAATGGCAAAATACTTCCAAGTCTGAATGGTGTGTTGTTTGGAAGGGAAATTACAGTTGTTGGCATTCCCATGTATCTGCCAAATTACCTACTTCTGCTTCTACATCTTTTGGTCTTATGATATTATGGTAAGCTTCTTGAGTGTTGCCGGAACTGCACTCATCCAGGCACGTGGGGACTATTCTGTTCCACTCCTGACTTGTGCCTTGTGAATGGTGGACAGGCTTTGCAGAGTCAGGAGGTGCCTATTGGTAAATATATTGTGTAGAATGACAAAGTTATCTAGTCAAATTCTAATCATGAAAATCTTTCATGTATATATGGTTAAATGTAAATTTTTTGTGCTTATTTTCTCTGTTTTGCTACTTTAGAGGTAAGTTGCAGATCTGTTTCCAGATCACTATGACGATTACTTGTTTTCGGGTGACTAAAGTATTTATCATGTACCCCAAGATGACTGTTTCTCGAATTTTCCTTCCCTTGTGCCCTACCCCCTCTATTGCTGGATGAACCATTCTGCCTCTGTTTGGCACTCCTGCATGTTGATGGATCTGCATTAAGAAATTTTCAATACTTAAAATAATTAATCATAGCTTGTCTGTCCTAACAATTTGTAACTGTAATCTGTTTTATTTTGGAGCCACTACATTTGTCATGCTCCTTTAAATTTAATGATCTACCTAGCCAGTTGGAAATAAAGTTGGAAGGGTGACCTCACTGACACCAATACATGTGAGGAGCTTTCATAATGGCTGTTGATTCATGTAACAAAACAAAAACAGCATTTACCTAAGGGTGAATTGAACACCTCCACAAAATAGCATGTACATTATATTTACAGCACATAGCTTACCCCTAGGCATTTTCAGTTTGTCTATGCTGTAATATGTATTTGCATAGTGGAGGTTATAATACAAGTTAAGGGATAAAATGCTGGGATGTATAATAAACCTATTACAGTAGAATATAATGACATTGGTTTGAATTACTATGTAATTATTAATTTCATGGTCACTAACTGTCTATAAATTTCCCAGTCCTTTTTATGAGGGGCTGTTAATTTTTTGCATGCATTCTTGAAAATATATGTAAAATGATCAATTTTCATAATGTACATTTATAGATGTACATTGCTTATAAAATAAAGGAATATTTGATTAAAGTGTATTCCAAAAATACTTAGTGTAAGGCTTGATTATTGTATTTTTGGGGAAGTAAGAAAAAGAGTATTCTTCCTCAAATAAAAACCACTTTAATGCCGAATAAGCCATCCTTCTGTAATTCACCTCTTTTCGGAGGTTATTGGAGGGAGGGAGGGAGGGATTAGAGTATCGAGCTAGATGGCCAAACAAGATCATAATGAATGGCCTATTCCTGCTCCTATCTTCAATGTTTCTATATACTTCAGTTTCAGGAATATACAGTATGTATGAAATTGCAGTTTGCTCTTGACCCCACTTTATAAATTTGATCATTAAATTGCCTAGGATATAGATCAGCAACTTGAATAAAGCACTGTGTAGTTTTAAAATTGAGGTCCTACTGTGAAACCTTGAATATCTTTGTAATGGGTGAGTGAGGAGAGAGGAACATCTAAGCTGTTTGGCTTCTGCTGGCAAAACAGAAGATATAAACTATAGATATAAACTATTACATTTCTAATTTGGAATAAAATATGATTTTCTATTCTAGCAGAGAATCTATTGAATGTTCATTACAAATGTCATTCGATAAGACAATTTCAAAGTAATTTTTAGAATATAGTTGTAAACGGGTCTGTCAGAAATTTGTCTGCATGGATTTTCACTGTATTCTAACCTGTGTTCCTAACAAATCTCATTTTTGCCTTGACATTAACATGTGCAAATTAGTGACCACATTTGCTTATATATGCATATATAACACAACTGAAAGTAATTAATTGGTCAAGAAGCACTTTGGGGAACTGAGGATATAAAATACACTGTACGAATGTAACTGTTTTCTCTGTTCATCAAGTTATCATCATTTTTATCTGCCAATCTGTTATATACTGTATTCTAAGCCCTGTATAGTGTGTAATAATCATTTCAAAACTTCAATTTTAAATTATAGAACATTTCAGACTAAGTGTCACAGGATACCACAACTTCAGTTAAGGCAGTGCTGTTAGAATTTGGATGCAGAACAAATGCAGCTCCTTGGTTCTAAAGGTCTCTAGGTGACTTATACAGGCAAGGCAGTGTTTTTTCACAGATTTGAAATATGACATCTTATCAAACCCAACTTCCCCAAGATACATATTAAATTACTACCATAAGCTCTTTATTTTACAATTAAGGTACACATAATACTCTGGCAGATCATAAATCTTGAGTAACAGACTGCACATCAGGTGTATTAGGAAACCAAGCTAAGAGAAAATGCTGCAAATCTTTCTTGATTCTGGAATTTTATTTAGTTAACACTCCATTTTGTTTAAAATAATAAAATGCCTCAGTGTTGGCAATTTTTCTGCAGTATTATGTTTTCACTTTGGACCAATCCATGATACAAAATGTACACTCAGATGTTTACAAAGATTTTCACTAATCTCGACTTCTTAGCTGTCTGTCAAGAAAAGTAATCATTGAAGAAACTTTGAAATAGGTCATCTGTTATAACAGTATCTTGAATAATTAAAAACAATCAACAGTGAATAGGTTCCAAAAACATATTAACAATTGCATCACCGATGTTAAAGATTGTGAAATGTGGGGAAAAAAAGACTCTCATAAAATGATGTTCTTCCCTTTGATGGACTGTTTACAAACCATGGGTGGACATAATCAGTGAATGCCCTGTGGACATGTACTAATTATTTTCAGCACCTGTGTGAACTTTGCATCTGCCATTTGTCAGGCAGGCCTTCTACCCAGAGTGATTCATCTGTCTTTGAAATATATTTCATTTTGAGGTGCCATGTACCAGCAAATTAAAATGGTCACAAAGGTTTCTAAAAATTAAGGTTCCATCAAAAACATTAAATATTGTATTTTCTGTTTTGAAAAGAGACAGATCTCTAATAACAAATTCTGTACAATAACTTCATTGCATAGGAAAATGATCTAATGTTACTGATTCGGTTTTTATTATCTTCAGTTCTTGCTCGCATTTTACCTGTCAACCAGTTTCCCAGCTACAATGACCTTAACAGAATTTTAAAAGTTGTGCTTCTGTACACAATCTCTCATACTCCCTCTTCATTTTGTTTTCTATAAAGCATTAGCATGAATCATAACAGCAGTAGATTGAATATCCATCATTATACTTATGGTAGTATACATTTGTAAGGAGTTCTTTAGTTTGTTTCGGGTGTTAAAACATTTTCGGTATGTTTCATGACATTTTTGTAAAAAAAAAAGTTTCAATAATGATGATTCTTGCATATACCTTGCAACTTTTTAAGTCTAAGTTCAAGTTGGACAACTAAGTCACTGTATTTTATTGCTAGTAATTTGTCCTGCAGCAGATTTTCATAGGCCTCATTGATTTACAATGTGGTGAAACATCTGATCTGGGTGACCAAAGTTGTATGTTGTCTGTCTTTGAAATTCCACTTCTGGAGGAGATGTAATGGCCAAGTATGGAAAGTGAACACTCTGTTCAATGTAGACCACAGTCTTTGAGGGAGTTTGAACCCTAGATGCCCCACTATCTCATTTTTGTCTGATTTTTGTCAATGCTGGTGTCAGCCCAGAGCTTGCACATTTGTCTTTTCTTGTTAAAACCTATGTCTGTCAAAGCATTTGCAGAGCTCCAGAAGTAATTTAGGGGATTTGAGTTGCGTTTTCAGAGGGTTTTCAAGATTGATGGTTCTGGGTTGACTTCGATACGATCAAATTCTTGCAGGGTTTTAGTCCTGCACAGCAGGAAGTGGAATATTAGACAAGACAGCGAGCCATTGCACAGATGTTGACTTCAATATGCCATATTCTCATTGATATGTTGAGGCTGAGGAATATCCATATATTTTGTATGGCAGCTCTCTGCCCACAGCTGGGAGCAGTATTCTGCTGAAGACTAGCAGTACAATGAGTCTGCACATTGGAACACAGTTCATGCCTGCTTTTTTCTGAGTGATAGTCTTGGTCTTTTACCATGTTTTCATGTGTATTCCTTTGATCTTGAAACCTTGAAGATGCTTCACCTGCTCAAAATCCAATTTTCCAAAGCATCAGCAAATGCTGTTATTAACAAAGAACAAGAGTAGGCCACTCAGCTCTTAAAGCCTGCTCTGCCATTCAAAAAGATCATGACTGATCTGATTATGACTTCAACTCTACATTCCTACCAGCCCCTGATAATCTTTCATCCTCCTGGTAATCAAGGATCTATCTATCTCTGCATTAAAAATATTTAAACATTCTACATCCACTTTCTTTTGAGGAAAAGGAATTCCAAAGGTTCACCCTCCGAGAGAATTTTTTTTTCCTCATCTGTGTTAAATGGGTGACTGTCTTATTTTTAAACTGTGACCCCTACTTGTACATTCCATCACAAGAGGAAATGTTCTTTCAACACTCAGCCAGTCAAGTCCCTCAAGATCTTATGCATTTCAATTAAGTCACCTCTGACTCTTCTAGACTCCAGAAGATACAGACTTAGCCTGCCTTGACTTTCCTCATAAGGCAATCCACTCATTTTCATGTATTAGTCTAATAAACCATCTCCCAATTGCTTCCAGCACATCAAGTAGACAGTACTCCAGAAGTGGTTTCACTAATGTCATGTATAATTGAAGCATAGCCTCTCTACTCGTGCATTAAATTTCCCTCACAATAAAGTGTAACATTCTATTAGCTTTCATGATTACTTGCTGTACCTGCATACTAACCTTATGTGATTCATACTGTGGGGTGCATAGATCACTTTGTATCTCAGAGCTCTGTAAGTTCTCACCATTTAGATAAGTTTTTTTATTTCTTACATTTATTTAGAATAAAAATATACTTAATTTATTTATTCTAAAACCAGCAGACAGTCATGGAACAGCAATAGAGTTCCAGGTCAGAATGGTGTGTGGCTTAAAGGGCAGCTTGCAGGTTGTAGTGTTCTATGCATATGAAGCCTTTATTCTTCTAGAAGTAATGGGCTGTGAAGTTATGAAGCTGCTGTTGAAGGAGCTTATGAGTTATTGTAAGGCATCTTCTAGATGATGCACATTGTTGCCACTGTGTTTTGGTGGTGGAGGGAGTAAAAGTTTAAGTTAGTCGATGGGGTGCTGATTGAACAGACTGTTTTGTCCTGTGTGGAGTTGGCTTCTTGAGTGTTGTTGGAGGTACACTGATTTAAATTGAAAGTATTGCATCACAATGCTGACTTGCTACTTGTAAATGGAGGATGAGCTTTGGGGAGGCAGAGTTGGATTACATGCCTCAGAATCTCCAATTTCAGATCTACTTTTCTGGCCAATGTATTTAAATGTCTAATTCTATTCAGTTTCTGTCAGTAATAATCCCCAAGATGTTGGTAGCAGGTAATTCAGTAATGATAGTGCCATCGAATATCAAGAGGAGATGGTTAGATTCACTGTTGTTGCAGATACCCAGTACTTATGTCACAGAGCATTATATTGAAACATATTCACTTTATAACCATCTACTTGAAAACATACAACTAGCAACTGCAGTACAATGAATAAACTATCACAAACCAACTGTCAGATTGTTAGGTTTGAATATTTTATCCAATTTTCCACTTATTGGATTTAAAAATTACCTATAATGATAGAGTTTAAGTATAATTTTCTTAAATACCATTGTATATCAAAATTTAGGCTGTATGGCTGAACAATATAATGCGTAACCTAGCAGTCACGCTTGTACCCATTGATTATTGTGTATTAATATTATTTTTGATACGATAATTTTATTTAAAACAAAGTTTCTAGCATTCTTTATTGATTTTGAAGCAAGTTTGTAATTTAGTGCTCCTGTATAGATACTTCCCCTTTTGTAGTGGTGGCCTGCTAATATAATATCAACAGATTACAAGTAATCAATTTATCTGACTTAAAGAATGATACCTCAGAACTGTAGTTTCTCAAATAAAACTACTGGAGCAAAAACAGAAATTGCTGGAGAAACTCAGCAGGTCTGGCAGCATCTATGGAGAGAAAGCTGAGTTAATGTTTCAAATCCAGTGACCCTTCTTCAGAACCGATTATAGCCAGGAAAGGTAGTATAAATGCTGAAGACAGGGGTGGGAGTGAAGTGAAGGAGTAAGCGATAGATAGTGATGGAGCCCAGAGAAAGAGAGACACCACAGCAGTTGGGCAGACAGTGGAATAGGTAATAGTCAGTCTGGGAGAATCAATAGCTGTTAATGGGAACCATTAATAGCTGATAATGGTTTGGTTAAGGTAGCAGCCGTTGTGATGACAAGGCCTGGGATGTGGGCATTGGTAAAGGACATGGGAGAAGGTGCTCAGGCCCTAATGTTAATGAACTTGATATTGAGTTCTGAAGGCTCCAGGGTCCTCAAGCAGAAAATGAAATGCAGTTTTTTTCCAGCTTGCACTGATCTTTGCTGGAGCATCGCAGTAAGCCCAAGTCAGAGATGTTGGCCAAGGAACATGGTGGTGTGTTGAAGTGGCAAAACTGGAAGCTGGCGGGAATTTTTTTGTGGACAGACTACTGGAAGAATGATTTTAGTGGTTTGTACAATCACAATTATCTTAAAATTTTTGCTTTCTTACCTGTTACTACTTAATTCTTGTTAAACACTTTGCTTACAAAGTGCTGATTGTTAGTTTTGGACAGTCTTTGAGGACTCAACAGAAGGGAGTAGAACAAGTATATGCTTTTGAACTATTCTAATTCTTGGAAAATGCAGGAATAGATTCAGAGGAGGTTTACTCATTTCTTACCATGGATTGAACAGACTGGTCATGCTTCCCATTGGAGTTTCGAAATGTTAGGAGTGACTTGCTTGAAATGTACAAGATCCTGAATAGTCTTGACAGGGTGGATGTAGAAAGAATGTCTCCACTTTCGAGTTAGCCCAGAACATAGAACATAGAACATTACAGCGCAGTACAGGCCCTTCGGCCCTCGATGTTGCGCCGACCTGTGAAACCAATCTGAAGCCCATCTAACCTAAACTATTCCATTACCATCCATATGTTTATCCAACGACCATTTAAATGCCCTTAAAGTGGGCGAGTCTACTATTTTTGCAGGCAGGGCATTCCACGCCCTTACTACTCTCTGAGTAAAGAACCTACCTCTGACATCTGTCCTATATCTATCACCCCTCAAT
>NC_063355.1:14779242-14834211 GCF_021869965.1 Rhincodon typus | reverse complement strand
TAAGAGCCTCAACTCACTCCATCCACAATTCAAAGTAGGTGAGAAAATTAGCTGACTTTGTGAGTGGAAAACCAGGACAACCTGCCTGTCAGGCTGTTTATGGGCGGGGAACAGGGAGCCTTCAATGCTCCAGTCTGGGGACAGTAAAAGGCAGAGATGATAGAACAAGGTAGCTGTCTCAGAATACCAGCACCTTCCCTTTCCTCCGACCCTTTCTTCCCACAACCCCCACCTCATGAAAAGGATAAGAAAAGCATTTACTTGCTCACTATTGTGTCACGTGAAGAGTAGGCTTTGACTGATAGCCTTTTGGATCCAAAGGTTGGCAGCCTCTGATTGGCTGGCAGGTTCTGGTGAGCTGGGCCTCCACTGTTGAGGCTATGGAGCTCAGTCAGCCTGCTCTCAACAAGCTGTTTGGCTCACAGTGAGGCAACCTTTCACATGGTGAAGGCAGTCAATTGCTATTGAATATCCTCATCCCCTAGACTTTGCCTAAAACAGGAGAGTTGCGGCGGTAGCCACTTATGTAGTGGAGTCAATATGTTTCTGATGAAGCCAAAGCTCACCAGATGCCTGGTGGTAACTTGCTGGCAACTGGCCTGGGATAGGGACACCGGAGAATATCTGTTTTAACCTCTCCACTGGAGATATGGCAATCAGTGAGCCACAGCTGCAGCCACTGGCCATCCTGCAAACCACCCTTTCTTTAATCTAGTTCTCTCCTGTTCAGCAAGTGTCTCAAGACGGAGATGTCCTGGGATTCCCCCGACCCCCTTCCCACCTCTGCTGTTCTTCTAAGACTGCAGGTTCTCTGATTGGCACTCTTAATTGGCTACCTCTGGGAAGACTTCCCAGGAGCACAGATTAGGGAAGGGGCCAAGATATAGTCCCAAACCAAACTCATGGCCTAAGAAAAGAAGATTCTGCCCACAGAATTACACTTGTCACCTTCTTTCTTTCTTTTTGAGTAAAAGCAATGTTTTGAAGAGAAAGAAGGTAATTGTTTCCCGTAGGCTTCTTTAAACCGGCAATGAGCAATTAATTTTAGGAAGGCAAATCAATTTTAAAAGGGTATACTTAATTATCCACAGCTCTGTTTTGGCAGCAAAATAATAGATTGTGCATAAGACGATGTAAAACAGTGTAGCATCCATTGTAAATATTGCTAAGGAATTAACCACTTGTGCTTGTTAACGCTTATGCAAGTTGCTAATCATTTGGATTGGGGAAAGTAATAACAATGATGTGCTGATATTCAGATAATCCTGGCAATTTCTATACAGAAATAACCTGAAGTTGATTTCTGGAGAATCTTACAATTCAGTATGTATCAAGTGGACATCTAATCATATATGTTCTTGGAGAGATTAGACAGTCACACACTGATTTTAAATAATCTTATAAAACACAAGAGGGAAACTTGAGCAGTCTTCTAACTGTTTCCTCCTTGACAAAGTCTGAAACGTATGATTTACTTTGAATTTCACTGCATATTTATTCCTTGGTCTTTTTGTTTTTATGTTTTTAAAATCAAAAGTGTGATGATGGCAGTGGCAACCTTTTTAATCTTTGCAGCTAATGTCTAATGACAAGCCACATTGGAAGGCTACTTGGCAATTGCTATAATAAATAGTGATTACCACAAAACAATACTATCAATCCATAAATTGTGTAATTACGCTGACAGTACGTATACTTATGACATTACTGGTTAAGGATGCATACACGGAACAACGAAAGTTACATTTGTAAAAATTAATGAACTGAAATGCAATATAACTGATTTCCAAGTGGCTGTAAATATACCATCAACGTTCTGAATAGATAAGGATTCTTGCATATTTGGTGCATGTTTCTGCACTGAAGTTGTCTGTTAGTGTTTTATGTGTGTGACTTTAGTGCCCTTGCATATTAAATTTGTTTTCCTACACTTTGGCATTATACCAACCTGATTTTATCACTAATTGCATTGTGAAAATGTTACTGAAATGAATCAAATAAAATGCTTTAGTTGAACCATTAGATAAAATGGCAGAGTTGTTTTGATAATGAGCAGATGTAGCTAATGCATGGAGATTTGGCCATTTTCAAGTCCCATCTGCTGTATGCCTGCTTGGATTTGGCAGGGAGCCACTGCTCAGCAGACAGACATAACTTTCTCACAGTCACATCATTTGTCTCTGGTAACGAGAGTGCCTCCAGAACCATTATCAGTTTGAGAAAAGAAAAGCCATTTAGTGCAAGTGAAAAAGTTTTTTTTTTGGTTAAATGGCATGATAAAATCACACAGTGCATGGATTGCAGAGCCAACAGAAAATAAGATGAGCTGATCAGATTTGCGAATTAATTTATTTTTTTTAAATCTGAGTAGTGAGGCAAAAATTAGCTTCTAAATTTTGGGGAGACCAAGGAAAAGTTTTGTTTATTTGTTGATTCAATGAGTTGCAGTTTTTAAACTTAGTCAATAATTTTTTGTATTATTTCATTGTAACCATACACTGAGTATTGAATCTTGGAACTTAGTGATTAGGTGTGCTTGCCGAATTAGGCTGGAATAACATTTAGAACTTAGGAGTAATATTTACAACTGTTATTCTGCTTTTGCTGAACAGGTTCTATTAGTTCATTCACCAAAGCAAATCAGTTTAAAATAGGAAAACCTGCCTCTGCAAGTTCTCAATCTTTTTGCTTTGTGCTTCCCCCTGTTCAATGTTATAAAAATTCCACAAATCCCCTATATCGTAACACAGGCATTTTTTGAATATAAAAAGTCGTTATGTCTTTACAATGAAAAATAAACACAGCCTGTCCTTGTACATTCATTCTTGACAATTTAAAGTCTCTATACTTTGAGGATTTCAAAGGTCCATTGGACACTAATCACACACAAACCACTCACTACAGTTGAGGCACATCTCTACTTCCAACACAAAAAAAGCTGAAATTCCAGTAGTTGCCTTCATATTTCCTTAATTTTTTGGGATTAATGGTGACTTTATGATATTTACTTAAAACCCCTCCACTCCTCACGATTCTTCTGATCACTGTGTGTGCCTTTGAGCAGAGTGCTGGTAATTGAGTCAGCAAGGGAAATCTTAATTGCTTTCCAAAAACCTAATTTTATCTGTGTTTCATATTCAACATTTCACTGTAATTTGCTGTTGAAATTCTAAATTTCATCCAGGCTTAAGCAGGGATATACAAGTTCTGTATTTGAGAGCAGCTGAAGTTAGTTAATTAAGGAAACCAGATTGAAATTTTTTTGCTGTACAAACGGCTGAGCTAAGTCAAAGCATTCAAATAAAGGCATCTCAATATGACTTAGCGCTGACTGCAATTTTGAGAGGAATGCTGGGCAGTGAATTAGGTAAAGGAGTTAGGTGAAGAAGAGAACGAGGTTCTTCTTGTTTGTTCACTATGCAGAAACTTGGTTTTGCCTTATTACAGGGGAAGAAGTCTGCCGTTTTTGTGTATTTAGAAAGTGATTTAGGTATATTCTATTACTAAGTTTTAAATAGTATAAGGATTGGTGGTAAGGTTCATCAAATATATTTTAAAAATAAATAATTGAATGAAATGATTAAGTAGTCAACTAGAACACATTAAGAATGTTGTGTACGGCTGCGGCATGTAGGAGCTGCTGGATGCCAGTGGGATCCAGGGCAAACATGTCTGCAGGAAGTGTTTGCAGTTCAAGCAGCTTCAAATGAAGATCATTGAACTGGAGGCCCAGCTGTAAACACTGTGACACGTCAGGGGGGCAGAAAGTTAGGATATTTTGAACCAGGAAGTAGTAGCATTTCTTAGGATAGTAATTAGGACAATGGAGCGTGACTGCAGCTGAGGTAGGTAAGGGGACCCAAAGGGCAGGAGTGCAGGAACCCAAGCCTTTGCAGTTGCCCAATAAGTTTTAGATTCTTTCAGCTTGTTTTGATGAGAATGGGGCTGTGGACTGAATGAGCGAACTAACCATGTCACTGTGATGCAGGAACCCATTCAAAGCAATGGAGGAAAAAGGTGTTTAATATAGATAAGTGTGAGGTGTTGCATTTTGGAAAGTCAAATCAGAATAGGGGTTTCATGGTGAATGGTAGGGCTTTAAGGAGTGTGGTGGAACGGAGGGACCTTGGAGTTCAGCTGCACGGCTCTCCGAAAATGGAGTCACAGGTAGACAGGGCTGTGCAGAAGGCTTTTAGCACACTGGCCTTCATCAGTCAGGACATTGAGTATAGAAGTTGGAAAGTTATGTTGCAGTTGTACAGTATGTGGGTGAGGCCGCACTTGGAGTATTGTGTTCAGTTTTGGTCACCTTGCTATAGGAAGCATGTTATTAAACTGAAAAGCTTGCAGAAGAAATTTACAGGGATGTTGTCAGGACTCAAGGGACTGAGTTATAGGGAGAAGTTGGACAAGCTAGGAATTTTTTCTTTAGATCCTAGGAGACTGAGGAGGGATCTTATACAAGTGTCTAAGATCATGAGAGGCATGGATAGGGTGAATGCATTCAGTCTTTTTCCAAGGGTTGGGGAATCAAGGACTACAAGGCATCAGTTTAGGGTAAGAGGGGAAAAGATGCATGGGAACCTGAGGGGCATCTTTTTTGTACGGATGGTCATATGCATAAAGAATGAGCTGTCAGCAGAAGTGGTTGAGGCAGGTACATTAACAACATTTAAAATGCATTTGCATGAATACATGGATAAGAAAGGTTTAGAAGGATATGGGCCAAGTGCATGGAAATGGGGTCAGCGTGAATGGACATTTTGATTGACATGGACCAGTTTGGGCTGACGGGCCTGTCTCCATGCTGTAGACTCTATGAATGTAGTGGTAATAGGGGACCGTATAGTGAGGGGAATTGACACTGTGCTCTGTCGCAAAAAGCAAGAGTCCAGAACAAAAACAGAAGTTGCTGGAAAAACCCAGCAGGTCTGGCAGTATCTGTGAAGAAAAAAATCGGAGTTAATGTTTCGGGTCCGGTGACCCAAGGAAGGGTCTCCGGACCCAAAATGCTAACTCTGATTTTTTTCTTCATAGATGCTGCTGGACCTGCGGGGCTTTTCCAGCAACTTCTGTTTTTGTTCCTGATTTACAGCATCCGCAGTTCTTTCGGTTTTTATTTTGCAAGAGTCCAGAAGGTTGTGGTGCTTGCCGAGTATTAGGATTTAGGAACATGAGGATCTAGTTAACATGGTCCACGTAAGTATGAATGACGCAACAAGGAAAGGGACTCTGCATTGTCAGTTTGAGGAGCTAGGCACCAAATTGAGATGTAGAATCTCAAAGGTAGTAATTTCTGGATTATTACCTGAGCCATGTTTAAATTGGTATTAGGCAAATAAGATTAGAAAAATGAATGCAGGGCCAATGACTGATACAGTTTTGAAGTGGATTTCAGTTTGCAGGACACTGATGCTAGTATTGGGTAATGTGCACTTTATTGGGAGGGTCTATGCCTCAACCATGCTGGAGCCAGTATTTAATTGAGCTGCATAAATAGGAAAGTAGAGAGGATTCGAAATTAAAAGATGGGACAAGGGATAAAATTTAGTATGATGTGGTAAGTCACAGAGTAGAAAAGGGAAGAGAGAAAGATATGGAAATGATAAATAGATATTAACAGGAAAGAATGGAGAGTACAAATCAAAGAGTAAATCAACAACTAGAGGTTTCAAAAATAATTAAAAGGTCAAAACTAAAGGTTGAGTATCTGAATGCACATAACATTCAAAACAAAGCAGGTAAACTGAGAACACAAGTAGAAATACATAAGTTTGTTCTGATAGCCATCATGGAGAGATGGCTGTAGCAAAACATAATTTGATACCTGAGTATTGAAGGGTACACAACATTCATGAAAGAAAATTAGGAAAAGGTGGAAGTGTGGCTCTGTTAATTCATGATGGAATTGGCACAAGAGAAAGGGTGACCTAAGTGAAGGAGATCAGGATGTGAAAGTAGTTTAGCTAGAAATAATAAAAGCAAGAAGTCACTTTTTGAGATGGTATACAAACCACCTACAGTAACTAAGTAAAAACCAAAAGAACTGCGGATGCTGTAAATCAGGAACAAAAACAGAAGTTGCTGGAAAAGCTCAGCAGGTCTGGCAACATCTGTGAAGAAAAGATCAGAGTTAACGTTTCACCGGACCCGAAACATTAACTCTGATCTTTTCTTCACAGATGCTGCCAGAACTGCTGAGCTTTTACAGCAACTTCTGTTTTTGTATCAGTAACTGAGGTTGGAGTAAAGAAATAATGGAGGTTGTCAGATCGATACTGTGATAATCCTATGTGATACAAATCTCCATATAGACTGGAATAATCAGGTAGGCAAATGTATCCTAGATGAGAAGTTCATAGAAAGTTTTCGGGAATTGAGTTAGCAAGGTGAGTGTTGGTTCTATTGAACATGAGTCCAGGGAATTGTTAAAATGTTGGGAGGAACTCAAAAAATTACAATCACAAGGGACATACTTTTGAGCAAACCATTGGAGCTGATGAACTTCATCCTAGGGTTTTAAAAGAAATAACTATTGAGATGGTTGATGCATTTGTGTTAATTTTACGATATTTCCTATATTTGGGGAAACTTCCCTTAGATTGGAAAATCCTAAATGTAACTACTTTAGTCAGAATGTGGACGCAACTGAAATCGGGAAAGTAGAGGCCAGTTTGCTTAACATATATCAAAGGGAAGATCTTGGAAGCCATTATTAAGAGTGTTATAGCAGAGCATTAAGAAAAGGCTAAGGCAGAGTCAGAATGATTTTGTGAAAGGAAAATCATGTTTAACCAATTTATTGGATCTTGGAGGAAGCAGAGAGTGCTGTGCATATAGGGAAATCAGTGGGCGTACTATGCTTAGATTTCCAGAAAGCATCTGATAAGGGGACATATAAAAGATTAATGCTGTAAATAACAGGTAACATATTGGAAATGGACAGAAGATTGTCTAGCTAACAGGAAACAGAGAGTTGAGCTAAATGGGTAATTTCTGGTTAGCATATGATGAGTGCTGTGCCACTGGGTCAGTGTTGGGGCCTCAACTTTTTACAGTTAATATAAATACCCTTGGTCGCTTTATCCAAGTTATGGTTCTGAATTTGCTGATATCACAAAGATACATGGGCAAGTAAATTATGAAGAGCACATGGGGAACTACAAGTGTTATTGCTAGATCAAGTGAGTGGGCAAAGATCTGGCAAATGGAGTAGAGTGTCTGAAAGGGGAAATTGTCCATTGCAGGAAAATAAGAAAGAAGCAAATTGTTTAAATAGTGACAAATTGCAATACTCTGAGATGCAGAAAGTTCACACTGCAGTAACTTGTGAATATATGTCTATCTATCTGAGTGTCCTATTGAGTGGATCGCGTATAGTTAGTATTATGATGATCCAGGCTAAATTATTCGTGGACAGACTGATCAATAACATTTTACTTTTCATTTTAACAAGGTGATCATTCATAAAAACATAAGCATGTAATCTATTGACTTGATTTTAACAGTAAAACAGGTTTATTACCAAAAAGAAATGAAGATAAAATGAATAAACTAAACTATTTACATAACACAAGTTTAAAGATTTTGCCACACATTAGTCCTAGCAGCACCTTTACTGGACTCGAACAGCAGAAAGTATTTACTTCTATCTCAAACACAGAGTTTGACCTAGCTGTGCCTTCAATTCCTCAGCTTTCAGAATTTGCTTGATTGATTGTCACTTCCATGAGACTGCCTTTTTTTAATTCATCATGGGTTGTAGGCTTCGCAGGCTAGGCCAGCATTTATTGCCCTCATCCCAAATTGCGCAAACAGCAGCTAAGTGACACCTACAATGCTGGGGATCTGGTATCACATGTACACCAGGTAAGGATGGTAGATTTTCTTCCCAAAGGACATTAGTGAACCAGATGGGTTTTCACAAGATACATGAATGGTTGCCATTTGGCTAACTATGTAGATTTATTTTCCAAATGTTTTATTTAATTCAAATTCACCATCTGACATCATGGGATTCAAACCCATGTCTTGAGAACATTAGCCTGGGTTCTGAATTACTAGTCTATTAACATACCAATATGGCACCACCACTCCTCCTTCAACTAAGCTTAGATTTCTCAGTTTTAAACATCGCTTTCAGAGTTTTAACCTAATACTTATGGTCTGGAGCTTTCAACCTAATCTACTTACTCTGAGGTAACCTATTTCTTAATAGTTCTAAACTATCTTTTTTCATCTGGAGCATCTGTTTTACAAATCCAATTTCAGGAGGACTTCTACAAACTGAAATTTAGTTTTCCAAGCTGTGGTTGTTTCTTTTAAGCCTTTAAACACAATTTCCAGAATCTTCTAACTGAAGCCTAATGCACTACAATGTTTACTCTGTGCATGTAAAACTCTCCCAATGTTAGCAAAACCCCATTAGTCTCTAAGAATTATACCTCCCATACCATTTTTAAAAGGAAATCATCATGACTACTGAAATTCTTACAAGCTAATCATTAAAGCTCTTCATGTCATCAGAAGACTCGCATGTCATGAGCTCAACTCTAAAATATATGCTCTTAAAGTAAACTTCAATCACACAACTTACATTGCAGTATGCAGGGTACAGCCAGTCATTAGGAAAGCTAATAGAACATGTATAATTTATTAAGAGGGAAATTGAATGCAAAAGTAGGGATATTAAGCTTCCATTATACACAGCATCGATGAAACCACACCTAGAGTACTGTCCAGTATTGGTCTCTTTATCTAAGAAAGGATGTATAAATGCATTGGAAGCAGTTTGGAGAAGGTTTACTAAATAAACCCAAAACTGACCATTGGTCTTACGAGGAAAGGTTACAAAATAATATTGCTTGATAGTACAGAACTGCAGTATTATTGAAAAGAGACATGCTGTTGAAGTTTTTGGCTTCCGCTCGCACATGATTATATGTAATTTCTACCATATATTCTACATACACTCATATACAGAGCCCTTTTCAAACAAAAAGAATGTCTATGTATTTCACCTTTTACAACTAAAAAAGAGATTAAGGGTTTACCATTCCCTGGTATATTTTACAAACCAACTGATTGGTTCACTCACCAACCCCCATCTTTAGCACTCCTTCTCCTGCTGTATTAGTTGTTGTTCCCTTTGAGATTTGGTATTCTTGCAGTTCTGTGCTGATAAGTGCAAAACTAAAAATGCTTCAACAAGTCTCTCTTTTCAGCAATACTCAATATTTTTACTCAAGATTTTAAACAAATAAATGCTATGTTGTATAAACTTAACTCAAGAAAGAAAATAGAATATCAAGCCTGACATGTATTTTCTTATAATGTTTCATTGTTTATCACTAAATATCCCCCATTATTTATAACATTGTAATTATTGTAACTTCAAAATGGTTTCACAGATCAGTTAAATAATGTGTATCTGGACTCTAGTCTTCTGGCTAACTCTGGGGAAATGATAAACACAGGATGAGTTCCTCATGAAAATGGTCAGAGTGGCACCAACGAAGTTTTACCGAGACTTTAAGGCCACTTCTTTACACCTTTCAGTTAATAACAATTAGAGGACTTTTATAGGGTAGTCTATTCCACAGAAAGGGAAACAAAGTTTTCAGGAACCATAAAATAGTCACCAATTATTAATGTTATGATTGTTATGGTGATCCTGATAACAGCTTGACTTTGTTTTTGGCTAGGCCCTGATTGTCAGGTTTATATTTTGCTCTTACTTTTCTCTCAACAAAGATGTAAATTTGAAGGGAATAGCAGCTAACCTCAAAGGTAATTAATAGTCATAATAACATACCATAATGATACTTTATAATAGTCAAAAGTGGAAACTTAATTTCTAGTTTAAATAATTAACATAAATAACTACAATTATCATTCTTTATTACGGCAAGGTTCGTTGATCCTTTAAGTATTAGTAGTTTCTACAGACCTCTGAAGGGTAATTTTGTTTACAGCCCTAAACTGATGAGAATGAAATTGAGCTTTGAAACTCATCTGCATGTCGTTGAATAGTTGGGGTAGTTGTGTATGTGCAATGATTGAAAAAACACATCTTCTATAAAGCATTCCAATGCTGGTTGTAATCAGTTATCTAAGGACACGCATTTAAGGCGATATCATTAGTTGGAAGAGATCTTGAAACTACTGTATCTTGATTAACCTGCATTTTTCTGTCTGTGCCAGATGTCAACTCTTCTCATGCCTAATGAAAACAATTATTTATTCAATCATTGCAGGCTGTTTAACAGAAGTGAATTTATTCAGTAGCATGTTATGCTCCCAAAGATTACATAATAGTTTTCTCGGTCTGTATTTTTTAGCCAATTATGGTGTTGGTCTCTAAAAAATATGTTTTCTAACCTCCACAATGCTCCGTCTTTATTAAATAGTACGTATATAATGAAACGACTAGAAGCCAGTGTAAATACATAGGGTCAAACCTGTTGGCAGCTTAACACTTGAAAGTTTTATCTCGGAGTTGTCACAACTTTAAGACATCACCCAGCAATTGGATAAAAAGCAACCCTAATTTGCTTAAGTAATTACCCATCTGTTAAATTACCAATCCAATCGCTAATTGATTAAACAAATATTTGTCAAAATAGCACAAACTATTATTGAAGAAATGTTTTCCTTGAGCACTATTTAATTGCACCTACAGGATAAGGAGTTTAGGACTGATATAAGCAAAGGCTTATTTGCATGAAGAGTGATTAATACGTGGAATGGTCTTATGGGTCACGTAGTTGTAAAGTCCACTTTTTTCGATTGTTAATTAAAAATGGGAAAAGATACTGCTTTAAGCCAAAGAAATTGTATAAGAAAATGGTGGTAGTTTTAAAAACAAATGACTGGAACACATTGTGAATTCTATCCAAAATACACCATACCAGACAAAATGGTACTGTTTGTATGTGTTCAGGGCATTTTGCCCAGAGACAGTCTTTTGAATACTTTTTCAACTGCGGCTGTTTGTATACTCAGAAGGGTTCAGCATAGTAACAACAACTTGGTTAGTTCCTGTGCAGGTGGTCACAGCCTTGGGTATGGACAATATAGTAGAGATTTTCAGCTTATGAAGAGAAAACATCCATCTCTCTTTTCCCCTTCTGTGTGGAGAAATAAAAGAAAAATCTAAGTATCTAGCTGGTCTCCCTAACCTTTCTCTGTAAGTTGTTCCATCTGCAAATCCTCAGTTATCGTCCTTTCGAGGCACCAGTGAGTGAAAAACCAAGAATTGCTGTTTCCACAAAAGGTTATTGAAGGATTGGTGCACTTCTTAAAAACAAGTTACCTGATACTCGTCGTAAGTGCTGTTTTAGATGGCTGTTGGTTTAAGCAGTGGGGAAAGCCTAGTTAAAGATGAGCTGGAGTCAGAGGGCTGTGTACGAATGGAGATTCAACTGGCAAATTGCTGATTGATCTGTGAAATGGCAATCAGCTATCGATGACAAAGGCCTTCTGCCTGCCAACAACTATGTGATTGGTTCCCAAGTAGCTCAATATCTTAGTATGGTATGAATGTTTGAGTCAAAAGCTATTGCATGACCAAAAGAGGAGTTATGTTTTTGTTCTGCAGTGAAAAGCATTTCAAGCCTAAGGATAGCCATTTAGTTCTCCTCATCAGTTTCTGTAAGCAATGGCTTTTAATAAGTCAGAGACTTTTATTTATGTGAATCAGTCACTCTATGCTTCTTGTAAACAAGTGAATGTACCTGGCAAAGAAAAATCAAGATATGGCATCCACAACATCCAAGTATTGATGTTTGTATTGGGTCTGTATGAGTGAGAATGCATGGAAGTGTGGGGAGAGGTTATAAGTGGATTAGAATTTTAACAAATAGAGTTATATGTTGACCATTCATAGTTGTTTATCTGTTGCTAGAATCTATTTATTTCTAATAAATAGTTATTCCTGCTAATTATAGAAACCTCATCCATGCTTTCTGGTAACCTTGGTCTAAGGTCCAGGTAAATTGAGAAATTCTGTATACTTTTGAAATCTTTAATGTCTGTGACGACTCTGGGAATAGCCAGGCTTCATTTCCAATGTGCTACCCCAGTGATGTGTAGCAAGATTGAAAATTCAATTTGTCACTCTTCTACCATTGTTTGAAAAAAGGTTTGATGACTAAAATAGTTATTTTCTTGTTCTTTGAATAACCTGGTGTGCATATTGTTTTAACCTGAATTAGGTAGATATAATTGGACAATTTGCTGGTTTTATTAAATTTTCACATTTGTGACAGCTCCAGGAATACTGGGGCGTGATTTTCAATGCATTACCCTAGTGACATTTTTGAGGCAAAACTCTGTAATTATGCAGGAAATTCTGATGGAGGAAATCCAGCCACAGAAATGTGTGTTAATGAAAAGGATCTGAGGAGAAGATGCAGGAATTTAATAAGACTATGTTCGATGATGAAGCAAGAAATAGTGGTAATAAAGTAAGAAAAGACATGCCCAACAGCATTTTAGTATACTGAAGAAAATCAAAGGCTATGATCACTGTCTTTGAAATATCCTCTAATGTGAAATTTGTGCTAGAGAACTGGGGAGCTTCCATTGTGAGCCCCTCTGTTAAAAGGGAAGAAGCAGATAACCTTTAGCTCAATTAAATTAGGTCAGTAATAGCTGACCTTCATAGGACTGAATTTTCACATTGGTGTTGGGGCAGTGTTCTCTGGGATTTTTATTCGTCCTACACGGACCACACATGCCCATGCACAGCAGTGTCTAGAAGCAATCCATCAGCACACTGATTGACTTGTGTGGAGCTTCCCAGTGACTGCTTGCGGGAATGTGCTTGGAACCCCTTCAGCTGAAACACAACACAGCCAATCAGTGGCTACAGAGCATGCTTGCCATTAAATAAAGGATGATTGGTAGTCTACGATTGTGATAGCCATAGGCGGCCAGAGGCTTATGCTCTAATGTAGGTAGGAGAGAAGGAGTATCTTAAGATAAAGGTCTCCTCTCAACAGATTTCATCATTCTTCAAAACTAAAGATTAGTATAGTTAATTTCTGAAGAAGGGTCCAGGCCCGAAACATCAGCTTTCCTGCTCCTCTGATGCTGCTTGGCCTGCTGTGTTCATCCAGCTCTACACCTTGTTATCTCATTAGTATAGTTACATGACCGTCTTGAGGAGGGATCTCTCCCAGGGTGGCATGAGACTGTAGATGTTTCTATCTCTCTGTATTGGCTGTAGGGCAGTGGGACGCAAGTTTAAAATGATACTGGATTGCTGGGCGCCACCGGGAGGCTACCTCTGTACATTAGCCACAATTTAGTTGCCACACTGATCTACCATTCACTTGGAAAATTTCAGTTGGCCTTAGAATATATGCTACAGTGCATAAATTATAATTGTGTTAGTTAGTTTCTTGCTGTTTTCAGTAAGTTGAATAATAAGGCTATTGCAATTCTAATGTGTGCAGTTGGTGTGCTTTGGTTTGTAGATAAGCACAATGTTATTTATGGATAATCCAGGACATGGGCTATAGTTTTCTAATGTTAATCATGGTCCCATTACAACCTGATACAGAATGCAATTAAGCACTTTCAATAACATAAATCAGGAAAAATATTTTCAGTGCTTAGAAAGTGAATAGTGGTATGATCCCAACTGGTATTTTAAGTCAGATCGCAGACTGCAATTGGTCTTGATAAATCTTTTTGTTTTGTTTTAATGAGGTAGTCTTTCACTGAAACACAAACACGCAGTGCTGCAGATTTAGGTTTAACAAGAAAACAAAGGTTTATTACTGAAAAGAATTTAAGAAAAAAATATAATAAACCAAAACTGTTTACATATTATTTAATATAATAAATTTACATGTTAAAAGAATTCAAATCTCATGGTAAAATACAATTCTACTAATCTCTAATAGCTCTCCTTTAGAGTACTCATGCCAGGGAGAATTTATTTCTCTTTCACACCCAGAGCATTTTATTTAACTGTGGCCTCAATGCCAATCTGATAGCTGCATCCTGGAACCTTCATACAACTGAGCTTGGAAATTTCTATGTGCCAAAGCCTGTTCTAACAATCTTAACCAGACACTCTGGTCTGGAACTTTTAAACTTAACTCCTGACCCTGATGTAATCTCTTTATTAATGGTAATAAGCTACCTCCCTCTTATAGGAGCAACTGTCTTACACATCCAACTTCAGCCAAAACTTCTGTCTCAAACTGGATGTAAAACACTTTTTTCCAAGCTACGGGTGTTTCCCCTAAGGTCAAAATAAAATTCCAGAATCTTCTACACAAAAGTGTAATGCAGTGTACTGTTTGCTTTGTTCATTCAAACTCTCCTGATATAAACAAATCCTAATTACACTCCAGGAATTCTGTAATACCGTGTTTAAAAAGAAATCACAATGGCTACAGAAGTACTTAAAAGTTAATCATTAAACCTTTCATATGCCACTAGTTCAAAATTCGAAAAAAATCTATAAAGTTATGTTAAAAAATGTGTAAATCACATACCTTACAAAACTAGTAGGTGATACGTAAGGGCATTACCAAAAGGTGGTGTTTTGACTATAGAATAATGATTATATACTTTATTGGAAGCATTTGTATAATATACACTTTTCAGGAAAGGATTGAGAAAAATGGTCTATGAATGGTGTAAATTAGAAATCTTCAAAATTTGAGGGATAGTGGCACAAAGGTTATTGTGCTTTTTTTTGCAATAGATACTAATATATGTGTGTTTACTTTTTCAATCATAGTTCCAAGTAAGAAACCTGCAGGAATAAAAACAGCAAAACAAGAAGAAATATGAGAATGAAGTACATTGCAAATCCCAAGATTTATTTTTGAAATAAGCTAAATTGTAATTACCAAGCTTAGAGTATTTGAGACCTTATACACACTTAAGTGCTGGATTGTTAATTATACATGATGTTTTTGTACTTAATTTTACAGCAAGATTTTTCTAAGAGGTCATTTGCTGGTCAGTGGTTGAGACAGCATTTAATATTGCTATTTGACCTATGAATGCACCCAATTTGGATTGTGCTAAATATATAATAATGGTGACGTTAAATGTTAAATTACATAATAAATTAGGTAATAAAGAAGACATTACTGTATATCAAGGAGTATTCCACTCCTGTGCTCAGTAATGTTTAGACTCCTCTGGGACTACATTTTGTAATTTTGGATTTTACAATTGTGTTCCAGTTGAGCAGTCTCCTGCCACATGTGGAGGCTGCCATTGCAATGGAAGTGTCCTCCCTGAATCAGTTAAGGCAGGTTTCACCCGAAGTTTGATGGAATTTACCAGGTCTAAAATGTTGACCTGTAAATGCAAGGGTGTTTCCTCCTTGAGGCAAAAGCGTAGTTCCCAAACTGCCTCAACAGTACCTAGCATTCCTGTTGGGGCTGTCAGGATTCTCAAGCAGCATGCCTTTCAGGTTGGCAGTATCAGGAACCCATCTGCCTTTCTTAATAAGGCCATTACCTGTGGAAAGATTCCACTTTGGGTCTGCTATCTGTGCATATATCCTCAGACCCCAGTCCCAATGTTAGTGCCCCAAGTTGTTTAAGATATTCCAGCCTGCTGTGGTATTTGTATGTATTTGTTGTGTTCTCAGTGATGATATACAACAATATCTGCATTATTCTGGTTCTAAAGATTTGATTTTATAAAAAGTAAGAATTGAAGTTAAATATCTGTGCATCTAGAAAATTTCTTTTTTTTTTTCTTAAGTTATTGTCCGTGTAGGCTACATTAATTTCCAATCAAGGGGTTTAGTCTTCTGGTTTCACATCAAGTTATGTTTACAAATATGCTTACTCATGCAGAATGGTCTTCTGTTTAAGCTATGGATCATGATTATATGGTCCCAATTATTTCCGAATTCTTTCTTGTTGTGAGAGAGCCTGATGCAGATTTCAGCAGAGCAGGCGTCACAGAGCATGCACTGTTAGGTGGAATTTTCTTGCACCAGTCAATTCAAATTTGCCACAAGTTTGTAATGATGCAACCAGGGCATCTGGGACCTCAATGGATCAAAAAATGTATCTCCATAACAAATAAGTAAGGATTGAGAAAAAAGTGGGAAAATGAATAACAGGAGTATGAATTAAAGTCAATTTAAATACCTAGAAAAATGAAGACAGTGAAATAAAAATAGGATTCAGAGAGAGTAAAGGACAGAATGGAAAAGTAAGAAAAAAGTTAACATTTTTAAAAAAAGCTAACAGCAATTTACTGCTTGCAGGAATGAGATTGAACAGTTTTAATGATTCTGTTTCTGTGTTAGCAAGTTCTATTGGTGTTGCTTTAACAATTATTAGTTTGTTAAAAATGGACTTGTAGTATTGAATTCCCATCTTTGCCAAGCAAATCTCAATATCTAAGATTTCCTGGTGGTCATGCACATTGTAAGGTATACATCAATAACACTACTATTTTTGAGTGTAGTGTGGCCTGATATTTTGTTCTTGTATAACTGATGCTCAGAAGCTGCAATGTCTTGAACCTGTGTTACTTTGTACTTGATGTAGGATTGTATCTGAATGATAGAAGTGCTTGTTCTTTGAAATCTAATTGCTTTGCTGGCTTCTAGGGAAGTAAAAGGGCACCCCTGCCATCAACAGGAATGGCAAAAAATTCATTCATCCTGAAATGAAATGCCAGTTGAAACCCTCATTGAAATAACATGAAATAAGTGTCAGGACGTATAAAAAATCTTGGGTTCATGCAGTAAAGGGAAAGGCAACGTCGTTAGTTACGTTTGAGAAGCCAATAACTACTACATGACAAAGAAACTGAAGCACCACGAACTTGCTTTTAATTCTAGCTTACCAGGAAGGGTTATAAATTATTCTTTCAGATTTATATGTTGCTATGAACCTTGGTGAAATCCAGCATTGTTCTTTTTTCATAAAAAATGTCTTCTATCTAAGGACCTGATTTAAACAAATCTACGAGGATGGATGTTTTATGAGATGGAAGTTTTGGTGCATTTTAAAAGAAGTTTGGAGTAGGACAGAAGTTTGTCTGTCTGCCAACAATAGTATTTTGACTATAAATGGAAGAGTATTAATTTCTCCATCATACTGTATGTTGAGCTTACTTGGATATTTTTCAGCCCACCCTTTTGTACAAATACAATGCAGTGCTTTAATCAGTCAAAATTCTTTTGTTCATTCCTATAATTTTCTTGTGCAAACACTGGGATTTCATGTGCCCCTGCTACACTAATATAATTTGTTATGATTCCAAGTCTTTGAGTTTAGAGATCTTCTGCAGCAAGCAAAGGAGGGAGTGAGGTGATTTATTTCAATGACTGTGTGATTGGCACAAAACAGACATTAATTATTGATTGGTAAGTTGTAAGCTGAGACTTGGCTAGGGTTGATTATGTCTGGCCATCAGCAAAACGTCATCATCAGATGCATTAGCTGTGAGGATCAAATCGGAATAGTGTGTCATGCAGAATTGCAGAAAATACTTTCTGAAATGATAAAACTGATTGCCCGGCTGAATAAAGTTCTAAAAAACATTCACTCCCAAATATTGCTCAATGCAGGCCAAAGTTATTTTGGAGGATCATTATCACGTTTTGTGCTGAAACAAGCAATTGCCAACCTTGCAAGTGACAAATCCCATTAAACACCCTGACTAATTTGAACTAGTTTTGTGTTTGAAGTTAAAATCCTAGAGCAACATAACAACCGTTTTTTTTTTAAAAACTGAAGCGCTCATAACAGACAATGCTGTGACGTGTGGGTATTTTAAATTCAGCGGTGAAAGTCGAGCAGATCGTAAGTGAAAAGCCAGTTTGTCTTGACTTCATATAGTTCACACATCGTTATTTTTGGACAGATTGTAATTAACACCCAAATATTTTAGCTAAAGAAATCAGGGTGAGAGCATAAAATTGTGGCTATATACTAATCTAGTTCTAAAAAAAACCTTGTATTAATTTAGTACTTATTTTGTGCCCTATACATAAATTTCCTTTGGATAGACATCTGAAAGAGTAAAGTTAAAGTTCTGAGTTTATTTGGACTTGCAATTTGAAAAAGGATCAGGGGTGAGGTAAAATAAAGGAGTAACGAAGCTGCTGAAGTACACTTTTACATTGCTAAATGGTACATGTTAGAAGAAAGCACAATGCACAATAGAGTTTCTCCACTCATTTAATTTTAGGTAGAGTTTCCGGAAGTAGCATAATGCATTCTGAAAATATGTTGTTTCACCCCCACTGCATATGATCCAGAAGCAATATAGGAGCAAATCTTCCTAATTTCTGCTAAATCAAAAGAAAACATTTTTGTTTCAGAAAATTTCTTGCTATATTTTGAAATACTCAGCATTTTTAAAACTGTTAATATAACAATTAAAATGAAACATTCTTGTTTTGTACAAACATAGTATCATATATATTAAATACGAAGGAAACAGTGACTTGTAACTGTTGACATGGAGTAAAAATTTAGTTAGATCTAGAAAACATATCTGGGACCTTGAAGAACAACAGGATCAACTGTGCACTTAACAAATGAACTGGTAGGATTAATTAATAAATCAAATAAAGGTGAGTTAGAGTTGGTAAATTCAATGTCAAATTTGGTACAGAAAAAAATAATGTGAAGGAAAGAAATATTGGACAAAACATAATGGGGAAAAGAAGAAAAAGTAAGAATTTAAAAATTGCTGTGCTTTAAGTCTTCCAACAGCAATCACAATCTTAAGGAATGGGAATCCACACTTCTAATTTTCACTCTCTGGGCTAGGAAGGCTGAGTGGTAATCATTAACAATTATCATACTGTTAAATGTGTTTCACTGTTAGTCACTGTTTGTCATGCCTTTCTAGTAGAAGTTTAATGAGTAATTAATGTACAAATGCTGTAACTTCATTGAAATCAGGTGGAAGTTACGGGTGAGATGTTATTGTTGTAAAGCCTAATCTCAATTCTGGGCTCAGTTGCTAGCATTCTCAACTTCAAGCAAGAAGGTTGTGGATTAAAGCCTCATTCAGGACTTTACTGTGAACAGCAAGCCTGAAGTTCCAGTGCAATACTGTGGTAGCATTGTTTATTTAAAGACAATGTATTTCAGATGAAGTATTAAATCCTAGGCCTGTGAAACATTCCATGGCAATATTTCAAGGAAGAGCAAAAGAGTTAACCCTTGTGTCCTGGCCAGTGTTAATCCCTCAATTGACAACACAAAAACAGATTATCTAACTGTTATAAGATTGTTGTTTGTTTGAAGGCTTGCTGTGTGCAAGAATGCTTAAATTTAAAATAAAGTCATCGGCTAGAAAGAATTTGAAGATATCCATTGGTAGTGAAAGCTGCTGTATAGGTGCAAGTATTTTAATGGCAAAGCACTGCAAGTCAGCTTTATGATAATTCACAATTGAAGCATCTCTTCCTCACCTCATTTTGCTGACTGATCAGCACATCTTAAAAGTGTGTTGTTCCCCATTCTCACTACTTTATTTTGATCTATCTTGATCTGATTAAATTTTCCTGAGCATGAGGGATTGAAAGGAATGGGAATAGAGAACAATAATTGATACCAGCTAAATTGAGGGAAGAATATAATGTGCAGTTTTGGTTGCCACACTGTAGGAAGGATGTGAAGGCTTTAGAGAGGGGGGGTGACCCGATATAAGTATACAAAATTATGACAAGCATGGATAGGAAGAATAGTTTGGAGTGTTTCTTTTCCCAGGGTGGAAATGTCAAATGCAAGAGGGCATAGGTTTAAGGTAAGAGGGGGAAAATTTAATAGACATACGCGAGGCAAATTTTTTTACACAGAGGATGGTAGGTGCCTGGAACACGCTGCCATGGGAGGTGATGGAAGCAGATAGGACAGCACTATTTAAGAGGTATTTAGACAGACACATGAACAGACAGGGAATAGAGGGATACAGACCTTGTGCAGACAGATGGGATTAGTTTAGAATGGCATCATGGTCGGTGCTGACGTGATGTGGGATGAAGGGCCTGTTCCTGTGCTGCACTGTTCTGTGTTATATGAGAAGCAGCAAAAGCTTAGCAATCAGAGCTAAATGTTAGTATATCATTTGTCTAAGGATTAAAAGTGGAATATCCTTTGGATAAATAAATAGATCTGATGTCAAAGGAAAGGGCAAGGCCTAGCTCGGAACAATAGAAGATTTGCAAAGTCATGTCCCAGCAGAAAAGGGAAAGGTGAATAATTTAATCAAGCTATAACTTATTATACAAGTTCAGTTTTTCAAAAGGTAAGTTGTTTAAAGACAGCAGTGCTAATGGTGCTGCAATTGCGGGGACTGGACAGCAACCTGATCCGGGGAATCAGTTGCTGTACTTCTGCATTTCAAGAACCTTCAGTTCAAAGTTGTTGAAAGAGAATCTGAGATGCAGATATTGCAGGGCATCAGAAAGTGAAAATGTTACCTGGAAGCTTTGATCCAGGAGCCAGTTACACCTCTTAAGTTAGCAAGTGGTACAGGTCCAGCAGCCAGGGATGGCAGCGTATGACTGAGTCAGGCAGGTAAGGTTACAAACAAAAACAGAAATTGCCAGAGAAACTCAACAGATATGTCAGCATCTGTGGAGACAACAGAGTTGACATTTTGAGTCTGGTGAGTCTGGTGACCCTGCTTCAGAACTTGCACTGGATGCATGCTGAAGAAACCTTGGCCTTTGACTTTATTGAGCTAAAATATTGCCCTTGCTGACTAAGTGAATGAGACAAAAGTCTGCAGTTCAGATTAGATAAGTGACTTGACATTGTGGTGCAGGAAACCATTTGAAGTGGAGAGAGTGAAAAGGAATGTGGCCATGGTGTGGACTGATATAGTCAGGGGAATAGATACTCTTTTTGGCTGTGAGCAAGAGTTCCACTGGTTGTGTTATCTGCATGGTACAATAGATAAGGGCCCCTCTTTGAGGCTGGAGAAGAATTTGGAGCAGGAAAGACAGGATTCAGTTGTTATGGTCCACTGAGGAACTGATCTAGGGAATTAAAAAAAAATGTTGTCATAGAGTCATAGCGCTATACAGCTTGGAACCAGACCCTTCAGTCCAACTTTTCCATGCTGACCAGATATTCTAAATTAACCTAGTCTCATTTGCCAATTTGCCAATTTTCCCTCTAAATCCTTACTATTCATAAACCCATCAGATGCCTTTTAAATGCTGTAATTGTACCAGCCACCACCACCACCACCTTTGGCAGCTCATTCCATACAAGCACTACCCTCTGTGTGAAAATGTTGCCCCTCAAATCCCTTTTAAATCTTTCCCTTCTCACCTTAAACCTATGCACTCTAGTTTTTGGACTCCCCTACTGTGGGGAAAAGACCTTGACTATTCACCCTATCCATGCCCCTCATGATTTTATAAATTTCTGTGAGGTCACCCCCGCAGCTTCTGGTGCTGCAGGGACAATAGTCCAGCCTATTCAGCCTCTCCCTATAGCTCAAACCCTCCGACCCTGGCAACATCCTTGTAAATCTTATCTGAATGCTTTCAAGTTTCACAACATCTTTCCTATAGCAGGGAGACCAGAATTGGATGTGGTATTCCAAAAGTGGCCTAAACAACGTCCTGTACAACCACAACATGATATTGCAACTCCTATACTCAATGCACTGACCAATAAAGTTCTGCTGAGAGAGTGAAAGAATCTAGGTCAACATTAACAATCACAACCTTAAAATGTAATAATATTTGAATTTCTACCCAAATCCAGTATCAATGTGCGTGTGTGCATGTGTGTGAGTGCTGCATGAATCAAAACACCTGGTTCCTACACTGTTCTGAACCATATACTCAACTCTCTGATCTGCTCAGCCTGAAAAATCAGAGTCCTGGTGATCTGTTCTGAAATATGGTTTAAGCAGGAATCCTTATCCGGGCAAAATTGTCACATCATTCTGCCTACCCTCTCTAATTGGTCAAAAAGTATGGAGATAGCCTAATAATTAGTGTGCTCTAGCTGAGAGGAGTTGAGACGTTTCAGCATCAACTGGGATAGTGAGGAACCCAGGAAAACTAGAACTCATGTCTCTCACACTTATCTGGGGGTGAAGGAGCTGAGGGGCTGGAGGAAGACAGCAGATTCATCAACCAAGCAGGCATGGATTAAAGTGGCTGAGGAAGGAAGCAGCAGCATTGTTACCTTAAGCCCTAGTACCAGGAGGGGCCCATCAGGTGAATTATGTAACCTTGTTATGCACCAAACCCCACACTCTGACTTGGACAGCATTCTCTTGAACAGCAAGCCTCACTCATTTTGCTGTCTGCAGGTGACTCCTAATTGCCAATTCAGCTACTGATAATTCCAGATTGAAATTTAAACTCCAATATTTATTCATTCATTCATTCATTCATTTGTGACTTTAACCAATAAGTCCAAAGATGTGTAGGGTAGGTGAATTGGCCATGCTAAATTGCCCATAGGGATGTGTAGATTGGGTGGGTTATAGGGGGATGAGTCTGGGTGGGATGCTCTGAGGTTCGGTGTGGACTTGTTGGGCTGAAAGGCCTGTTTCCACACTGTAGGGATTCTATTCTAAAAACGTCAAAAAGACTGTTGCAGTAATTCAAAAAATTTATGCTCTGAAAGCAGGGCAGTGACTACACAGGTAGATTACATCTCCTGCTTTCCAGTTCAACTGAGGGCACAGGTCAATACTGGCCTCTCCCCAGCATCTCTTGGGTCTTTGCTTCCAATTATACAGCAGAATAACTTCATTTGATGCATGCCGTGGGCACTGAAAGCTGCTGTTTATGAATGCTTTCCAAGCCGCAACCCACAGCATGATCAATTATGTCAGTAACTCTGATTGGCCTAGATGGGGGCAAGGCTCATTGTTAATTGGTTTAAGGGACATGTGGTCTATTCGTTTTGGCTGTAAATGGACATTTATGTAAACTCCCACAATCTCCTAATTGGTTCCTTAAGTTGCCAATTATCGATGGGTCCATCCTCTTCAATATTTCTTGTATGGCTACTTTATGATGTTTTCCTAAGATAAGAGGATACTTTGACATGTTCTTTACCCATTTGTTTCAGAAAGGAGGTATATGCTATCAAGACCCAATGATTGATAATCTTGAGTTCACAATCTCAACTTTCATTTAATTGGTGAAAGTTCTCATTAAATCAGACAATTATCATTTACCATTTGTACTTCCTTAGAGCTATTTGTTACATGTTCTTTTTAATTGCTATGGTTGAATGGTTGGAAAGGATTTCTTATAGCCTTTTTAAAACACAAAAGATACAGCTTAAAAAATTGCTAAGAACCTCAAAGCTATATAAAACTAATACATAAGATCAGAAAGTACTAATCTAAACAAATTGTTATACAAAGCAATAAAAAGTGAAATATACTTACATAGTCAATACATAGTCAAAAGTGGTTGAAGTTGAAAGCATTGTACAGTTATACAGTAAAACATGCATTGTTAAAAAGTTAATTCAAATACTTAGATTAAGTTTTTAGTCAAATATAATTGCCTGTCTTCTTAAAAAAAACTAAAACAAAGCCATTGCAGGCCAGTGTAATCTCTTCCCCAGTAACTCCCTGTCTTTCTGGTTGCTTAATAAGGCATTGATGAGCTGGGAGGACATTAACTCTCTGATTTTGACTTTGATGTTTGTATGTTTTCAACACCGTGAAATGGGGATGGGCTAAACAATGGCCCTGAGGCTTTTGTCCTGTAACCCTAAAAAATTGGTATATTGTCTTCATTCTGTTCACAATCCTGTGATGCATTTCATTGTCAAGTTAGGCTAAGCAGAGTACATAATAGTAAAGTACTAAAATCAAAACTAATTACATTTCAGAATAAAATATTACCTTGATCATTGAATATATTTTGCATGATTATGACTGAACTAAATTCTGAAATGATTATGAATCCGACATGACCAACACTCTAACATGATCCCCAGTGACTTGCACTTTCACACCCTGCTTCCTTGTCACTGTGCACACTTGACCACAGTTACTAAAGCGAGATACACAAAAACTAGGGGTCATCATCTCAAGGTAAGTTAGCCATTTAGGTTTGAGATCAGTTGAAATTTCTTTAATCAGAAGGCTTTGAATCATTAGAATTCTTTACCTCAGAGGACCTCTCAAGACTGAGATTGATAGATTTTTGGAATCTAAGGTTGCCAAAGAATATAGAGATTGGGCAGGAGAGTGGAGTTGAGATTTAGTGTCACCCATTATCTTATTGAATGACAGTGCAGTCTCCTGGAAATGTGCGACCAGCTATCATGCTATTTCTTATGTTTTGATGTTCTTGCAAGTATGAAGGTGGGGATTGTGGATAATATTGCTACAAGCCCTATGTCTTAGTTCTTGGAGTTTCAGTTTTAACCCAGACACAGCTCTTAAATAGCTGTTACAGTCAAAATATATTGAGGTTGGGAAGCATAATCAATCAAAGGATGCCCCTGACCCACTGCACTCACAACAAACTGCACCCCACAACCCATTTGCTACTCTGCGACACCTCACCTCGGAGAAACCACTTTTGGGCTATTGCTGGTCAGCCAAGCAGCCCAATATACAGTTTTCAATGGAACAAGTTGCCTTTGAAGGCATGACTGGCACTAGCAGCTTGTCAAAAATTATTAAAATTAGGTCCACAGTCCGATAAGGAGGCTGCCGTGTCACCTGGGACATATATTATTCATGAAGTACCACTTCTTGTGACAGAAAAGGTTGCTCAGGTGAATTTCTCCCCATGTGTGTGATTCCCTCAAAATGTGAGATAATTAGGAATCCAAATCCATTCAAGTTACTCCCTGACTTGCAATACTTTAAGGCCTGATCAGGAACCAGCTTTAATACTAATTATTCTGAGGAAGGGTCACCGGACCCGAAACGTTAACTCTGATTTCTCTCCACAGATGCTGCCAGACCTGCCGAACTTTTCCAGCAATTTCTGTTTCTCTTTCTGATTTCCAGCATCCGCAGTTCTTTCAGTTTTTATTTAATGTTAATTGTAATGTGATGTGCACACTGATCTTTACTTACTCGATTTCGAAAGTAGGATGTTGTCCTGCTTTTTTTTTTACCAGTTTTTATAAAGCTGGTAAGAATTAATTTTTAACTTGGGCCTGTAATTGTTCGAAGTGCATTTTTCAAAGTATCATACAGAGGAATTGAAAGTTATTGAATCTCATAGCAGGACGTATAAATATAATATAATGTTCAAGATTAATGTGAAGTGTAATTACTGCCTTGTTAAGTTTAATCGTGAAATTTCCCCCATTATAAGAGAAATGGTCTGCATTTTCTCAATTAAAAACAATTACTGAGTTATTGAATCCGCAAAGTTAAAGCACTTTAAGTGGAAATGTAGATAAGTATTTTTACAAGTCATACTATTTACATATAATTTCTGGTCTTATGATGTAAAATCATTTTACAGATTTCCTTCTGTGGTTTTTTGCAGGCGCTGTTGATGTGTGGAGCACAGTTCTTGCACAGGAACCAGTACATCATTATCAGCACAGCCAGGAGATACAGGCTGTAGAAATAGCATCAGACAATGCTGTAATTGCAACTTGCTCAGGTTATCAAGTAAGATTAGAAGCCTGTGATGAGAAAGGATATTGGAGGACAGCTCAGCAGTTCGAACTCCAAAAACTGGTGGGTTTTTGTTTCCATTGCATATGTGTATTTCATTTACCAGTCACTGCTTAAAGCAGTTTATGAACTCATTCATTATCACAGATTCACAAAGTTTGTCTCTCACTGGTGTCCCTTGGATGCCTTAGCATCTTTCATGTGTTGAAGAATCCAACACAGGAACAAAGATTAACCAAACAAACATAGTTTGGAAAAGAGATCAATATTAATAAAGCACTGTAACTACATTCAAAGAATTATTTATGTTCAAAGATCTCAAAAATCTTCAATTAATTATTTTGCGAATGCATTGACTACTTTTATGAGCAAAGATCATTTTAGCCAATCATAGACAGTGTACAAATTGCTCTATCTTGGACAATTTATTCCCATCCATTCAATAGGAAACCATTTAGATGTGAATCTTCAAGAAGGTAACGCTAAAATATCTCCCTAACATTTCAGATGGAGTCACACAAAAATTCAAAATATAAATATAGATTTACCTCTCCGGCTTCCTGCGTTCCACAATAATTCTTCCAATAACACTGGAATCATTGCCATCATTTTAAGTTCTACTCCAATCACTTTTTGAAACAAATATGTGTCTAGTTTGGTGTTTTTTCAACAATATAATTGACAAACATCAACTGCTTTTGCTGGGAGTTCCTAATATTATATTCTTGCTATGCCCAAGTTAACGTAGCGTTTTGTTGCTAAAGCAAAGATCTAAATTTATTTAAGGATGTTAAGTCAACACTTGGTCTGTTAAGAGACTGCAGGTTAAGATTCTGGTTCTTTTCTGTTGCTCAGATATCTTTTATTGCTAGAGACTTTGTACATTCCAAGTTACCGCCTCTTTTTTTCAAGCGAGACATTTACATGTGTTAGAATGACTTGGAAATTATGCTTGCACTTGTGCAGATAGCACTGCTAGTAACCTTATTGAAGAAGTGTTGTATTAGTGGAGAGTAGATGGTAGAGAGAGAAGACTGATGCCAATTAGAAATGTGATTGGAAAATGTAGAAAAAAAAATGTTCAATGATTGTTTATGGACTGGAGGAAGGTCTTCGGGTCAAAAGTAGGACGACTATTTCTTGATCTATATTAATGACCGTGACTGTGACCATGCAGGACATAACTTCAAAATTTAAGAATGCGCGAAGTGTGGAAGAATTATGACCTGAAGAGTACAGTGTAGTAACAGAAAAAGTATCCAACAAATCCAAGTCAGAAGGAGAAGGAAAAAGAAGCTCCTAGAAAGAACAAAAAAACCCTTGGGAAAGACTCAAGAAGAGCTGTCTGGGAAGGTGGGGTGGTATTTTGCATCCTGCCTGTATTTATGCTCCATTTGAACCTTGTGCTATCCTTATTCATCTAAATCTGTCATGCCATCACTTTTTTTGCCCTTCTTTCTCGTATGTTTGTCTAGCTTCCCCTTAAATGAACATCAGATTTGGGAGCAGTAGGCAGTTCAGCCCCTCAAACCTACTCCACCATTTAATATGATGATGGTTGATCTCATCTTGGCCTCAACTCCCTTTTCCTGCCCACTCTCCATAATGCTTAAACCCATTACTAATTAAAAATTAATGACGGGTTGGGAGATTAAACTTAAATGAGGGGTGGGCTGATATTGGCTGGGACTTTTTCATGAGTGGAAGACCGCTCCAACCAAATGTTGATCATCCACTGACAATAGGCTAGGGGCTCCAGTGGCCTTGTAGATTCTGGGTTATATTCATTCACTAAACAGTGTTGAAACTCTCTTCCGGAGACAATTTCTTCTGAGAAAGGAGAGAGGAGACGTAATGCATAGCAGAAGACCCTAATGCTGTAATCATTGAAGTACCAAGCATGTACATAAATTTATTGTATACTATATCACTGAACCATGAATGATTTTTTTATATGAGGTTGGCTGTACATTGTTTCAAATTAGTTGCATGTATGCAAGAACTGGAAGAAAAGCTTTTCAGTATCGGAAGGTATGAGAAGCAAAATAATCCAGCAGGTGGCCAGGAAATTGTACTTTATACTTTGTTTGCTTGTGTATCAGAATTGACTCCCATAGGAAACCATTTTGATTGATATTTGTTCAGTTGTCAAGTTAGATTATTGCAAGATCAAAATACAAGTAGATATGTATTGAGAAACAGCACTATACTCGCCATTTGCCTGCTTTAAAGATACTGAGTTCCAAAATGGGGCAAACGTGAGCTCTATAAAGGGTTATATTGTCATGTAATGCCTAAAGACACAAGCACTTTCAACTTTATCTTTGATTTGATACAGTTTATATATTGAACCAAGCATTGTGCTGTTTATTTCTTGTTGTGCTTTTCTGCTTCTGTGTAATTTTAGTTGCAAAGTTAGTTTTTAGCACAAATGCTGTCAACAGTGTAATATCTACCAATTTGCAGCATAGCCAGATGAATGTATAAACATTCTACAATCTATGTAATTTCTGCTGCATGTCATTGTAATTACAGTTAATTGATTTCCTACATTACAGCAGCGCTGGTACTTTGAGTACTTCCTTAGCTGTGAAGTGCCATGGGACATCCTGTGAATTTGGAAGGCACAGTGTAAATGCCAGTTTCCTTTCTTTCATGGCATACATTACAATTAACTTGTTTTAAGATTGCACAATTTATTGCAAAGGAAAACACCTGCTTTTGAAGTGCCATTTTGTTCAAGCATTGAGTACCACAGTTGAAAAAATCTGAACACTTTAAAGTATTTTTCTGTACTCCCCCTCTTCAGTTGTTAATTTATCTTTTTCAAGTTGGCCAAGACAGCAACCTAGTTAAAACCAAGGCACAATGAAAGCAGATATTATCAGTTCTTTGACTTAAGTTATTGAGCAAAGTCAGCATTAAATGTATGTTGAGAAAGGAGAAGCACAATACTTCATTTTGTGTATTTTATATAAAACATATGCAACACATTCATTAATGTGAGCCCTGAAAGAAGTTCTTAAAAAGAATAAAACTCCAGTCGTGAAATTTTTCATTTAATTATAGAAGTCTCTCATACATTTCTCTAATTACCAGGAATATCACAGGTGTTAGTTATTCCTCGAATGATTTAACTATGGTCACTCATTTAATCCTGCTGAGTTGCCATGACATCATTTTCTTGCCAAGAATTATTTTGGTTTCATTACCTAATGAGAAGAATATAAAGCTGGCTTTGTGCCAGTCTGGGTCTGTATTAACACAGTTCATTGATTTAGTATTAAAAAAAGTGTTTAGATAAAACAAATAAGAAATATTCACTGCATTTGGAAAGGACCAAAAGTGATACAGCAAAGCCTTAATTATCCACATAACCAAGATTACCTCAGAAAGCAGGGTAACTGCCAGATTATCAATACTCCCTAAATTATACTCCCTAAATTGTACTGTGAATTTTGAATGTGTTGCAGCCTGTTTCAGTCCTCTGTTGCTGAACTCCCATTTTTTTGCTCTGTTTCTGCTGGCAGGGTTCGCTTGCACCAAATAGCTGATCTGCCAGCTCTGAACTCTCCCATCAACCCGTTCATGATTGCAGCTGCAGGACCAGTCATGAGCCCAAATGAGCAGGCCAAAGTCAATATCATTATTACGTACAATACAGTCTGCACTTGGTGGCATTGGAAGCTTTTTGAACAGACATTCTCGATATTGAATGTTTAAGTTGACAGCTCTGAGTTCAATGGAAATTGTCAATAGGATAGCTGGAAGTGACTACATGTATCCTTTAGTGCCCATCTCTGTAAGCTGGTGGAAATGTCATCTATGCTTGAACAATAATTTTAGGTCAACTTTCTTGTGTGTGTTGAAGTGGATGTGTGATTTTTTTTGAGCTGACAGATAAACTATTCTGAGTCAACACAGTGTGGAGCTGGAGGAACACAGCAGGTCAGACAGCATCAGAGGAACAGGAAAGTCGATGTTTTGGGCCGGGACCCTTCATCAGAACTATTCTCATGCCAGCTGATGTTAGTGGTAGAAGAGTTGAATGGAGTAGAAATTAAACCACCTCCTACCAGTCCTTCATTATTCCATTATCCTTGCATAGTTGAGAGCTTGAATGATAGAGGTTAGGTAGTTTGAGTGAAGGTTTAATTCAGTTTCCAGAAGGCAAAGCCACACATGGCAACCATGTTTAGTTGACAATTTGATTATTGTTTTTTGTTTGTTTTCTGATTCAAAGTATGTAATCCATAAAACTGCTAGAAACTATTTTTATCTCATTATTTTATAGGCTAGCTATCTTCAACTTGTTCCAGGTGCTCCTCTAAATACAGATGGAAGTCAGCCAGTAATAGCAGCAGCTGAAGATACTGTTTACTTACTGAACCCTGATGCAGAGCCAAAGGTACTTCACTCCATCTATGGAAATACAGTGACCTGCCTGGATGTATCCACTAATCAGCTTGCCTGTGGTGTTAAAAGTTTTGGTTGGATAATTAGCCACGGCAACAAGGTATTTTCTTTTCCTGATTCTACAATAGATAGTAATAACATTTAAGAAAGGTGACAATATTTACTATATTTAAAAATATGATGAAAGTAATATTTAGAACATTGAATATTATACATGATAAACTGGATTCCACTTTATGCTTCTACCCAGTTCCAAATTTATGTTCCAACTTATGTCTAGAATTATTTTAAGCTTTTTTGTTTGATTTAGAAGACAATATTTTTTAGTATCTGCACCCTTAAGTGCTATTCCTGGGTGATGTGCAATTCTCATTTTGCTCCTTTGAAATCCTATTCAACTTATTTTATAGCTTTCAGTACAAAAGTAAGCAATTCCTTTTGTAGTTTCAAGATTGACCAGTGTTTACTCGCCCCAAATAAGTTACTTCATGAAATCAAACATAGAATTTAAACAGAAAACAAAGGTTTGCTTGTATTTATATCCTTCTACAAAAATAGTGTATCTTTTTTACATTTAGTATGTAATTAACATAACATATATTGTGACACAAAACTAGGACTAATTTCAAAACTATTTGCCACTCAGGAAATCTCAGTTAATTCTGTGGCAATAATCTAATTTGTCTTAATATTCATTCAAGGTTCTTGGACATGTTGCCACTGCCAACAAAATTATTTTTAAAAAACCTTTCAAGTACGGAGCAAATATCTAGGTACTATTGTGAAGTTGGGTAGAGTACTTGAGGATTGGGAGGCAAGAAGTTAGAATTCGGTGTTTGTAAAAAGCTGGGGGTGGGGGGTGGGGGCTGGGGCATTGTGTGGTCCCTTTAAAAGATGACATGCTTTTTCTATGCTCTAGAGATTTAAATGGATGTTTGTGAGCAGCAGATTGAAAGTTTGCAGGTACACAGAGAGTACCTGATTTGAAACATTTGTATCAAAAGGCCGTATAGTTAGCAGGCCAAGCGGCAGTTTTGTTTTGTTACCAAGACAGCAAGTTGTTGAATTTAGCCAATCAATTTGAACCGGGCACTTAGATACCAAAAACCAATTAAATTTAAATCTAATGGTTTTGACCAAGTAGAACAATCATATTGTAAGAAATTGATATGTCAGCAAGAGTAGAAAAGGAGAGAGCCGTTGGAAAAAGATGGGAGAACTAACTGCCATCTGCCAAAGTTAATGGCTCTCAGCTGTCAAAAGAGAATCACTGGCTCTCACAGTCTTCTCTAAGTCTTAGTGAAAGCTCCATCTAAATATCAAAGGTACCAACAGCACAACTAGTTAATATTCTTGACAGAAGAATCAACAGAAAAGGCATTCCTGACCGAACATTTGACGAAGAAGGAACAGAGCGTTCCGGAAGAGACACAACCTGGCTGCAATTTCGAGAGACTAAGTTCTATTCTTTTTTTATTTTGTTATATATAACTGGGACTTGTATTTATTGGAACAGCATACTATTAGAATCCTGTTTTATTCGGGAATAGTAGTTAGAAGGGATTTATTCGATTTGTTAATGGTTTAGTTAATTTGTTCATTGTTAGAGTTAGATAAATAAATTGTTACTTGTTGTTTGCAAAATAGTGTCAGGGATTTATTTTATTTAACCACGAGAAGTTGCTGAAAGGCAGGTTACACCATTTTTCACACTCCTTTTACAGATTATAGGGTGAGGTGCTCCTCTTTGGGTGTTTCGGTTTTGTTTCTCAGAGGGAGGGGTCAACCTCCACTTCATAACAGTACTGTACTCTTAAATATTTACAGTACCAAAAACCTATGGAGTTGGAAATCTACATTAGTTCCATAACACTATTTTACAATAAATGCTTCATTCCTATAATTTCTAATCTTAATAACGAGACAAAAAATTTCCAGGTAATATTTCAGACTAGGACATTAAAGGAAAAGGGGAGGAAAGAAAAAACTCACCAGCACTTGAATTTTTCTAACCTCCCAATTGTTCTTTCATTATGAAACATTTTTATATTATTCCATGATCATGCAGAATTGGAGCAAGCATGATATCCTGTGATTTTAAAGTAGGTTCTATCAATTGGTTGCGCTTTGACTTTGTATTGGACCTGGCTTAAGTGAGTACACAAACACTGTCCAAGCAGGCACTCAGCTCCGGCAATAGATGTAAGTCGTTAGCTTAATGATTGCATTGATTCTTTGGTTAACACCCAAGTTTTTGAAAACTATGTGTATATTAGTTAAGAAATTGCATGTAATAGCTACTCATCAGAATGCTTCATGAATAATGGATAATTATTGTCTGAAAATTAACACTGTGACATTTTTAGTTAATTCAATTTAGTCATATTTCCATGTCCTGGGCATTGATTCAAAATTGTATGGTGCAAAAGAATGCAGAAACAGATGACTTTAGATTCTAGTGGTTGTTGTTATTTTCATTTCAAGAAGTCGATAGTTGTATGCTGTTCTGAATTTAATAATTTTGATTAGGATGTGAATTTATTTCTTATAATAAATTAAATTCCAGTTTTAGCCTGAGCTAGATAGTTTGACAAGATGATTTCCTGGGGGGTTTTAAGTAGTCTGGTGCACTATGAACTAAAACAATACTAAATGCTGAGAACACTCAGCAGATCTGGCAGCATCTGTGCAGAAAAACAAGTTACTAATTAAATGTTAATTATTTCTGTCTCCGTAAATGCCACTGGATCTGCTGGGTATATTTCTATTTCTCTTTCAGATACACAACACACAAAATGTTTGCTTTTGATCACATGTACAGTGAATTCTCTCTGTACAAAGAGGGTATAGAAGGGTAATTGTTAGTGCTGGAACTTATGAACCCATTCACTCCATTCATAAATTTATAAAGATAAAAGATCCAGATACATATGAATTTGTTCAAAACTGTGTTGTGACTTTAACACACAGTAAGAGTGCTGGGAAAAATGTTAATTGTAACAGTGCTCATTTTGTATATTCTGCATTTCAAAATGTCACATTTTCTTCACCAACTGACAAATCTTGAAAGCATGTTCCATGCTTGAATAGCCCATGCTTAAATATAATTAATCCTGTAACTAAACTAAATTTACTTTATTGTGGGGAGGAGATGGCCTAGAGGTATTATCTTTGGATTATTAATCCAGAGACCCAGGTAATGTTCTGGGGACTCTGGTTCGAATCCTGCCATGGCAGATGGTGGAATTAACAATCTAATGATGGCCACGACTCCATTGTCAATTATCGAAAAAACCCATCTGGTTCACTAATCTCCTTCAGGGAAGGAACTGCCATCCTTACCTGGTCTGGCCTACATGTGACTTCAGACCCACAGCAATGTGGTTAACTCTTAACTACCCTCTGGGCAATTAGGGATGGGTGGTAAATGCTGCCTGGGCGGTAAATGCTGCCCGGCCAGCAACGCTCTCATCCCGTGAATGAATAAAGAAAAAAAAATTCTTATCTATTGCATAAACAATACTGAATGGCACGCAGTTGGTTCCTGAATTTATCATGTTTATGGACCTGCTGAACTCACTAATGGGTTACACAAATCATTTTTTAAATCATTATGGATATTTTGCAATGATGAGATAGCAATCTAAATGAAACAAATGTCAAAAATATCAAAATAAACTTTCATCAATTAACTAAGTGTCACCTGACTCGAAGTTAGCAATTCACGGTTGAGATTAGGTATCTGTAATTGTTCCTGATAAATCTTTTTGGTTTCGGGGTTATGTTATAAGGAGGGTAATTATCTTAGTCACTTTTAGTTACCACAATTAGGCTACCACTTAATACATGTTGCTATTTGCACGAGGAGATTAATGAATGCGACGTCACTGCAGATTGATAATGAAATTACTTCCAGCTGAGTGCAGATACCTAATATACATTGTAAAACTTCCCTTTATTTTCTCTACTATATTCATCTCTGGAGGTTTTGACCCTTCTAAATGGGTAACGCTAAACAAAATCAGCAAGCGATTTGGACTATGAGGAGATGTCCATTCTACTGAGAAGAACTAATGTTATTGCTGTTATTACCCCCAAGCTAATGAAATTTTTACATGTCACTTCTAGAACATAGGAGTAGGCCATTCGGCTCCTCGAGTCTGCTAGGTCATTCGATATCATGGTCGATCATCTACCTCATTATTTTCCTCTGCTATCCCTTGATGTCATTCATGTCTGAAAATTTATTAACTTCCATCTGGAACATAATCTAATACTGAGCTAACACAGCCCTCTGGAGTAAAGAATTCCATAGAGTCAGTATCCTCTGAGTGAAGAAATTTTCCTTATCGCAGTACTAAATGACTGACCCCTTATTTTGAAACTATGCCTGGTTCTAGATCCCTTGCCAACTAGTAGAAACCCCTTTCCTGTATCTAGCATTTCAAGCCCTTGAAGAAGTTTGTAAATTTCAATGAGATTGCCTCTTGTTTCTCCTCACTTGAGAGAGTACAAGCTCAGCCGCCTCATTCACTCCTCACAGGATGATCCTACAATCCCAAGAAGTAGTCTGATGAACCTCCTCAGCAGCCTTCCTATGGAAGGTATATCCTTCCTTAGGTAATGGGCCAGAATTGCACACAATACTCCAGTTGTGGTCTCACCAAGGTTCATTACAATTGAAGTAAGATATTAGTACTCCCATAGTCAAATTCTCTTGTGATCAAAGCCAATGTACAATTTGCCTTTCTAATTACTTGCTGCACTTGAACATTAGCTTTCAGTGGCTTATAAACAAGGATACCCAAATCCCTTTAGACATTTTCTGATCTCTTGCATTTAAGAGAAGCTCTATATCTCTGTTCCTCCTACCAAATTGCATACCTTCACACTTATCCATGTTACATTCTATCTGTCATGTTATTGCCCATTCACTCAGTGTACCTAAATCCTCTTGATATCTCACAACACCCATTCACATCAAGCTTAATGGCATCTGCAAACTTTGAAATATTAAATTTGCTTCCCATATCTAATAATTAATACTGATTATGAAGAGATAGGGCCTAAGCACTGACCCTTGCACTACCCATATGCGAATCTGAAAATGATCCACTTGTTCCTACTACCTGTTTTCTTTCTGTTAATTGATCCTCAATCTATACCAGTAAATTACTCCTTCCCTCATGTACGCTAGCTATGTTTTTTAACCTCCAGCATTTGCCTTATCAAATGCATTCTGAAAATCCAAATACCACATCATGCTGTAAAATCCTCAAAAATCTCTAACAGGTTTCTCAAACATGATTCATAAATCAATGTTGACGCTGCACAAACAGATCAGTATTGATCTAACTGAAGGCAGGTCCTTGGCTGATTATTTGCTGAGGCTTCATCTTTAACTGTTTTTTTGATAGTTTTTGTCAGTGGTGATTTGCATAGTCCTCCACTCTCGGGAGCAGAGACTGAAAGCAGATCCAGGTCTAATTCAGCTGGAATAGGAATCTGACACGTACACCGCTGGCATTATTCTGAACCACAGGCTAACCATCTACTTAACAGATCTAACCACTTTCTCTTGAGTCTACACATCACTACAAAAGAAATCTACAATACTATACAATGGAGTCATACAGCACGGAAGCAGACCCTTCGGTCCAACCAGTCCATGCCGAACATAATCTAAACTAAACTAGTCCCAACTGCATGCTCTTGACCCATATCACTGTAAACCTTTCCTATTCATGTATCCATCCAAATGTCTTTTAAATGTTGTAATAGTACCCGCATCCACTACTTCCTCAGGAAATACATTCCACATGCAAATCACCGTCTGTGTAAGAAATTTGCCTCTTTTATGTCTTTTTAAAATCTCTCTCCTCTCACGCTAAAAATGTGCCCCTAGTCTTGAAATTCCCCATCTTGGGGCAAAGACAACTACCATTAACTCTATCTATACCTCTCATTATTTTATAAACTTCTGTCAGGTCACCTCTTAACCTCCCATGCTCCAGTGAGAAAAGTCCCAGCCTATCCAGCCTTTCTTTATAACTCAAACCTTCCATTCCGTCTACAGCTTGTTAATATCCTTCCTGTAACTGGGCGACCAGAACTGGACACAGTATTCTAGAAGAGGCCTCGCCAATATCCTGTACAACCTCAACATAACTTCCCAACTCCTATATTCAAAGGACTGAGCAATGAAGGCAAGTGTGCCAAATGTCTTTTTAACCATCCTGTCTATATGTGATACACACTTTAAAGAATAATGTACCTACACCCCTAGGTCTCTCTGCTCTACGGCACTACCCATTAGTTGGCCCTGCCATTAATTGTACAGGCCCTACCCTTGTTTGTTGTACGAAAATGCAATACCTTGCGTTTATCCAGATTGAACTACATCTGCCATTTTTCTGCCCTTTGACCCATTTGATCAAGATCCCTTTGTAATCTTAGAAAACCTTCTTCACGATCTACAATGCCACCAATTTTGGTGTCATCCGCAAACTTTACTAACCATGCCTTCTATATTTTCATCCACATTATTTATATAAATGTCAAAAGAGGACCCAGAACTGATCCCTGTGGAACACTGCTGGTCACAAGTCTCCAGTTAGAAAAGCAACCCTCCACCATTACTCTCTGTCTCCTGCCATTATGCCAATTAGCATTCTCACCCTGAATTCCATGTGACCTAACTTTACTAATTAGTCCACCATGTGAAACTTTGTCAAAGGCTTTACTAAAATCCAAATAAACAACATCTACTGTTCTGCCCTCATCAACCTTTTAGGTAACTTCCTCAAAAAACTCATTCAAGTTTGTGAGATACAATTTTACTCGCACAAAACTGTACTGACTATCCTAATCAATTTTTGCCTCTTTAAATGTCCATAAATCCTATCTTTTATAATCACCTCCAACAATTTACCCACAACCAAAGTCAGACTCACAGGCCTGTTGTTCCCTGGTTTCTCCTTACAACCTTCCTTAAACAAAAGGTACAACATTAGCCACCCTCCAGTCATCAGGCACCTCACTCATAGTTATAGATGATGCAAATATTTCTGCAAGTGGTCTCGTAATTTCCTCCCTTACTTCCCACAACATTCTGGGATACATTAGATCAGGTCCCGGAGATTTATCCACCTTTATATTCTCTAAGACCTCCTGAACTTCCTCTTCTATATTGTGAACTGCTTTTAAAACATCAAAGTTTATTTCTCTGCATTCGCTAGACTCCATTTCTTTCTCCACAGTAAAAACTGATGCGAAATATTCATTTAATATCTCTCCTTTCTCCTGGGGTTCAACACAAAGATGACCTCCTTGATCTTTAAGAGGCCCTACCTTCTCTTTAGTTACACTCTTGCTTTTAATGTATCCGTGGAATCTCTTTGGATTACCCTTAACCGCCAATGCTATCTCATATCCCCTCTTTGCCTTCCTGATTTTTCTCTTAAGAAAGCTCCTAGCCTCTTTATATTGATTTAGAGATTCAATTGAACCAAGTTGTCTATATCTAAAATAAGATTCTCTTTTGTTCTTGATTAGTACCTCAATATCTTTATTCATCTATTGTCCCTTAATCTTACCAGCCTCACCCTTCACTCTGACAGGAACAAAATGCCTCTGAACCCCGGTCATCACACACTTGAACGCCTCCCACTTGTCAGATGTCTTTTTACCAGTGAACAGTCTACTCCAATCAACTTTTGAAAGGTCTTGTCTCATACCAATAAAATTTGCCTTACTCCAATTAAAAACTTTAATTTTTATGGAAGGCTTATCTTTTTCCATAACCATTTTGAAACTAACAGAATTATGATCGCTGGACCCAAAGTGTTCCCCAACTTTGACTTCAGTCACCTGCCCTGCCTTATTGCCCAGAAGAAGGTCCAGTTTTGCTCTTTCTCTAGTAGGAGCATCCACATATTGATAAAAAAATTTTCTTCACAGAACTTTCTTTGGAAGAAATTTGCTTTGAAAAAGTTAGGAGAAAATTTCTGCTTCTGTTTTAATTGTAATGGAAGATATTCAAATATGTAAATATTTCAGACAGTTTCAACTTATTGCACTTTGCTATTGTAGTGAATATATTTACCAAATGTTATTTAATCTCTCGGTGTGAATACAGTTTTCACTGCCTATCTACTCTTGTAAGCAATGAGCTGAACAGTCCCTGTCTGCATTGTATGAATCTGTTCTATAGTTAACAGAAAGGTTGACTTCTTGGCAAGTGGCTCAATCAAATTTCATGAGTGGTTGGAAGTAATTCTGCAGTTTGCTTGTGTTTATCACCTGTCAGAATTTTAATTGCATTTACTGATAAGTTTAATAAACAGTAGGACACGATAAAAAGATATTGTCAAGTTGGGTATGACTTTCACTATACACAATTGTATCAGATTAAACTCTTACATTTTTGATTTAGAAATAAGCTGTCACAACTGTCAAGAGACATGTGTCAAGGAACGTCATATTAGATAAATTGTCTTTTCTTTTTTGTCATCTTCAACACCTGGTTTTGACAGTTGTGATGGTTTATTCCAAAACACATCAAAGCCATTTAATCTTGCATGACTACAAAGAGTTTTTATTTAATGAAAATCACCTGTAGGGCACAGAATCTTTCACAGGTTGCTGATAGATTTTGGATGTAAGCAAGTGCAATAACATTTTATTCAAGGTGAAAAGTGCCATTAGTTGGGTGTAAGAAACATTTCTTCTACTTTGGCCATTTGTTATCATTTAGCAACTTTGACATTTAAAAACAGCCTATAGAAAGTTTCCATTCAGCCATAACAATGTTTGCTGTGCTTGAGAAGTGTGCATTAGCTATGGACATGTTAGGGAAATTGTGTTGTGAGTACTCTGTGTGAGGAATTGGATTAAAGGTACATAATCATTTGGATTCCCCTTTGGAGGTAGGATGCTTCCATTCTAACAGGAATAAGCTGGATTCAAACCCAGATGCTAATTGTGAAAATGGTCAAAAAGGCTTTGGTGTAGAAAGTTTCTGGCTTACATTTTTGATTTTTAAAATGTATGTATAAATGTTAGCAGAATGATGCACAAAAATCCCTTCCTGCCTGTTTTTCAATTTCTACTCAACAAAATTCAGCATCCCTACATCAACTTCTATCCCTTAATGATGCTAACTTTTTTTGATGATGGTGCTGTTTCCTGCAATTTAACTGTGTAGCCTATTAGACCTTACTTCCAATTTCCACCCTTCTCTTGTCTTCACATGCTCTGTCTGACTTTACCCTTACCTCTTGACTTCACTGTTTCCATTTCTGGAAATGTTAACTAATGCTGACTCCTGTATCTAGCTTAACTGCACTTCCTCTAAGGTTATCCCCATTGTATTTGTTAGGACAAGGCAACCTCCTGCACTAACGCTCCAAGTATGTTCAGGATTTTTCATTCCTCCCACTACCAGGTTGATAATGGCACAAAATAGTGTACATTCCATTTCATGTGCCCCTGTTTTATTCCTTCTCCACTTCCAAGTGCCATGATAGGGTTCATCTTGACCTCACCTTCCACCCACATCAGCCTCCAAATTAAAGAAGGACCATCCTCAATTATTTATGACATCTCTGGCATGATGGTACAGAAGACATCTTCCTCTCCCTTCTCTTGCAATATTCAAACAGAGTAACTCTCAGGGCCCAATCTTCAGACACACTAAACAGCTTGTCCCTTTGTTATGGCATCTTTTCATCCAGTTGCAGTAAATGTAACATCCGACCTTTAACCTTCTGTCTTCTTTCAGTCCAATGTCTTGTTCCCTGTCCTCGGTGTTCCACTATCCAGATAAACCTTTTAGCCATTACACCTCTGTGCAGTATTGTTATAGGCCAAAGCCTTCCAAACAATTACCTTGTGTTCTTTTGTCCCTAAATTCCTTCATTGTCATGTAATCTTTTCCTCCGTAAAATGCTGTGAGTTGTTTTTTAAATGATGGGTTTCAACAATGGAGGGTCAGGAACGCATATCTAACCTGCTCAATGGTAGTGAGTTGACATTTCCAACATTATACTGAGGCTGTATCGTTTATTATTTATATTTGAATTTAGCATTAACTAGCCTAGTCTTTTTTTTAAACTTCAGGAAACCTAGTCCCTAAAGCTAGGTAAGGAATTGCTGGATCAGGAAGTGCTTTTCCACTTAGCTGTTGAATCAAGTGTGCCTGCTTGGAAAACCACCCACGATTGAACACCCATCTCCTGAGTCCATCCATTCTTCATCAACTCCCTGCCCAAACCCACCAAGGAGGTACCCAACCTCCACCCACTTCTTTCCATTTCCCTGTTGCCCACAAGCCTGTTTTATTTTGCTCCCGAACCTCCTTAGGGCCATGAACCCTTCTGGGTTTGTCACCTTCTCTGGAATTACTCTGTACTGGATTATGGAAGACAAGCTTGACAATCAAGCTCCCTTCTAGCTGGAAAAATCGTTCATCCACAGTGTGTGGGAGAGTCCAACTTCCAGTTTGCGTTTGCCTGTGCTGTGCTAGTTCTCCTATGCTGGGCGTGTCATGTTAAAATTTCCCTAAATATGCATGATTATTGAGTAGCAACAACTTAGAAGAAGTTGTTTATTAATTTACAAATATGAAGCCTTTGTAGGACCACCAAAGTATTGCAAACAATTCTTTTTGAAATTAAACACAAATCTGATTTTAAATGTACTTTTCCTGCAAATGGCCATCAAAGACCAATTTGAATAAAACATTACCTTTGCCAGTAGACTTCCTGGTTTTAAAATCTATCACCAAGATATATCACCAGCTTTTCTCACCTTGTCACATATGCCAAGTATTTGGTACCAATGGATTTAAATGGAGAAGGAAGATCTAAGAGCATATTTGAGTACAAATAGGCATGGCATGGATCCTATATATTTGGCTTGTGTTATTGCCTCCTTTGGGCCCATTCATTAATGGAAAATTGATGTCGTCATTGAACTGTTTAACTGAGAATGTTATTGAAATTTTAATTGGAAACGAAATACTACAAAGGAATACGGTTAAAATACAATAAAACAGTTTCTTTCAGTTTTTTAAAGGAAAATCAATAACTTAATTAACTGTAAATGTATTTGTCACACTAATTTGTGCAAATGGACTAGATTTTAGAAAAGCTTCCTGCTAATGTAAACAGAGTGAATGATAAGTTGGTGTAAAATAGGCAGAGAGTTGGAGTATTGGGACAAGAAAGTGGGATGTCAAATTGCAGGGCAATTTATTCAAATTTTAATTATGTACGTTACTACCATTTTGTTTAACTTTAGCTGAGCCATCAGGTTTGGGAACTCTCCAGTGGGATAACATTCATGCTATCTTAGAACGCACACGTGCAATTAGCCTTTCGAGACAAGATAGGAAAAGATTTTAAGGACTTAGAGATTTTTATGGGAAGCTCAGGTTTGCAATTTCAGTTTCTTGCATCCAATTGTGAACAGAATAGGTGGAAAATATTGTTTAAAAACAATTCTACAGTGGATTGTGTGAGGTTGATAGAGATACAGTGGCAGATACTCAAGGGGATTTTTTTTAGAATACACAGGCAGATATATGCCGACAAGAAAGAAAAATTCCAAAGTGAGGACTCGCTGTCCATGGTTAACTGTGACAGTTAAACATGGTATCAAACTATAGTAAAAACATATAATTGTGCAGAGAATGACTACAAGATTAAAAATGAGGGAAAAGTTAAGAGTACAAGAGAAAGCTGGCTAAAAATATAAAAACAGTAGAAGTTTCTATAGATCTTTAAAAAAAGAGAGTTAACAAAATGATCACTGATCCTTTGGAAAGTGAGATTGGAGAATCAATAATAGAACATAATGGCAAGTGAATTGAACAGGTAGTTTGCATTGGTCTTCACTATAGAGGATACAAGTTCCATCCAAGAAATAGCTGTAAATGGAAGAGAGGGAGGAATTCCAGAAAATTACAATCACCAGGGCGGTGATACTGAACAAATTGTTGGAGACAGGTAAAACCCGAAAGAACTGCAGATGCTATAAATCAGAAACAAAACCAGAAGCTGCTGGAAAAGCTCAGCTGGTCTGGCAGCATCTGTGAAGAAAAATCAGAGTTAACGTTTAGGTCCTGTTCTGAGGAAGGGTCACCGGACCCAAGATGTTAACTCTGATTTTTCTTCACAATTGCTGCCAGACCTGCTGAGCTTTTCCTGCAACTTCTGGTTTTGTTGGAGATAGGTGCCCAGTCCAGATGGACATCAACATAGGGTCTTGAAAGAAATGGCTGCGGTGATAGTTGTTGTGTGACGCTTAATTTTGCAAAATTCTCTAGATTCTGGGAAGTTTTCATTATATTGAGAAACAGCAATTTATTTGAAGAGGGAGGGACAGAGAATGTTCTAGCAGGCTATATGTAGTCCACAGGCTGTGAGTTAGCTCCCTGATCTAAATGGTGAGAGAATATTGAGATCTGAGATACGGAGGAATCTGGGATGTCCTAGTGCTTAAGTTGTATATAATTAGTATGCTGGGTACAGCAAGTAATTTGGAAAACTAATAGGATGTTCTTTTTTTTTATTGTAAGAGGACATTATGTTTCAGTGACAAAGGGCATTGATGAGACCACGTCTGGAGTGCTGTTTGTAGCATTGTTCTAACATTTAAAGAAGGATGTAAATATGTTGAAAGCAGTCCATTGGAAGTTTCCTAGATGGATACCTGGAATGGGTGGGTTGCCTTATGAGGAACGGTTGGACAGGTAAGGCTTATATCCACTGGAAGTTAGAAGAGTAAGAGGTGATTTGATGGAAACATAAAGGATTCTGGGAGGTCTTGACAAGGTGGATGTGGAAAAGATGTATGAGAATCTAAAACTAGGGGTTACAATTTAAAAACAAGAGACCACCAATTTAAGACAGGGATGAGAAGAAATGTTTTCACGCAGTGGATCATAGGTTTCTTCCTAAAAGGTAGTGAAAGCAGAGTCTCCGAATACTTTTAAGGCAGAGTTGGATAGATCTGGATAAGGAAAGGGGTGAAAGGTTTTCAAAGGTAGGCAGGAATGTAGAGTAATCAGATCAACCATGATCTTGCTGAGTGGTAGAGCAGTCTTGAGAGGTTATGTGACTTACTCCTGCTTGTGATTTGGATGTTCACAGAGTTATTAAATCATTTTGTACAGATTTATGACCATTTCTTTCCAGTTGTACAGGTTAAAATGAGATAAAATATAATTTAAAAGTTCAAACTTATTTTGAAAATGAATTTTGATTCTTAACCCAATTGCATTTCATACCACTTCTTTCTTTCCTTAACCCAAATAGTTCTATTTTTCTCAATGCCAAAAAAAATCCTGTCGGTAAACATTGGATCATCTGTTCCATATCTTGTGAGGATGTTGTGTTAATGACTGCTTCAGAATAGTGCTGTTTAACTGGATTGAGATTTTTGATTCTAAATATATGATTGGATCATGTAGATTTGCATATCCAATGAAATGACTCTGCTTCCACACAGCTGCTGCTAGGTAAGCTTGGTTCAGGTGTCTCGATTGTCCTACAGGGAAAAATTAGGGAATCACTGACATCACTTTGATTATCAGGCAGCACAATATTTACTAACTCTGTTTAGCACATGGTTGTGTTTATTTTCTAAAAATGTATGTCTTCATCATAATAAGAGAACATTGGACAGATTCAAATGTGGGATAATTAATTTTCTGTTAGAAAGGATCTAAAGAAGATATAAAAGTAATTGCGCGAAAAAATGTAGTTTCTATTTTTACATAACGTGTTACACGCCAAAACAGTTGGTGAAATTCTGTAGTCCTTGCTCTTAAATCTGATTCAATTTAGTTACAGTGTGGTGTCTCAAAATTATTTTTTCTACTTTATCCTTTTCTTTCTTTGTTACTTTTTTATTCATCTCTTTAGCTAGCTCACATCCCATCCCATCTCAGCTCTTGCCTCGGAGAGTAGGTAGACAACTGGTCACCAGTACTGATTCAATATTGCTTTGTGACCAAAAATGTGATCTGCTACTGTTCCATCTCAACTTGACACTGCCCTGAAATAAATTGATTATATAGCCACGAATGAGGGTTTCACATTTGATCAGATAAAATATTTAATGATAAATGCATCCCTTTGAACAAGAAGAAATAACAAATGTTCTAGAAATATATAATACCGCTGAAAAGGTAGATATATATTCAGGATACTGGATTCAGTAAATTTATTTATTTTTTGTTTGTTTTTAATTTCGCATTTGTAGATCAAAATCTATACTCAGGCTGAAGTAAGAGTCAGTCCAAAGATAAATATTCTGTTTGGCACTAGTACAGTAGAGCATGATCAGATGTGTCTGCCGCAAATTTAACTGATAGATGGTTTGGCATCTATTCAAATATTACATCATTTAAAATAAGAGTAAAACTGCTCTTCAATTTGCCATGCATTATTCATACACAAGTTGCTTTGTTATTCCTCCTCACCATTTTCTGTATGAATTATTTCATGATTTTTGCTCCCTGGACCGTACTTCAAAAAGTCATTGCAGACTCATCAAGTATACTTAAGCAGTAGATCTCTGATCAGTCTTCAGTCTAACAGCAATGTCAATCACAATTACTATTTTTCTAAATTTATATTTGAGATGAAGCATTTCTATGTCCCAAGGTAAACTATTTTTTTATATAAGCAGCTGCCGTGTTGTAATATTACCCTTTCTAAGATCTCAGCTGCTTGATATTCAGGGATTACAAAAGACAGAGAACGTCAATGATTGGAGATAATTAAAGGTGCGTTGGCACATCACTTGGGAGTTTTCAGACAGAACTTATTCCCGGAACAACCAGATTCAAGATTTCCACTATCACACTACGCCGTTACTTGGCACAGAATATTCTAAACTGCAGCAGATACAGTGTTACCACAGCATAATTTTCATTTTGTATCTATTTTCAGTTACTACTCTGCAAAATAATCTGTGTGAAATATCAAATACGATTCACAAAACATTGCTATTTCTACACTAATTAGATAACTGCACTTCTTCTGATGCTTCATGAAAATTACTTGCCCTGTATGTCATGAGCCTTACTTCCCTTTAAACATTTTTAAAATTTATTTTTGAATGTAATACACTTTGCTGTTAAAATAGGTTTATGTTTGGAAAAGTTCTAAAAAACAACAAAACGAATTAGAGAAGTGTTACTTTGAAGGTAAACTTTCAAGTAATATCAAGCAAGAGCTTCTTTAAATATATAAAAAGGAAAAGAGAATAAGGCACAAAGGCCCCTTGGAGAATGAGGGTCCAAAATAATGGGGAGCCAGGAAATGGCAGAAAAGTTGAATTGATACTTTGCATCAGTATTCATAGTAGAAGACACTAATTACATTCCAAACATAAGAAAATAATCCAGTGACCAAAGGATAAATACAATAACTATCAGCACAGAAAAACGTACTAGGGATACTAATGTGACTAAAGACCGATAACTCTCCTGGATTTTATTGGATGCATGCTAGGATATTAAAAGAAGTAGCCACAGAGATGGTGGATGCACTGATAGCAATCTTCCAAGAATATTTAGATTCTGGAAAAGTCCCAGAAGACTGGAAAATTGCCTATGTAACACCTTTATTTTGTACAGGAAGGAGGCAGAAAGAGGCCAGATAGTTTAACATCTGTATTTGTAAAAATATTAGTGTCTGTTTTAGCAGTTTAAGGATATGAGATATGTCATTTAGAACTGAGATGAGAAGTTTCTTCACCCAGACGGTGATGAGCTATGGAATTCTCTGCCACAGAAATCAGTTGAGGCCAAACATTGAATATTTTCAAGAATGAGTTAAATATGGTTCTTAGGGCTAAAGGGATCAAAGGTTTGAGAGAGAAATTGGGAACACGGTACTGAGTTCAGTGATCAGCCATGATAATATGAATGCGCTGAATGGCCTACTCCTACTCCTATTTTCTATGTTTCTATAAAGAATGCAATAACAGAGCATTTAGAAATGCATAACGTGATCAAACAAAGTTTACATGGCTTCATAAAGGGAAAATCATGCCTGACAAATTTGTTAGAATTCTTTGAGGAGTTAACGAGCATGATAGATAAAGGGGAAGCAACGGAAATAATATATTTGGATTTCAGAAGCTACTTAATTAGATATCACAAATTGGGCTACTTAATTTAAAAATTGCCCATAGTGTTGGAGGCAGAACATTAGCAATGAATAGAGGATTGGCTTACTAATATAGAAGACAGGTTTGCAGCAAGGGGGACATTTCAGGATGGCAACTTGTAACTTCTGGAGTGTCATCAGGATCAGTGCTGGGCCATAGCTTTTTGTAACATTTATTAGTTCGGATGGGGCAAGTTAAAGTACTGTAGCCAGCTTTGCGCATGGCACAAAAATAAGTGGGATGGCACAAAGAGTCTGCAGGGGTATATAGACACATTGAGCAGATAGGCAAAAACTTGACTGGTAGAACATAATGTGGGAAAACATAAAGTTATTCACTTTGGCAGGAAGAACAGAGGAGCTTAATACTTTTTAAATAGAAGGCTATAGCACAGAGGGATTTGGGAGTGCCTTATGGATAAATCACATAAAGCTACCATTCGAGTACAGCAGGTAATTAGGAAGGACAATGGAGAAATTGGCTTTTATTTCAAAGCAGATGGAACAGAAAAATCAGGAAGTCCTGGTAAAACTATATAAGCCACTAGATGGATCTCACCTGTAATACTGTGAACAAATATTGGTTCCCTTATCTACAGAAAGATATATTGGCATCAGAGACGATCCAGAAGGGGTTGCCTACATTGATCCTAGGAATGGAGGGACTGTCTTATGAAGGGAGGTTGAGTAGGTTGAGCCTGTATACTCACTGCAGCTTAGAAGAGTTTAGGCAACGTTATTGAAGCAAAAAATATTCTTAGGGGATTTGACAAGGTAGATGTGGAAAGGTTGTTTCCCTTTGTGGACTAGAGGGCACAATGTCAGAGTAAAAGCTCACCCATTTGTGACGGAGATGAGGTGGAAATTTCTTCTCTGAAGGTGGTGTAACAACGGAATTCTTTACTGGTCTTTCTTATAGAGCCAAGTGTGGAGTTCAGGCATTTGCAGCTATGTCCCTTTCAACTCTAGTTGTTCAGAATTTCTTTTTCAAGGAAATGTTTAACTACAATCTTAGAACGCTCTTCATTCCATCCAGCTTCTATGGACTGGTGGAATTTAACCAAATACAGCAATGCAACTTAGATTGTTTCAATGTGAATGTTCTGTTTGTTTATTTTCTGAGCACCTAAGTGATGAGCACATGTTTCATGGCATAAATAATTGAAAACTATTTTCTTTGATGATCTGAAATCGATAAAAATATTGATCTCACCTAAACATTACAAGGTTGAATGGTTTAATCATGATTCAGGTGTGGCACTATTCCAAGTTTTCATGTTATTTTTTTCTTTACATTTAGCATTTTTTTACAACTTACTATTTATCCATTGGATAGATGATACCTATACTAAACATAAATAGGCCTATTTCAATTTGCTACTTAATTCAGTTATGTGCAAAGACTATAGAAAAGAGGAAATTGATTTTACATATTTAAACACACGAACTTATTGGGACAGCTTTAGTTTTAAAATGAAATAGGTTTTGCTGATGTGAGATATTGGGATCATTTTTTAAAAATTAGAATTGTTTCTTGATTGCCTTTTCTAATTCTTAATTCTGCAGTTGCCAAAAGAAAACCACCTATGTTGTGCACATATGAACAGTTAATCACCACACAAACATGCATATTACCTCATTTATCTCTTCTTCTGTGATAATACTGGTACAATTACTGCTGGAGATGGAATGAAAATCTCTCTATTAGAAATTATAAAACTAATGAATTTTGTTCTCTATGTTCAGAAGGGTAAATATTTTACACCATTGCAGAGAAATTGACTGCTAATTAGCTGTTTAACACGTAGGTACAAAGCCGAATTAAATTTTAAAACAGAATGTAACAAAATAAAAATTCAGGTTATCTTTAATTTCCAGTACTTTAACCTATTAAAATTTGCAACCAGTTCTTGCCTGATTATGAAAGAATAACCAATTTAAGTTATCTCTGTTCCTTGAAGAATTAGTTGCAAGTTGTATAGTATGAGATTTGTGAATCAGTCTTGAAGCAGACCTTTCAATCCTGGTTCTATATGTAGTTTTACATGGACGTTGTATATCATCGTTCTTTCAACTTACATGGACCTGTTCTGTTGGTTGGACAGGACATGTCCAGGGATGTATTGGAGGAGTCTGTGAATTAACTATCAGACATGTTTCTGTCAGTTTGACGTGTCAGGCTGTTAGTTGACTAGTCTGCGCTGAGTCAATTTTGGCACTAATGCCCAGATGTTAGTGATGATAACTCCTCAGGGACCAGGCAGGGTGTGCTTTTGTAGTTTCTACTACCTAGGTTGAAGACGGATGTTCCATCAGTTTTGCTCTTATTCAACATTTTTTTTAATTGTTTGATATAACTGGGGAGATGCTTAGCATTTGAGAGGGTAGTTAAAAGTCAGACACATTGGTGTGGGTCTGGAGTTGCATGTAGGACAAAGTATGTAAGGAGTGCAGAAATTCAGCTGAATATCAAAACAATCAATGTTATAGTCTTCAGCCCCCATCATAGTCTTAATTTATAATAATTTCATCCTCTGCTGGACCACTTGATCAGGCTGAACCAGACCATAAATAACATTGGAACCCTGTTTTAGCCAGAACTCAACTTTATTTTATCTGTCACCAGGTTTATATGTATATTTTACAATGTTTATATAATCTTCTAGCGAGTCTCCCATTATTCACCTGATTTTAACTCCAGTTTAGGCAGCCCTCACTGATTTGTATTGACTTTCTGTTCCCACAGTGCACTGAACTTATAATCTTCCTTATTGATAAATCTTTCCATTGCTTTGTTTCATTTTAGCTCTATTCTGTCCTCCTGGATTCTTCTTTCTTGCAATTCTGAAATTTCTTGTGTCCCATCTCTCTTTGCCTTCTGTTAGTTCAGAAATCCTTCAATTGAATCAGTCCCACTCTCTGCAATTCACTAAACCTCCTCACTGCTTCCTCCATCCAGCTCTTTCAATAACTTTTTCAGTCACTCTGCTCACATTTTTATGCCTTTTGATTCTACCCACTGCCTGCATCATCCCATAAAATTCCTGAATATGTTTACCATATTGAAGTTGTTCTTCAAATATGAATATCAGCAACAGGCCATTCAGGACAGTTGAGCCGTGTTGGTGGTCCTGCTCCATATGAGCTTCCTGTCACTTCTCAACACTTTCTTTTGCAGCACCTCACCTTTTTCTTGCCTGTATCATTTGTCCCTTTACAAATTTTATTTCATTTGCTCCAGGATATCCTATAGCTTTTTTATGAGGTAGACAGCACCACCTTTCTCACTCTCAATCATAACTATAGAGAGGATACTATCAATCCCCCCAGTTACCTAATCTGTTGACTCCACTCTTCCTATTCTGATCACTCCCTCCTTCTCTCCCTCCCCACCCCACCAACCACAGGTCTCTGGGCTTCTGCCCTTTCTCCTGACTGTTTTCTGTTCCATTGTGCCACGATTAACATTCTGGTTATCAATCCTGAAGACTGCATTCTTACCTTGATGAGTAGTAACTACACTGTATCTGTAGGTGAGCACCAGTATCTCCACCCGCTGACGTATAGACATACACTCCATTTCCTGTATCTGCGTTTTCCTTTGTATTATTACTGTTGTTTGGCAAAAAGTATTCAAAAAATTCTTTCTCCCCGCTTATATAATGAAGTAACTTGAACTCATATTTCAGCTCAAAAACTCTGTGCCAAATTCACTTAAGCCAGAAAGTAACTGTAGATTTGGCAATCCAGTAGAGTATTACTGTCCACACATTCCCACATATTACAGTTTCAACACATTGCCTACACTTCCATTTCTCCTTTTTATTTATTGATGACTATTAATTTAGTTACAAATATAACGCAATTACTTGAGCTCTAGTTTATACATAATAAATGGCTGTAACTTGATTTCAGATTAATTTGTACCCTATTTATTATCTTCTTTATTTTGTTTTCTCAATTCCTGTTTATTATCGTATAACCCAAACAATAAACAGTTGTGAACAGAGATATCAGTGCCTCCAGTCACCTTAGGCAATGTGTTGAATCGTTCAACATCTTTCCGAAGGGTATTGATGTCTCCAGTATTATGACAGTAGATATTGATACCACCAGTAGCATTGGCACTGTCATTTACTTTAAAGCCTTCCACTGAAATCAGCAGTTCCAGCAGCACTTTAGTTTGCCTTGTTTTCTTTCCAATGCAAGTCTATTTTGCCAAAGAAAATAATCTAGCATTGTCCTCCTATTGGCTTCAACATACTTAGAACATTCTACCTTTTATAATGATTGTAATGCTATTTTAAAATAACTTTTCCCTCAGCTGAGCACTCGTGATATTTTCTATTTTAAGAGCTTTATCATTGTTTCCGTTTGTTGACGATGACATCATAATATTGTAACAGTCCCCGTATTTCAATTGGCTAATGATATCTGTCACATATTTCATCAATAGGAACACAGCAGAAGTAGGCCATTCAATCCATCTCACTTGCTGTACTATTTAACATAATCATGGCTGATCAAACACTTCAATGCCTTTTACCCATACTTTCGCCATAACCCTTAATGCCATTGGTAATTAGAAATGTATCAATCTGTACTTAATTTTACCCAAAGGTTGTGCTTCCATAACCCTTGGGGTAGAGAATATCTACACGTTAATTCTATCTGTATTTTAGTTGATCAACTATTACATCATACATCCATTAAATCATTACAAATAGTGCATACTCTGTTGTTCTCGCTGATGTGAATCATACAGTGCAGTTCAGACATTTTTGAAAAAAACCTACTGAAGCAGGTTTATTTTTAGGATTGTTAGAACTGTTTGCAACTTTTAACACAAACAAAATTCCCAAAAGAGATTTTTAGGTTTTATTTCTAGTTTCCACTAGCTTTAACTCAACAGTAATATAATGAATCTATTAAATACAGACATAAGCTCTTTGTCCTTTCTCCAAAGCTCTGCAAATGTTTTTCTCTTCAGGTACTTATCCAATATTCTTTCGAAAGTCACAATTAAACCTGCTTTCCACCACACACTCAGATGGCAGATTTCATTTCATAACCATTCATTGCCATTGATGTCCTCTGATTCTAGATCCTGCCTACAATGGGAAAAGTTATCTCGGAGCACGCTGTCCATGATAATTTTAAACACCTCTATTGAGTCTTATCTTGGTCTTCCAATGTTAATCGAATAAGAATAATCTGATCTATGCTAGCAGTTACACCAGGCACACCTAAAAACAAGGTGTCAACTTGAAGCCACAAAACAGGACTACTTTGCATGCCAAACAGCATAAGCAGCAAGTGATAGAGCCAAGTGATTCTACAAGCAGTTGATTATGTCTAAGCTCTGCAATGCTGCCATATCTAGTCATAAATGGTGATAGACAATTAAACAACACAATGGAGGAGGAGGCTCCACAAATATCACCATCCTTAATAACAAAGCAGCCCAACATTATCAGCGCAAAAGCTAAGACTGAAGCATTTGCCATGCCTTCAGCCAGAAGTGCTTGATCTTTCCCAGAGGTTCCCAGAATCATTGATGCTTGTCTTCAGCTAATTTAGTTCACTCTGCGTGACACAGTTGGAGGCACTATATGCTGCAAGGGCTAAGAGTCCAAACAACATTCCAGCAATAGTACTGAAGACTTATGCTCTAGATCTTGCCATACCCCTAGCCAAGCTGTGCCAATACAGCTACAATACTGACATCTACATGAACATATGGAAATTTGTCCAGGTATGTCCTGTATACAAAAAGCAGGGTAAATCCAATCCAATAAATTGGCCGCTCATCACTCTACTCTCAATCATCAGTAAAGTGTGGAAAGTGTCATCAACAGTGATATCAGGCAGCATTTACGTAGAAAAAACCAGCTCACTGACACTCAGTTCAGGTTCTGTCACTCAACTCCGGACCTCATTTACAGTCTTGGTCCAAACCTGAACAAAAGAGCTGAATTCCAGAGGTGAGGTGAGAGTGACTGCCCTTGACATCAAGGCTGCATTTGACCAAGTGTGACATCAAGATGCTTAAGCATAATTAGACATCATTGGATATCGGGGGAAAATCTCTCTCCATTGGTTGGAGTCATATCTGGCACAAACGAAGATTGCTGTGGTAGTTGGAGGTCAGTCATCTCAGCTCCAGGAGTTCCCCAGAGTAGTTTCTAAGGCCCAACCATCTTCACCAATGACCTTCTCTCCATCCTAAGAACAAAAGTGGGAATATTCCCTGATGATTGACAATGTGCAGCATCATTCACGAATCCTCAGATACTGAAGCAGTCCATGCCCAAACCCAACAAGATCTAAACAATATCTGCCTAATCTGACAAAGGTCAAGTAACATTTGCTTCACACAAATGCCAGGCAATGACCATCTCCAACATGAGAGAAACTAACCCATCAATTCTTGGCATTCCTGGATGAACGCAGTTCTAACAACACTCAAGAAACTTGACACCATCCAGGACAAAGCAGCCTGCTTTATTGACATGATATCCACAAACATTCACTCTCTGTACCGCTGACACTCAGAACTTTACCAAGTCTTCCTGGACAGCACCTCCCAAACCCACAACCAATGCCATCTAGAAGGACATAGGCAGCAGATACATGGGAGCACCACCACATCCAAATTCCCCTCAAAGCTACTCACCATCTGGACTTGGAAATCCATCACTATTCCTTCAATACCTGGGTCAAAATCCTGGAATGCCCTCCCTAATGATATTGTGGGTGTACCAACACCAATTGGACTGTAGCAGTTCAAAAAGGCAGCTCACTACCAACTTCTCAAACGCAATTACAGATGGATATTAAATGCCGGCTCACCCAGCACATCCCATAAGTGAATTAAAAAAGATAATAGGTATCACATAAAAACTCAGTGATAATTGTTTCTGTTAAATGTAAGAGACTTTCTAAAGTAAATCACGAGCAGATCCCATCCACCACTGTCTGGCTTGCCTAATTTCTTACCCTCAAAATGTTTATTTGCATAAAATCCAGTCATATCAAAACTGCTTTCTAACTAGTTAGAAGCATAGAGCACACAAAGCATTTTTATCCAGTGGCTTTTTGTACATGGAACACATGTATGATTCATTAAACACAAAAATTATGAAATTCTTCATGACAGTACTGTGCTTAATCAGCATTTGAAACTACAAACCTAACAAGTTTCTAAGATAGGTTCAGCCTAAAACATTTGACACTTAATAAGTGGGGCTATTGAGTGCTGAACCTCAGGACTGTGTAATGCAAGTGAATATTCGCACAGAGTAACTGTGCTGTGGTAAAGGTAAAGTGTCTTAAGTAAGTTGTCACTCAAATAACATGAACTATAGCTCTAAAATATTACTTTGTATATGCCTGTATATCAAAACAGTAGTTCAATAAAGAGGTTTCATTGTGTAACATGTTGTGGATTTGATACACTTTTCTAAGTGCCATATATACATGAATAATTTATATTATCACACAGGGCAAGTAAAATGAATGTCTTGTTTGGTCAGCATTGGGAGGTACAAGTGGGCTCTGCTACTTAAAGCATTTTTCTTATATCAATCATCTACACTGAGATGCGTAATGTTTTTATGTTTCTCATTATGATTATAACTGAATCTAATGCTGAAGCTCATGGGGAATTTGTAAATCCCCCATGAGCTTCAGCGTTAGATTCTCTACATGAATAACTTTTATTCTTGCTCTGACTATGCAGCAATTTCTAGAATAAGTTCTAATTGTTGTAACGTTATCTTCATGTTAGCTTTTGTCTGCCAGTTATGCATAATTTCCATATTGTAGCCATTTGTTTCATATTTGGTTATGAAAAGCTATTGTTTAAACACTAAAAAAAAGGAACAGTAGACAGGATCAAGCAAAATGTTAGGGTTTTGTATAGTTTGGTACAGGTTTAGTAGGAATCAAGTAAGTAGTCTTGAACATACACGTAGTAATGCTAACATTGAGGGACATGATGGAAAGATAGCAGCCACTAAGGAAAAGTGCCTGCAGGTCACCAAAGGCAATGTGTAGATGCAGAAGAGCAGGAAACCTTAGGCGAATTTTTAGAAGATATCAAACCATTATTGCAAAGAAGGAATAAGTGTAATTTCTGGTGATACATTGATTGCATTAAAGCAAGCCATAGTGCCATCACATGAAATGGACTGACAACATTTAACAGCAGTGTAGGAGTGGGATTGGAAGAGACAGAAACAGCTGAACAATAATCTCATTCATGGAGATAATGAAATGCATGAGCTTTTCACTTCATATTGGTGGTCAAACTGGAGGTGTGCAGCAAGGAGTCTGACAAGGTAGACTGTTGAGGAGAAGAGGATCTTTAATTAACAAAGAGAATTAAAACTGATGTGTTGAAGACCATCTAAACTATTGAAAGACCTCTCGACCCAGTAACTCGTCTGCTTAACATGTTGATGGCTGAACAAGGAATTACAGATTGTAAGTCTACCAAAGTTTCTCTCATAGCAGCAAGAAATACATTTCTCAAACCTGGGACAACTTAACAACACTCACAACAAAAAAACCTGTGGGTTATTCACAGAGCAGAAGAAATGATTCTGCCCAAAACGAGGAAATGCTTGGAGATATCTACATATATTCCTTGACCATTCTCAAAACCAAAAATACTCTTAAATATAAACTTAAAAAATAAAACCCCATTGCACCACGATTCAAGCATTAAGTTAATTCTGAGATAACAAGGTGTAGAGCTGGA
>NC_063355.1:14734211-14769242 GCF_021869965.1 Rhincodon typus | reverse complement strand
TCATTGTCTTGTATTGGCTGTCTTGTTTCTGAATTCCAAATAAATTTTCACTTCACTATTGTCACTTCTTCAAATCTACTTTGATCAATCTTTTGGTCATCTCATTTAATATCTCTCCTTATGTGGCTCATTGTCATGCTTTGTTTTAGACTGATTTTTTGAAAATCATTGCAAATTCCAATACGTTCAGCCTGTTATATAAATATGTTGTTGTATAAGAGTACTTTTTTTTCCTGCAGTTGCAGAAGAGGATGGGCAAAGAGTGCCTCCATTATAGCTATCTAAATAAATTGACTGCAGCATAAGAACATAAGAAATTGGAGTAGGAGTTGGTCATTTGGCCTTTTAAATCTGCCCCACCATTCAGTAAGGTCATGGGTGATCTACCCCAGGCCTCAAATCTTTTGAGCCAGCTCCTCATAGCTCTCAACTTCGTGGTATTTCAAAAATCTACCTGCCTCCTCGTCAAGTACTTTCAGTGATCTAGCTTCCATAACTCTCTGGCATAGGGATTTCCAGGCATTTACCATGTTCTGGGAGAAGAAACTCCTTCGCATTTCACTTTTCAGTGAATGTTCTCTTATTCCGCAGCTTACTCTGTTTGTGGAAACATCTTCACAATGTCTTTATTGTCAGTGCCCCTCGGAATCTTTCTTAGGTTTCAATAAGATCACTCCCCAATCTTCCAATTCTGGAGCATCGGAGGCTGATGGGTGATCTTATAGTGGTTTATAAATTCATGAGGGGCATGGATTAGGTGAATAGCAAGGTCTTTTCCCTAGGGTAGGGGAGTCTAAGACAGGAGGGCAAAGGTTTAAGGTGAGAGGGGAAAGATCTAAAAGCGACGTGAGGGGCAACATTTTCATGCAGGGGGTAGCGCATGTATGGAACGAGGTGCCAGAGGTGGTGGTGGAGGTGGGTACAATTACAATGTTTAAAAGGCATCTGGATGGGTACATGAATAGGAAGTGTTTAGAGGGATATGGGCCAAATGCTAGCAAGTGGGACTAGATCAGTTTAAGATCGCTGGTCAGCGTGGATGAGTTGGACTGAAGAGTCTGTTTCTGTCCTGTATAACTCTATGACTCTATAAGAAAGGCCTTACCTGTTTAGCTCTTCTTATTAAATGAACTTCTTCATCCCAACCTAATAAATATCTTTTAAAATGCTCCAGTGCTAGTATACTCTTCTCCTTATTTTGATATCATTAGGTTACACTCCGCCCACTCCTGCAAGTCATTGAGGCTCTAGGACTGATCCTTGTGACACTCAGCTAGTTACATCTTTCCAACCTGAAAAAGACCCAGTATCCCAACTGTCTGTCTTGTGTGTTAACGAATCTTCAGTTCATGCTAATACGTATACCCTCAATGCCATCACGTGCAATAACCTTTTATTTGGCACCTTATTGAATGTCTTCTGGAAATCCAAATACACTATAGCAACTGGTTCCCGTTTATCCACTCTACTTGTTATATCATCATAGAACTCTAACTCTGATTTGTCTTTCACAAAACTGTTTGACTCTGTTTGATTGCATTAATTACTTCTTACTTACACACTTTATTTGGCCAGAGACATTTTACATAATCATCCTTCCAATATGTTAGTTTTTTTTGCACTTTAAGCAAGCATCTTTTTCTTCGCATTAAGCTCCATATAACCATGCAAATCAGTGCAACAACAGGTACAGTGGACCTAGCTGGGTTGTGAGATCTGAAGTATTAATTTAACTTTCATTATAAGACTTAAGTCAATTACAATTATAAACTAGATTGGGATTATACAATTATTAATAGGTCTTTCAATTTTGATTTGATGCATAACCACTCAGGGTACAACTATGTCTTCTCAAATTTTACAAAACGTACTGTTTCTCACAATAAGTACAATGGAGCAGTGCTTAATAAACGTAATTAAATCAGTCCGTCTACTCTGGGGCTTGTGATTTCTGACTGTCTGGACATTTGTCTCTTGCCGTGATCTGTTGAGTGAAGCCTACTACTTTTTCTTGTGGTGTGTATGGCTGTTGAAAGTTACTGCTCATTGTTCTTTGCTGGTCATTATCTGTGTGCATTGTTAGTGACATCCCTGAGCTCTGACTGGCTTGCCAACATATGAACAGCATATAATCAGTGGCTTGTGGTGTGTGACCAGTTTTAATTGGTTTATTAAAAATTATGTATTACTAATGTATGGACATCATACAAACCTTTGAATTAGGAGTAGACGTGGGCCACATTGTGCCTCAAGCCTGTCCTGTCATTCCAGGAATTCTTAGATTCTGGAAAAGTCCCAGAGGAATAGAAATTGCCAAAGTAACACCTTTATTAAAAAAGGAAAGAGAAAAAAAACATAATTATTGGCTAGTTAGCTTAGCGTTTGTTATTCGAAAATTGCAGAGCATTTAGAAATACATAATATGATCAGGCAGAGTCCACATGCCTTAATGAAGGAGAATAGATGTCTGACAAATTTACTAGAATTCTCTGGGGAGGTGGTAAGCAGGATGGATAAAGAGGAAGCTATGGATGTTATATATTTGGAGTTTCAGAAGGTGCTTGTCTACTTTAGACTACTTAATAAGAATAATATGGTATTATAAGTAGTGTGTTATCATTGATAGAAGAAACAAAAAGAAAAACAAAACATCCCTTTGTGATAACATTCAGCCAGCAGCCTGAGCCTTGGACTCATTGCTGTAGCTCACAGGTTGCCAGCCTCCCATTGCCTCAAGCAGGTTGGGACTTCTTGGCTGGGGAGCCTGATTGGTCAAGAAGCCCATCAGTCAGCAGTAAGTGCTTGACTGGCATTCAATCCAGTGGTCTTACATGCAGGGATTCAGGTGGTGAGAGGAGTGTCCTTCACCAAAAAACAAGTCGTTTGTTTACATAGAATGAGATAAATGTATACGAATGAATAGAAACTTGACATTAGCAAAATTCTTATGTCAGATACAAAATGATGGTATCATGCCCTGTCATTTGCCACAAGTGAAGAACATAAATGATGTCTATAAGCAGCAGTTAAAATGAGGCTAATCTGCTACATGTCGTTGAGCATATTTTGGTAGGAAAATCCAGATTACTTTACTTTAAAAGAAGTACTTGATTACATTTTTGTTTAAATCTTACAATTTGAAATCTTGACGAATGTCTTTTATCCCTAGAACTGACTCATTCTCTAAGTAAATTGATAGCATTTGGTGATTGCAGTTGATATTCTAATGAGAACTGCTAAAAAAAAGCCCATAAAATTTATTTGGCAAGAGACTCACTTTAATTTTAAAGACGAAAAACTGTATCATATAAAAACCAACATGCCTGTGTTATGAGAGTGAGGGAACATGTGTGCACAGAGGGCTACAGTAGCCCTCTTGTGAAAAAAGCTCCAACAAGCAGATTTCAGATTCCATTTAGTTGATTAAAGGCACCAAAATGGTCCTTGTTTCAGGTGCTTTAGAGATTTCCTCAGACAGTCCCTTTGGCTAAGCTACTCAAAATGATAATCCATAAACAGTGGGGAAACAGTAATAGAAGCACAAATATTGTAGAATTGTGGCACAAAGCCAAAGTCTAATGGATTTTTCTTTGCTTCTGAGGAGCAGACTTTTAGCTCTAAATTGTGGGTGCAGTTGGCAGCCCAGACCCACAGTATGTGTCAGATTGTAGGGTATAGTTCGCTTGCCAACGAAAGAATACTTATGCCCGAGGAGCAGCTTGCCGAATAATTAATTAATTGTCAAATTACTTTATGAACTTTAGATTGATTAATTCTGGAGCACTTTGCCTGACAAATTCTTACAAATGAATGATAAAAGCTTGTGTTTGTCTTTGTATTTAAATTGATACAGCTTCTGCATTAGCAGATGTGAGAGCCTGTAAAAGCACTAGCCCTGTGATGCAGGCTTGTTGTCCTTTTCCCTTGATGAGTTTCCTGTAGGGAATGAGATTTGATTTTGTAAGTAGTTTGGAAAAAATGGTTTAGAATGTAAGGATTGTCATCATGTTGCAGACCAAAGGCTGGTGCTAGAAGGGAATTGGAATGCAGTGATGGATTGGGAATGCAGTAATTCCTGAATGCTGTTATTTGGGAGTGTTTTCACAAAAATAGTGACTGGGTTTTTTTATATCCACTATGTATATGATGTCATAACTCCTACAGTAAATAAGTTTTCTTTGGAAATGCTATTGTAATTATTCATTAGAAAGTAGATATTGTTGCTGGGATAAAATGAATTAACCTAATCTATTCTTCATCTCCAAATACTATCCTCAGTTGTTCGAGGGTCCCCAAACCACAGCTAACTGCAACACTTTTACTATGGGGTAGAGCAAGGACAGGCTCAAAATCTATCTCAGCCAGAATGGGAATCAGATCCTATCTATGACTGTATGGTATCATTCAGAACTACACGCTAGCCATCTAGCCAACTTAGCTAACAGGCCCCTCTCTAATTGACTATATATCAAAAATGTATGATGATTCACAGCATCCTATGTAATGCCTTTGGTTTGTGCTGTGTTGGTGGTCTCAATACTAAATCTAGTGCAATGTCATTCTCACGCATTGCTGAAGTCATGTTGTAGTTGAATTGTGTGGTTTCATATCCTAGCCACTGGTTGGCTCTGGAGCAATGGTTTTGCTACTATAGTAGTTAGTGTATGCAGGTAGAACAAAACTATGATTTAAAACACAGTAATGGTAACAGATGTAATCAAGTTCTTTTTGAACAGAAATGCCTTGATTTACAAAGTTTTACCTGAAACAGTCTTAAACTGGGCACTGTCCTGCCAACCATGTAATTTTGAACCTAAATGATTCTCTGTCCCAGCCCTTTCCCAAACTTCGTACCTGATTTCTCTTCAACGCTAAACAGTCATTTGCATTTTGGTCCCATCTTTTTTTCATTCAGTGAAGTTGTTATGGGTGTGAGCACATTTTTTTTTCCATGGCGTTCAAGTGATTCATAACAAATTGGTAGCATTTGATTGATACAAATGCATTCAGAACTTCTTTTGGCAAGATTGTTTTGAAATGAAGCTGACCTACAAATCTGCCCTCACTAGCCTCCCTCTCCTCAGTCTTTCATCTTGATCGCCTGACCTTCCCTCTGGCCTTTTCTAATCCTCCCACTTCCCATATCCCACCTTGGTCTAGAGTTTCCTCCATCCTTTAACCCCATTTGGCTTGAAACAATGTTGACATGTTAGTGGTTTAGCTTTCTCTAAGTGCCAAAAGATCTGAAACAGCCATATTGGTCATCTAATTGAAAGACATTATGGTACAGATAAAAGAAATGGAGGAAGGGGGTGAAAAATGATCTTCAGTTGTGTAAACTGGCTTATAACAGGCTGAATACCTCCTTTATACCACAGCAAATTTGACAGACAGTAACATACCAGTCTATCCTTCTTGTCTTCAACATTTTTGATACATGGGGCATCATGACTAGATACTCCTTACCCTCCAGAGACCATGTAACCACCCAGCAATTATCTTTTTTCTTCACAGATGCTGCCAGACCTGCTGAGCTTTTCCAGCAACTTCTGTTTTTGTTCCTGTTTTACAGCATCCGCAGTTCTTTCGGTTCAAATTGTTAAGTTTTCTGCTTTTATAAGATGTGACCTCTGCCCCCAGCCAAGAACTGACCTACGTTCCTTTTGATAACTTGCAGGGAGCTAGCATACTCTGCACAATGCAGCAACACATTCCAGAGTCTTGGAAAAGAAAAGCTATCTAATGCTTAGTCTGTTTCTACTTTGTACACTTCACGAATTTGTATCCAATCTATCAATATATATGCATTCCATCTCTTTCCCCGTACATACTTTCATCAAGTCAACTCTGTGTCTGCCTGTTGGACTATAACCTGGTGTCGTGTGACTTCTGCCTTTATCCACCCCAGTGCAACACTGGCACCTCCACATCATGACTGAGGCTATACTGTTCTAAAGTAAGTAGACTCAGCTTTTTGACCCTGAGAAAATAATTTTCTTTAAGCTTGGCAACCTTCTGATGACTCTTTTATTAAGGAGATTATATCACTCACTGGGTGAGGGATCCAAAATTAGATTTCGTGCTCCAGATGCAGATTAATCAAAGTCATACATAAGCATAGGTTTGCTAGATTAATTCCAGAGATGAGGGGTTATTTTATGAAGAGAAAATGAAAAGTTTGGGTGTGTACTGTCTGGAGTTTAGGAGAATGAGAGGGGCTGTTATTGAGGTATAAAAGGTGCAAAAGAGGATTGACAAAGTAGATGTAGAAAGGAAGTTTCCTTATGTAGAGCAATCCAGAATGAGAGTCATAGTTTTAAGATAAGGGGTAGCAGATTTAAAACATGAGGGGAAATTATTTCTTTCAAAGAGTCATGAATCTGTGGAATTCACTACCCCAGAGTGTGGTGGATGCTGGGACATTGAGTAAATTTAAGGAAGGGATGAACACATTTTTAATTAATGATAGGTTGAAGGGTTTTGGAGAGCAGGCAGGAAAGTGGAGTTGAGGCTCAGTTGAGATCAACCATGGATATATCAGATGGCAGAGCATGCTCAAGGGTCTCAATTGCCTACTCCTGCTCCTAGTTCTAATGTTTGAAGGGGTTTTTTTGACTTGTATGAAATGATGCTGTTAATAGAATCTGACACATTCACTGCCCACAAACAACATAGGCAATGGCAAATCAGCTGGGAAAATATGGCAAAATTGAAAAAATGAGATTTCTGATGTAGAGAAAAGGATGTCCAATTTTTTCAAGTGAACAGTGAGAAGCCTATTTGCATGCATTTTCATATCATCATTTATTATTGCCAAGTTTATATGGAATTTGCTGTTCTGCCACACATTGGAGAGAAACTAAATAGCGACAATTCTGAAATGAAAAGTCAAAAAAGTACTTGGCGACTCCAGCTCACTGCTTGCTCGCCTGGGCCTCCATCATGACCATCATTCCCCTGAATCTCAGGGCACACTCCATATGCAGTGACCATCTGCATTCCCTGTCCGCAGAGATTGGTATCAGACACTCACCAGTCTCACCGCATCATGGCATATCACCAACTCACTTATGGTACAGTTAGCTCTTTAATCCTGTACTTTGCAGCTCATTGATGCTTTTCATTATAATGCTGCTGGGCAGCCACTTGTCACTCATTAGTCAGGACTGACATTCTATATCATTCAATGGTTTAGGCCACAGTCTATCCTGGGGATCTGTTTACTTGAAATTAAGGCAAGTTAGCCTGGGCTAGTGCAACGATCAGCAAGTTGGGGACGTCAGTTGTGGGGATTAGATGCAGTATATTGGGATGCAGAGGGGTAACAATTGTGACCAGGTGGGGGCAGCTCACCATATAATTGGGAGATGATGGTGTATTGGAGGACATGTGTTCCTTGTGGGGGTTGGGTGTGTCACCACCACTGTGGCTTCAACTGGTGGGCTGCGGAAATGGGGTTCAAGAGTAGTGGTGGAAAGAAGACGTTGGAAAACTGAAATGGAAGATTTGGGTGGAAAGTTGTGGAGTCTCAGAACTGATGTGTTTGACAAAGAGTGCAAAGGAAGAGGAACGTGAAGGTTTGTATAATAGAATCCCTTCTGTGTGGAAGCAGGCCATTCGGCCCATTGAATCCACACCAACCATCTGAACAGCATCCCACCCAGATACACCACCCTACCCTATCCCTGTAACCCTGCACTTCCCATGGAAAATTTACCTAGCCTGCACATCCCTAGACACTATGGGCATTTTAGCATGGCCAATCTACCTAACCTGCACAACTTTGGACTGTGGGAGGAAGCTGGAGGAAACCCACGCAGACATCGAGACAATGTGTGTAAATTCCACACAGACAATCACCTAAGGGTGGAATAGAACATGGGTCCCTGGCGCTGTGAGACAGCAGTACTAACCACTGAGTCACCATGCCGCCCCTTTGTAGAATTAGCTGAGCCGGCGACTCACTATGAGAAATGCAATCAGCATTGCCTTCCGTCTTCATCCAAATCGCAAGTGTGCCACATAGATGAAAGATGACTGCCTTTGCACCTGGAGTAAGTGTTTTCTTTCTGTCCGAAGATGCAAGCTGTACTTGTGAGCGGTGTGGCCCTTAAGCGGCAATTGTATTTGTCAGGTACTTACAATGTACAGGTTTTAGATATTTGTAATCATAGAATATGAAATGCATGCAGTGACCAACTGTGTTGAATATTAATACTGGCCACAAGTAATCTTGACCATATCATTGGTCATAAGTCATTACAAATTGATCAGAGTCATCTCTGTGAAGCAGAAGTAATCACAGATGACCTTAAAAGTGTCACAGTTCACAAAGACAATCCAAGGTCTTATAGACTGCTCAAGGACTAATTTCCTCTCTTTTTAAGCTGTAAGTATTTACCAACATATTCTTATATGCAATGCTACCATTCTTGGGTGATGGGGTGTGTGTTGGAGGTGGGGTGGTAAAGAAGAGAAAGGGTTTCAGTAATCCTACCCACACTTAAAATCTCCTACTGTATTTTCACTACACAGCTTGTGCTGCATACATCATAATAAGGTTCATAATGTCAAAGGCCCATGTACAGGCATTCCATGACCCTCCTTGTCACTGTTCTCCCTGTCCCATTGTACAGAGGACTAGGATCAACTGTCATTTGTACATGATTCAAATGCTGGTTGTTCACATTATTAAGGACTTGTTCTATCTCTGATATTCCCCACCTAAGGTCATTGTAACTGTAACCAATGGATCCACTTAGAGATTATCATCACTGTGGCAGAGGTGCAACAAAGACACAGAGAAATGAGGGGGAAGAGATGTGCTAGCTCGTCCAGGGCCTGTTGAACAGCTGTCACATGAAGAAATTGCAGCTGAAGGTCTCCTCCAGATGTGGAGGAGGTTCAGGAGGCCCAGAGTCTTTTGTCCTCAGTGCCATTTTTTCCAGACAAATAATTGTATTGCTACTGCAAACTGAGGATGTCCTAGGACACTGCCACAAAACTTGTCATCTGCTGGAGCAGGACTTGTGACCATCCTATTCCAGTAGCTGCATTTAATGTGTATGCAGCTGTCCTCTTCCAGCAACCTAATAGAGTTCCGCGTGGGATCTGTCAATCCCCAGTCCACAAATGTATCAGGAATAAAAACAAAGTTGCTGGAAAAGCTCAGCAGGTCTGGCAGCATCTGTGAAGGAGAAAACAGAGTTAACGTTTCGGGTCCGGTGACCCTTCCTCAGTTCCCTGTGTAACTGGATTGAATAAAGGTGGTGGCAACGTTCCTCTGAGGAAGAAGATGAGGACTTTCAGCAGGAGGGGCATCACCTTCAGCATAACAAAACAGACAGGACTTAATTGACACCAACATCCAATAGATCAGAGATGGGTGAAGTGATTGAGTTAATTTGTTGTTGTTGGAAAGGCAAGCAGTTTCTGCTTATTCTCACTTATCCTGTGACTCAATAAAAGTTAATCTTTTCAACTGTTTGAAGGCTTTCTCATGTCATGCTCCCTCACTTATAACAAAACATTATACTACAGTGAGCATCAGGGAAAGAGTAGCCCTCCTTCAGGCAGGGTCGTACCTAAGTCCCTAAGATGTAGGAGAGAAACAGGCCATTTGGCCAAAACAGTCTCCTCTGAGTCAATAAGATCATGGCGATTCTGATAATCCTCAACTCCATTTTTCTGCCTTATTCCCATAACTCTTGATTACCTTAGTGAATAAAATCTGTCTATCCTCGCCTTGAAAATATGACCCAGACTCTACAGCCCTCTGTGGTAAAGAATTCCACAGATTCACTACTCTCTGAAAGAACAAATTCCTCCTGTATTGCAAATGGGTGACCTCTTACTCTGATATAATGGTGCAAAGGAGGGATAGACTGTGTAACTTCATTCTTGTAGATGCAGTTACTATTACATTTGATAAGACAAATGATGTAAAATGTGAGATATAAACGTCAGATTCTATTCCCTATAAAATGCTACTTGTGTGTCCTCTCCCACCATGTGTACTGTGAAGGTCAGTCATGGCTGGCTGTATTTGACCTGTTGCACAGCTGGCCTTTAAATATGGTGCGGGTGTCAGAATGTTCCTAAGGGTCCTGTTGTGGTGAGTTCTGCTGCTGATCAGTGCACAATAGCACCACAGTAAATGTCTGACATGTACAGAATGAGGTAAACAGTGCAGAACTATGAGAGATAATACAAAGAGAAACCCTTCACAAAACTCCCTGAAATTGACACTGCTGATTTTTGGTAAAATTCAGGGTGTTGTTTCAAATACAAAGGCAAAATACTGTAAGAGCCAAAAATCTGAAATCAAAACAGTGTAAGCTGGAGAAACTCAGCAGGATACACAGCATCTGAGAAAAGAAGATCTTAAGTTTTCAGGTTGTGATGACCGTTCTTTGGAAGGGAGGTAAATTAAAAGTAGATTTTGAGCAAGTAGAAGGAGGGACAATGTGAACGTACAGAATGGGTTTGTAATAGGGTGGAGGGCACTAGAGAGTAAATGGCAAAAGGCTTTGTGATACAAAAGCCAAATAAAACAGACTTGAAATTCTTTCAATTTTGTGTATTGCATTTTCTGCTCACAATGCAAAAATATAGGAAAAGCATAGGCAGACTGGGCGCTCACTTTTTGGTATGACTCCAGTCAGTCCATAAGCAAGTCCTTGAGATTTTATTTTGTTCACTTATGGGACTTGGGTGTTGCTGGCTGGCCAGCATTTATTGCACATCCCAGCTGCTCTTGAGAAGGTAGTGGTGACCTGCCTTCTTTAACTGCTGCAGTCTATGTGCTGTAGGAAGACCCACCATGCCCTTTGAAGAGAAATTCCAGAAAATTGAAGGAATGGTGATATATTTCCAAGTCAGGAGGTGAGTAGCTTGGAGGGTAACTTGCAGGTGGTAGTTTTTCCATGTATCTGCTACCCTTGTCCTTCTAGGTGGAAGTGTTTGTGGGTTTAGAAGATGCTGTCTAAGGATCTTTGGTGAATTTCTGCATGCAAGCCTGTGGATAATACACACTGCTGCTACTGAGCATCAGTGGTGGAGAGAGTGGATACTTATGGATATGTGCCACGCAAGCAGCCTGCTTTGTCCTGGATGGTGTGAAGCTGCTTGCGTGTTGTTGGAGCTGCACCAATACAAGCAAGTGGGGAATTTTCCATCACACTGGAGACTTGTGCCTTGTAGATGGACAGGCTTTGGGGAGTCAGGAGTTGAGTTACTCATTGCTCTATTCCTAGACTTTGACCTGATTTTATAGCCACTGTCTTTATGTGGCGAGTCCAGTTGAGTTTCTGATCAATGGTAACCCCCAGGATGTTGATAGTGGGGTATTCACTGATGGCAATATCGTCAAATGTCAAGGGCGGTGGTTAGTTTGTCTCTTATTGGAGATGGTCACAGCCTGGCAATGCGCTTGCCTTATCGCTTGTATCCAAGTCTCCACCTTGCCCCTTCTCTGTCTTTGATCTGCTCCAGATTTCCGAAGAAGCTCAACAGAAGCTTGCAGAACAGCATCACTTTGGAACATGCATTCGGCAGTCTTCTGGACTTAATGCTGAGTTTAACAATTTTAGATCATAAAATGCTCTGCCTCCATTTTGTTTCTTTTCTGCAGTTTTGATGTTGTATCTTTATTTGCATTTCCATAATCCTTCATGTTGCACTCATTCTTTGTTTCTTTACTGTACCCATTACCACTTTCAGCTTTTGTACAATGAAACTTTTATAATTTTTATCTTTCCTGCCCTCCACCCTATCACAGACCTTCCTTTTTGTACTTCCATACCCAGCTCCTTACCTTTGCTGTAGTAACACTAGTCTAATTTTCTCTCTCAAACAATTGCAGTGCTGTTCCCGATAAAGAATAAATATACTTCTGTATCAGTCCTATCTAGATGCATCACACTGCATTTGTTTGCATTAAATGCCATTTGCCATTGTTTGGCCCATTCCCCGAGTGCATTAGTTCCAAAGAGTCATGTCAGATCTGCTGAGTTACTCCAGCACTTTGTTTCATTAACCCTAGTACACCCAGTCTTTTTGCAGAAAACTATACTTCTATGGTTGGTTTGTTAGTTTGCAGACATTTCATTACCCTGCTGGGTAATGTCATCAGTGCAGCCTCCGATGAAGCGCTGTTGTGTTTTCCCGCTTGGTATTTAAACTCTGGGGTCCGTTGGAGTTGATTACCTCACTCGTCTCCATTCAAATGGCTAAGGAGAACCACCAGTTCGATTGGGACAACATCGGGATCCTAGGACAGGCCAAACAGAGACAAGCACAGCAACTTCGAGAGGCTTGGTTCTCCACTAAGAAGGCCATCAATAAACACGTAGAATTAGACCCTATAAATACACCACTGCGAAGAAAAACTGGAAATGAAGTAATCAACTCCAATGGACCCTGGAGTTTAAATACCAGGTGGGAAAACGTCTGCGAGCGAGCGAGCCAACCAACCACAGCATCCACAACCCGAGCTACAAATCTACTCAAGAATCTTAAACTATACTTCTCTACAGTTTGAAAATTCAAGTAAATTCTTGTATCATCTTCAAACTTGCCAATTATAGCCTAATATCGCTGTCCAGGTGCTTAATAAATTTAATTGTGAACAATAATAGGCCTTATACCAATCCACAACAATTAACTACAACGTTTCTTTAATTTTCTCCCTTCCCTGATCTCTTCTGATGTTGCAGCTGGAAGAACAGACTGGCTGCCCTTCTAATAGAGATTTACTAATGTCTGCTCTCTCTTCATTGCTAGAGATGCTTTTGAATGGTTTCTGCCATTCTAGAAAACCAAGATTTTAACAAGGCAAGTTTCACTACATCCATGGAGGTTTTTTATTTAAATCATAACAATTGTTGTGTTTCATCTGGTTTCAGTTCCAGTCTGTCTTTCCCCTTTGGAGGGTGAATTTGCCATAATTCCAGGAATCTATGACTATAGAAGTGTTCCTTTCTGATCTTTGTCCAGCTGGATCATGAATTATAGTCTAACAACTGCTGGTGCTGTGTTGTGGCTGGAACCTGCAACACTAATAAGGATTAGGTTTCCTTACATTGAGACTGTCCGCTGGAGTTAAAAGTGCTGCTTAAGTTTCTGTCTGACTCAGAACTCTCATGGGCATTTCCATTCTTCTTCATCACTAATTTAGATTTAAGAACCCCACAGAATGAAAAACAAAACTAAAAAAAGAGAAATGTATTTAAAATCAACTTGTTAAAATATCAGAATTAAGATTTTTTCTTTCCAGTTTTTTTTAGAACCAATTGAGATGGACTTTTCTGCAGTTGATGGGGATTATGAATTTGGAAATCAAATTGATGCATTCACTGCACAAGATAATATGTGTGGCTAGTTAATGAGAATCCAAGAAGCAAATCAATAGATGTTTTATGGATAATTATGATAATGGATGCAAAAAGCAAAGAAACAATGATCCCCACATGAAAAAATTACTTAACAAGATTTCATTTTTTGTAACTTTTACTTTAACAAAAGCCTGAATCAATATAAACTAAATTAACATGTAAATAATGATTAGTATTAACTAAATATTATGCATAGAATAGGAGATATAGCAAAGAAAAATTTGATGATTTTTTTTAAAGTCGTCCACTCCCTATATGACATCAGTGTCAGCAACACAGTTTTTTTAAGTTCAGATTTTCCTCATGCAGAATTCCAACCATTTTCTTCAAGGGCTTAGCCAGACAGCAGTATCCATGTTGTACCATGCAATCCTGTACACAATGGCACAGGTCATTGTAGAACCTTCTCAACTCTCAGTAATGGTAGCATGCTTCAGCTGATTCTGGAAATTCAGTCACATGGAAGCAAAGGAAACAGTGGCAACAGCTCTATATTCCTTCCAGCTGTCTGACCCAGCTTGCAGACTGCCTCCTCTATTCAGTACCTCTCTTTCCTCATTTTGTCTCCCACATAGCCTCCACATTTTTTACTTTGTGTTTATACTGCTTCCATGTCAAATGTCATCAGGTCCCATGAACCAGCTTTTGTCATCCAAAATTAATATTGGTGTCTTTGCAACAGGTACAAACCCTTTTTTAAAAAAGTATATTTGGAAAGTATTTCTTTTAAGTATACATTTCATAAACATTTTAACTTACTACACATTTTCATGATTATTACTAATTCTGGATCAAAGGCTGTCACAAAATAAAGGTGACAAAGGAATGAGTAGTAACAGAAGACTCATTCTTGTAGAAGGGAGATTTTGACTACTTTTCTGAACACAAGTTAAAAATCATTAATGTTTGGCACTGTGTTTAAAAAATGAAGCTTCCATTTTGCATTCAGTAAAATAAACCTGGAAACTGGTAACAAAGTGCTCCAATACATGCAAAGAATAGGAATTATTGAATGATAGTATTCGTATTAATAGCTGTTATAACAATGTAGAATTTTACACCCCATTTTGAAGGATATGCTTTTTCAATTGCAGTATGGAAGTCTACAATTAAGGAATCAAATATGCCAATCAGGAAAATTATTAGAAGCACTTGCCCAGTGGCGTCAGAAAGCAGTGACTTTACTTGAGGCTTTTGTTATACCTTAAAGATGAAGAAAGGGAGCAGACCAACATAATTGAGGAATCAAAACATATCATTAATTTAACTGAATTTCCACTTTGGCTGCAGTCAGAACACTAAACATAAAGTTGGGTCCTTCAAATTGTTATTTGTTAAATAAAATTATGGTTCAAGCTTACACTCAAATTAAATAAAAACATATTTTAAAACAGTGAATTAGTGAATTGGTTCCTTATAGTAGCATAGTGGTAATGTTACTGGATTAGTAATCCAGAGTCCTAGACTATTCCTGCACAATGACTGGGTAGAATTTAATTTCAATTAATTAATAAAATCCTGGAATAACTACTAGGTTAATTAATGTCCTGTAAGGGTATAAATCTGTTGTCCTGACCTAATCTGGTCTACACTGTGACTCCACACCTACAGTAATGTGGATGACACTTAATTGCCCCCTGAAATGGCCCACTCAGTTAGAAAGGGGCTCATCGCTACCACCTCGGCAAGGCAATGAAGGACAGGCAACATACGCTGGCCTTACCAGTGACACTCATCCTTGAGTAGAAGAAAAATTGAATTATTTTAACCGCAGGTATTATTAATACAGCTGAAAAAGAGTTTATCACAATGATTTAGCATTTTTAATAAGTATCCAGTTCTCTATCTCAATGATTCTTAAACTAGGGTTTGTGAACCACTAGGGAATAGGACTTTCCAGGGGCTCCACAAATTGCTATGTAAGTGCTAACTGAGCAGGGCTGGCTTTCTAGTTGAGTGACATGGACAAATGCCCAAGACATCATGATCAGGGCTTGGATCTCACCTAACCACATAGCCAATCGAGGGCACCCGCCACTTTGTTAGATTCTGAGCTTTTTACTTAAAAGCCCTGTGTGGCAAATGTTAATGGAGTCTTGGTTTGTGCACTGTCACTCAAGGAAGTACACAAAGCTGTCAAATAGTCACATATCATCCTTTAGTGGGTCGGCCAGTGCTTTGCAAGACAACTGCTCTACCAGACTGAATAAATCAAATTCTGTTTTTTAATTGCATGGTTTTTTATGGATGTACCGGGGAAACTACATTCTGCAATTCCACACACTAGTCCATGATTAAAAAAAAAATTTTTATGTAGAATGATTTATGATTGTCATTGTTAAACATCACAAGATATACCATCATTATAGTGAGACATTAGCCGACCCATCTCGCTAATATCTGTAAATAAATACCTATTTTCTTAAAAGCATAATTAAAACACATATACATGTAGTCCTTCCATATTGATAAGTATTACTTTATTTTTGAAGGGGACGGGGCCTTGATTCCCAGTCAATTTGTAAGGAGGTCCTTCAATTAACATTAATCAACTCTCTACTAGTTCAAAGTACTACAGAATTTTTTTTAAACCAGTGGTAAAGATTATGAATGCTCAATGCACACTCCATGAAGCTTACATTTAAAATTTCCCTCTCCTCTCATGTTGTTTTGGATGATTTCAGACAGATTGTATTGATGTAGCCAGCAAAAACGCAAGACAATCTCATTTCACTCAACTGCTGTCAGTGATAAATCTATTTTTTGGAGGGGGGTGGGGGGCGATATTTGCAGTACGTTTATGAACTTTTTTATGCCTGAATATATCTTTCAAATTGGTACTAAAGAATCATGAATAAGTAAATTGTAATTAAACAGCAATTTCTCAATAATTCTTACTAGGAATGAAGGGGATGCTGCCTTTGGATCTTTGACCAATTTTCTGAGACATATCAGCCTAGCTTGCAGTAAATACAACAAATACCATTTAATACTAACATTTTCAAAACAAACATTTCATTACATCTTTTTCTGGTCCTGTGGAAAATGTCATAGAGTATTTAGGTAGATCATAAAACACAGCACTAGAGTTTGTACTTCAATAAATTTATTTTGTTGATACATCCATAAAATTGTGTAATCTCAGTCAATACAGAGTTATTTATATTTTGAGATACTTACGGGACCTATGTAAATTATGATGAGGCACAATATTCCCTTCACAGAATGTCAATAATTGAGGAAAGAGGATTTTATTAAAAAGGCATTACTCCCACATAATAGTTGAATAATTAAAATTGTCTGAGTTTCCTTTTGCCATCAGTCTGTATACAGTGTTCTATTTTGGCTGTGGTTTAGCATATCTCAACTCCTCTCTTTCAGGGTGAGAGTATATGACCTTCGGACAAGTAAAGAAGTGATGTCATTGTATGGCCATCAACTGGGTGTGTCATCAGTACAGATGGATGACTGGAAGATAGTCAGTGGTGGTGAAGAGGGATTGGTTTGTGTGTGGGAACAGCGAATGGGAACCAAGCTCTGGGAAATGCATTCCAGGTATGAGTTTATAATTTTTTTAAATCAAGGGAAATGCTCATCAGCTATTTCTGTGGATTGATCACGTGGAAAGACATTTCAGTTGTAACAATTTATTCACTTTGCTTAGGACGGTCACAAACGCCAAGTTTTGAGTGTGGTTTTCTGAAATCTGCCAAAGATCCTTTCCTCCCTTCTCAATTCTGGGTACTTAGTTGAAGCACTTGTGACATTTCTGGAAAATGTGACAGTGTACCATGTAATAAAATGCAATTTTTATACAACGCAATCAAATGCACAAAAAGAGATTAAATACTAGTTAATGGTTTTGTTGTTTTTGATCGATGAAAATATATTGATCAGGACACCAGGAAATTACCTGATGCTTTTTAACTTTGTTTTAAAACGTATAAAGGTGGATAAATCCCTGGGACTTGATCAGGTGTAACCTGAATTCTATGGGAAGCTAGTGAAGTGATTGCTGGCCCCCTTGCTGAGATATTTGTATCAGCAAAAGCCACAGGTGAATTGCCAGAAGACTGGAGGTTGGCTAATGTGTGCCACTATTTAAGAAAGATAGTAAGGAAAAGCCAAGGAACTATAGACCAGTGAGCCTGACATTGGCGGTGGGCAAATTGTTGAAAGGAATCATGAGGGATGGGATTTACATGTATTTGGAAAGGCAAGGACTGATTAGGGGTAGTCAACTTGGCTTTGTGCATGGGAAATCCTGTCTCTCAAACTTGATTCATCTTTGTGAAGAAGTGACAAAGCGGATTGATGTGGGCAGAGCGGTGGTCATGATCTATATGGACTTCAGTAAGGCATTTGACAAGGTTCTTCATGGTAGACTGGTTAGCAAGGTTAAATCACACAGAATACAGGGAGGACTAGCTATTTGGATACAGAACTGGCTCGAAGGTAGAAGACAGATGGTGGTCGTGGAGGGTTGCTTTCCAGACTGGAGGCCTGTGATCAGCGGTGTGCCACAAGGATTGGTGCTGGGTCCACTGTTTTTTGTCATTTATATTAATGATTTCGATGTGAACATAGGAGATATGTTTGGTAAGTTTGCAGGCAACACCAAAATTGGAGGTGTAGTGGACAGCGAAGAAGGTTACCACAGAGTACAACGGAATCTTGATCAGATGGGCCAATGGGCCAAGGAGTGGCAGATGGGGTTTAATTTAGATAAAGTGCTGCATTTTGGAAAGGGCAGGACTTATACACTTTAATGGTAAGGTCCTGGGGAGTGTTGCTGAACAAAGAGACCTTGGATTGCAGGTTCATAGTTCCTTGAAAGTGGAGTCACAGGTAGATAGGATAGTGAAGGAGGTGTTTGCTATGCTTGCCTTTATTGGTCAGTGCATTGAGTATAGGAGCTGGGAGGTCATATTGCAGCTGTACAGGAAATTGGTTAGGCCACTTTGGAATACTGTATGCAATTCTGGTCCCCCCTGCTATAGGATGTTGTGAAACATGAAAAGGTTCAGATTAGATTTATGAGGATTTTGCCAGGTTTGGAGGGTTTGAGCTATAGGGAGAGGCTGAATAGACTGTGGCTATATTCATGGAGCATCAGAGGCTGAGGGGTGACCTTATAGATGTTTACAAAATCATGAGGGGCATGGATAGGGTAAAAAGGCAAAGTCTATTCCCTGGGGTGGGGAGTCCAAAACTAGAGGGCATAGGTTTAAGGTGAAAGGGGGAAGATTTAAAAGGGATCTGAGCGGCAACTTTTTCACACAGAGGGCAGTGCATGTATGGAGTGAGCTGCCAGAGGAAGTGGTGCTGTCTGGAACATTTACAACATTTAAAAGACATCTGGATGTGTATATGAATAGGAAGGGTTTAGAGGGAAATGAGCTAATGCTGGCAAATGGGACTAGATTTATTTAGGATATCTGGTTGGTATGCACAAGTTGGTCCTGCTGTATATCTCTATGACTCTAATGCCAGACAATTCCTTTAATACATACGAAAGCATCTTATCCACGTTTCTTCCTCAGTGCTATGCCACTGGTGAAGTTAAATCAACCTCAAGTGAAACTTGAACACAACAATCTTGTCAAATTTCTGGCATCCCTTCCTGGTAACACAGACTGTTTTCATAGAAATGCATAGGTGTAGAAGGCATTGTTAGATAATAAAAGAGAACGTACCTGTATTCAATTTTTATCTCACGGACTCAAAGGACATTGCGACTGGCATTACTGCTTGACTAAGGTCAGTTCAGTACAGAACATGAACTGAATTGAATCTATCACCTTCAAGATCTCCATGGATCATTGAAAACATTTGCTGTCTTATTCATGAATTTTCAAAACAACTAAAACTATAGATTTTCTGAGGGCATGTTTAGAATTTAGTATCTAGAAAATCAAAGTAAAGCCAATTAAGTGGAAAACTTTCAAAAGCTGGAAACCTGACAAACACACACAAGATTAAATATTTGGAAGAAAAAGATCAAAATTTATCCTTCTAAATGGTGACTGATGTGATATGCATTTTCATTTCTATTTCATACATGGAAACGATAATTGCAGCTCCAGGTAAGAGAATTCAGGCTAATTTTATAATTACTTTTCCAGACATCCTGTGCGACACCTACGTTTTGGCACACATACCCTGGTCACTGCAAATATTCCTAATGAGAAATGTCCAAGAGGAGCCAGTATCATGGATGATGATTTAACAGCTCATCGTAGGTAAGACATACCTACTCTACAATCGTGCCATCATCATGTGTATCTAACATATTGAAATGTAGGGCAACATTGTGCATACCATCTAAGTAGTATTGTCAATGTCATCTTCATTTAAAAATAATGATCACAGTTTACCTGTATGTGTTTGTATCCTATGTCAATCAAACTACAGCTAAATATTGGAATCAGGTTTGTATTAAGCTCAAATAAATTGAGGAAATGTCTGCTTTTTTCCAACTACTGTAATTGGCTTCCGTATGTTTGCGAAGTTTTAATCCAGGTCCAGGTTGTGCAATTTGGCATTATAAAATTTCTAATTTGACAGTAAGCTGTTATTAAGTTAGAAGTAATGCTCAGAAATCACAATGGTGGCTTCTGTGTGAAATAGAAGTACCACATCCATGGTAACAGTACGGATATAGGTTTTCTTTTCTGATGTTAAGACTGAGATGTAAAGTAAATTTTTGATTTTAACTTTTGGATAATCAATTGATGGAACACTCATTCTGACAGCAAAGAGGCCCTGATGATTTGAGATTTTGCTCTCAATTAAATTTGGCAGGTGAGTCATGAGACATCAAGAAGAGTCCCAATACAGTTTGTCAGAATGAGGCTTCAGATTAAGACTGCACAGCAGTCAGTGACATGCGAGAGGGGATGGCCATGATTGGTGAGGCTGAGTATTCTGAATCATTAGCAGCAGCTGTAATTACTATTTATACTTCTCCAAGGCACACAAAGGCCTTCGTGGCCAGTTCCAAACAAAAATGGAAATCGGGGCCCTATATGCTTCAAAGGACCCTAATTGGAGCACATGACCTGAAACAGGCAGGTGCTTTGGAAACTCAGCAGCAGGCTCATTTCAAAATGGAGCTGGCCACATTGACAGTGTTGGTAAAGAGATGAGATTATCAGCACAGTTTTAACTGTCCACTTTGTATAAACAAAGGCATTCAGAATTGATTCCAATTTGTGCAGACTTCAATCTGAATTTTAATTATTTTTGACCTTGGGTATAGTCAGTAATGACAATGATTGTAAAAACAAAAAAGAATGCAATTAGCACACACTTTTTCTCTTTCGAATCCACTCACCCTCAACAAGAACAACAATGTCAATTATAAAAAAGTCTAATTTTATAACAAACTTTCCTATGCTAGTTCTTTAACAATATGTTTGATCATTGTACATTGCAGTTTCACATTGCGTATTGATTATATTTTACGGCAGATGAAATGATGAATTTGCTCTAAGTTTAATTTTTTTAAGATTGTTAACTACCAATTATTGTTTTACAGGCATCGAGGAATTATTTATGTCTATGACTTTTCAGTCGATAAATCAGCTTCTGTCTTACCAATCTGTCGTTCCACCTATGATGAAGATGTTGGCTACAGCTACAACATAGCACTTTCGATGCCTTATGACCAAATCAAGTGAATACCTGTCACCTCATGGATGTATTGGTTCCATTACTGTCATACAGTAATTCTGGAAGTATGCTTGTAATTGACCTACATTTTGAGATGTAAGGAAATAATACTTCTCAGGAAAAGGCAAAGGAGACGTCCAGGCCATTGGAGAGACAATTGAACCAGAAATAACCCTTGGTCCTGAAATCCCCCAAGGGCTTACCACTGAACTTTCAAGGAAAATAACATAAATGATCATTTTTACCCATGCATCTGTGGCTGTTCCAATTTATCACCTAAATCATAATGGGAGATCTGTCTTCACCTTTAAATGTTTCTCTTTCTTTTGGTTTCCCTTTTGTGAGATCGTTGTTTCTCATGATGAAATTTGGATTAGAGAAACTGATTATTTGTAGGGTAAAATGAAGTCAGGCACTTTGACTACCGACCCAATTACATAATTCACAGGATGATCCATTGTATATAGATAATGCAGAGAAAGCAGAAGATAAAACTATTTTCCACAAATAGTATATTATTTTAAGTATTCAATAAAGCTGCCATTTGTGGCTGGTGCTTTTCTGTTTGCTTAAATCACTGTTCTATCTCCGGTCCTGAAGGTGGTCATTCATTTTGGAATACAGGTTAGAGGATGGAGCTTCTTTGATGCAGGGGGAGCATCCCTGCCTGAGCCAGATATTTCGGGTTCAAGTCTCGTTCAGGACTGAAAGGCCAAGAAAGGTATGTTTATAATGCGACTAAACAAGTTGAGTATCAGAGATAGTAGGAACTGCCAATGCTGGAGAATCTGAGATAACAAGGTGTAGTTGACTATCAACCTTCTAACATATACCAATGACAGGCAGTGAAATTTGGAGCCTCTACCATCTCAATTCATAGCTCTGAACCACAATATGCGTGTTGTGATAGCAACTCTGACTTCTTGCGGAGAGTGGTTGGCTCAGTTGACTGGACCACGAATTTGGATCATATTAGTGACAGCAGCATGGGTTAGTCCCTAGTTCTGGCAGAGATCAAATTGGGACTTGCTTCCTTGCCTTTACCCATGGTGGAGTTTGCAGCACTGTGGATCAGAACTGCCCTCAGGCAGGTAGCTGAGCAGACGGCTTGGGACACTAAGTCAAGTAGATGGCAGAGGTGATGGGGCAGATCATACTCATTACCGTCCTCTACTGGTATTTTACACGTTCCAGGATAGGTTGAGGGCAGTGCACCTGCCCTTAGGCCAATTAGGGCCTTTAAGCAATCCCGAATAGCCACTTCAAGGCTTCTCCCCACATTGGGTGATATTTTATTAGCAGCAAGTAGATACCTCGTACATGAATAAGGAAAGCAAAGCCAAAGGAGCAGGAGATGAAAGGATTTGTTTTGATAAAAAAAAAGCTTTTCCTTCTCTTCAGCTACCATTCTAAATTCAAATTGTTGTGATGGCCTATTGTGAGGCCTCAAGTTCATATAGCTTTCATAGGCAAAATAAGTTATGTTCATAGTTTATGCTCGAACTGTTGCATTCTCTGCTTGTTAAGAGCATGGAAGGCTGCTGTCCTCTGCACTTACTGCGGTGACTGGACATGCAACATTGCATTATCAGCCCCTCAGTTCCCCAGCTGTTAGCATTCAATAGTGTTTTTGAACAAAGTGTAAATCATAAATTCTCTTTCATCAAGTGATATCCTTGTCTTTGGGTTATTACTGTTATAATTAAAAGAAATAATAGAACTAATAAATTTGAATTGTAAAATTTTGTACAAATATTGTGTTTTCCAGTAAGAATATAATACTTTTAAACAACATGGAGTCACATAATTTGCACACATTGGTATAGATGTATCCAGATTCAGAATAATTGCATAAACACTACTGAATTAGCAGGTATTAGACTTGATAAGTAAAGTCAAAAGCACACACATTTGGCATTAAATATTTTCTGTATATTAGATATCAAGAAAGACTTAAATATTATTTTATTGACGTCTAATGCACTATGGTTAAGCCTTATTTAAATATTGCAACATCTGCATTTTTCCATGATTTACATAAAATTAGGTTAGACGTTTGCATTTTACTTCATTACTAAAACCATGAAGAATCTAATATTTGTATTGGGCAATTATAAAACCTTTGGTTTTGTGGCTTTAAAAAAAAGGCTTAAGCCACTTTGAAACAAGTCCAGGTGTAAAATGAGGGATAAACTACCATTGTTCTGGAAATATGCCTTCAAATATTATTACTAATTTAAAAGAGTTACCATATGTTCTGTAGAACTGGAAGCCATCATTGTACTTTCATAGAGAATGGACTTCTAGAATGTATGAATCCACTCTTTTTGTGGATGTACGTTGTAAACATTCAAAGGAAACCCTTTAAGCTAATTTCTACTGACAATTTCACATAAACCATAATTGTAGGTGGACAGCTAAGTAGTACTTTATATCAGAAATTTCCTGATATAACATACTCTTAATTCAAAGTTACTTAATTCAAGTTAGTTAATAACTTCGTTAAACAGGCAAAATTCTCACTGTTTATTTAAATACTTTTATTCGAATTTCAGAATTAACTCTAATCTTTGTTAACACAAACTAGATCAGTAATCAGCTGTACATTGTAATTATTTTCTATTTCTTGTCATACTGCAGCAGTGATGCCAGGCACCTTAATTCACAATAAGGCTGTCATACATCAAAACCTAGAAAAATGAAAATCAGAATGAGTGCTGATTAGCAAAAGTAGTTAAAACTGACCTCAACATAAAATGAACACCAAATAGATAAAATGAAGAAAATACAAAGTGATCTAATATGTAATCTAATCTTGCAGTTCAAATGGCAAATACAAGTATACCAGGGTTCACTTTTACTGTTTATGACATCACTTAAATCCCTTGATCATATTACAGCTGTGAAATAACTCCATTCTGTCTGAGATCTATGCACTATACTGTAATGAGCTTTTATGTCAAGTGGGATAGAGTCTTAGAGATACACAGCACGGAAACAGACTATTTGGTCCAACTCGTCTGTGCCAACCAGATATCCTATATAAAAATCTAGTCCCATTTGCCAGTATTTGGCCCATATCCCTCTAAACCCTTACTATTCATACACCCATCCAGATGCCTTTTAAATGTTGTAATCGTAACAGCCTCTACCACTTCCTCTGGCAGCTCATTCCATACACGCACTACACTCTGCATGAAAATGTTGCCCTTAAGTCCCAAATATATCTTTCCCCTCTCACCTTAAACCTACGCCCTCTAGTTTTGGACTCCCCCACCTCGGGCAAAAGACCTTGCCTATTTACCCTATCCATGCCCTTCATGATTTTATAAACCTCTATCAGGTCACCCCTCAGCCTCCAACACTCCAGGGAAGATAGCCCCAGCCTAATCAGCCTCTCCCTGTAGATCAAACCCTCCAACCCTGCCAACATCCTCGTAAATCTTTTCTGAACCCTTTCAAGTTTCACAACATCCTTCCTGGAGGAGGGAGACCAGAATTGCAGGCAGTATTCCAAAAGTGGCTGAACCAGTGTCCTGTACAGCCACAACAGGACCTCCCAACTCCTTTACTCAGTGCACTGACCAATAAAGGCAAGCATTCCAAATGCCTTCTTCACTATCCTATTACCTGTGACTTCACTTTCAACGAACTATGAACCTGCACTCTGAGGTCTCTTTGTTCAGTAATAGCAGATTTCTGTTCAACACAACCTTCCATGTGTATACCAGCCTAAAAGGTGTCGAATATTATATCTGAATTTTTCACTTGCGTTGCTTGGTTAAAGCAAACCGGCATAGTTGCTAGACAACTTCCTGTCTATATTGCAAGGTCATGCTTCAGAAAGGGTTAATGCTGAAGACAGCACTAAGCTCCACCCAATCTGATGATGCCATATGTAATCTAATCTTGCAGTTTCAGTAGCAAATACAAGTTTCCCAGTGTTCGCACTTACCGTTTATGGCATCACTTGACTGGGGAAAGGCACACAGCTCTGAATCTTGAGGAAGCATCTTGGGCTCCATAACAAAGTTGCTGGAAAAGCTCAGTAGGTGACCCGAGGAAGGATCACTGGACCTGAAACGTTAACTCTGTTTTAACTCTGTTTTTTCCTTCACAGATGCTGCCAGATCTGCTGAGCTTTTCCAGCAACTTTGTTTTTGTTCCTGATTTACAGCATCTGCAGTTCTTTCAGTTTTTATTGGTCTCCATAATAATGTTTCGATATTCCAAGGACAGACAATGACAATCAGGAATTCCAATCTGGCTGCTTCAGAAATGTGGACCGTTGCTGAAGTCAATACAGATCTCCATAATGCAGGATAGTGGGAGGAAGTAAAACCACGTCCCCTTTTCATGCCGTGTTCTGAGATTTAAATATCTGCTGGCATAGGGACCAAACACTTTGACATCTGTTGTAAAAGGGTAAGAACGTAAGGTAAGTATGAATAGAGTGGCAATTAGTTAAGTGAATCGGGTGTCGGATGTCAGGCCATTAGGCAACAACGTGTTTGATGGTGGGAGGGAGGTACTGTCAAGACGCAGAGGGCTGCTGGGTATCAGCTTTTATGTGTCAAGGGTGAGGAAGGGGAGGGCATCAGGTTTCAAAGGCTCAGGCGAGTGGCAGTGGGAAGGCAGGTGTCAGGGCTGGTGTGAGGAGTAGTTAGGTCCCAAGAATTAAAACTAGTAGCAGGCAAAGTGGAGAGTGTTGACAATGGTCAGTAAGGGGTTTGGCAGTATAGAATTGGACATGGTGTGTTTAAAGATACAGAATTGCTTCTAAGCTAGATGTTAAATCAGAAGCTGAACAAGTAAATGCACTTTGTATTTGACAGAAACCACAGCTGATGGTTCTTTAGCACCAAAACTTTAAAAAAGACAGATACTTAGATGAAATTTCACAAGCTTTTGTCAATTACCTCAGTAAGAACAAATAAAATCCTTGAAAGACCATGACTTAAGAGTTCAGCATCCAGGGAACTCTATAGATTATTTCATTAATGATCTCCGCAGATGTATGTGAACTGTGTCTATGGAGCTTTGAAATTAGTATTCATGAGACAGAATTGTCATTGAAATTGCTGATGAAATTTGGCAGATTTATTAGAGTCAAAAGGAAGGTGTAACTTTGGACAAAGCTATTCAGATGTGGGTGAAGCAGAAGTCTAGAAATAATACCGATAAATTCTAAGAGGTAGTACATTCACAAATCCAGATATTGTCAAGAAGAAATAGTCGAGCTCAGAAATCAAATATAGTCCAAAAAAGAAAATGCCTTCTTCATCAAGGCAGCTGTCTACCATGAAGAAAATTCATGAGATCAAAGATTCCCCTAGATAGCGCCGTGGGACAATTACATAACCATTTCAGAGATATGTCTGCAGGATGACATAGATTGTGACCTGAATCTTGAAGAGTACAAGACATTTAGAAGGGACAGTAAGTGAGGAAAAGTTGGAAGGATGGCTGTGTATGAGGAAACTTCTCCTGGGGTAAAGTAACACTTATAAATGAACATACTGGTCATGTTGGTTCTCCATTTTAAAGTACGCACAATGAGTCAGACCAGTATGACTCATTCAGCAGTTTTATTGGCTTATCCCTAAATATGCTAAGTTCAGGCAACCCAAATATGGAAACGGTTTAGATAGTGCTAAGACATGAAAAAAGGAAGAAGTCACTTGTAGGAGAGCGTATGAGTCCCCTAACAGTAACCACATAGTAGGGTGGAACATAACGAAGAAATAATGAGAGCTAGTTAGAAAAGCAGAGTGATAATCATGGGAGATTTCAATCTAATTTTTCCAGTCTATATGTAGAAGGGCAGAAGCAGCCTAGATGAGAACAATATTTGGAGTCAACCAGAAAGCAAGCTATATTAGACCAGGTATTGTACAACGAGATATGATCATCTCAAACTGAAAGTGCCCTAGATAGTAGCAGCCATAATATAATGATATTTACTTTCAGTTTGATGTAAAGGGAAGTGCACCGGGGGCTCATTTTTAAAATTAAAGGGAAATTAGGAGGACATGAATGCAGAGTTGGCTAAAGTAAATTGACAAATTAGCTCATAGGATAAGTCAATAAAGATGCAGTGGCAGACATTTCAGAATAGAGAGACGAGATACATTCCAAAGAGTAAGAAAAATTCCAAAGGACAAAATTATCATTGTGGCTAAAGTAAGGTTAAAGACAGTATCTTACATAACCACATAATTGTGCAAAGACAGGTAGCAGGTTAGAAGATTGGACAGAATATTAAAACAAAAGCAAAAAAGTGACAAAAAAAATTAGAAAAGCTTGACCAGAAATATAAAGATCGGTACTAAGTGTTTCCATAAATATTTGAGACAGACAAGAGTTAACAAAATGAGCCTTCAGTCTGTAGAAAGTAAGTCTGGTGAACTAATAATTGAAAATAAGGAAATGGCAGATGAATAGCACAGGTATTTTGCATTGGTCACTGTAAATGATGTAAATAGCAGTTAAAAATCCGGCAATGAGCATCTCAGGAAATTCACAATCAACGGAGAAGTGGTACTGAGGCAATCGTGGTATTGCGAGCTTACAAGTATCTGGGTCCTAACAGACTTCATCCAAGTGTCTTAAAAGTTGTTAGTGAGATGGTTGTTTGTGATGAAACTATGGCTTCAGGAGTTGTATTTTGACCTCTTAGCAAAGAAAAACCAGGAAAGGTTGTGACAGAGTTGTCAGGCAATCTGCTCCATAGCCAATAAAGTAAACAGCTTATGAGGCCTTGTTTTTTTTTTAAGAAAGAAAGTTGGAACAATAGAAGCAGCCTGAATGGGTGAGGTCAAACTCCCATGGAACCAGAATTTTTAGTTTTAGTTTTAGTTTTTCTGTAGCAGTTGCTGGGATCTTGAAGCTGGGTTTGGAAGTTGTAATACACATCTCCCTGCTACTCTCTCTGAATTTTCTCAATGTTTTTCCTCTTGGATTAGAGAATTGAATGTGAGAAAATCTATTTTACTGAATTTGCCTTTACCAAAGGTGTGTTTATGAGATGTTACTACATTGGAACAGTTACTTTTTAGTAGTTAAATAATCTGTTATTCTGTTAAGATTTCCAATAGAGGTCAGTTATTCCAATTTCTTGTTTCTTTTGTTGTATTTTAACTATAGTGTATGAATAAAGCGTGAATTGCATCTGATACGCAACGCCTGACACACCTTTAAAATAAGAAAATGTTAGGGTCTAGGCTATCTTCTTAATATATTTTGAGGGGGTTTGGTCTGGTCAATAATAAATAGCAAATGTCACTCCTTTATTCAACTACGTTATTCCACTGCATCTTCTTTAAGAGCTTCTTCTCATTAAATTATCTGATGGTGTTCCTCTCCCACTCTAGACCTGGTAGACCTAATCAGAAAAGGTGATGGTGGCAGCTATCTACCCACCCACATATTGGCAGTGGTTGGTATTTAATCATCATTTAACATTGTTCACTGCAGAAAAAAAATACGAAATAACAATGAAAGATAGTTTGGCATGACTGAAATAATTAGTTCCAGCCACTAGATGACAGTAATTTGATACACTTTGTAATATCATGCCTAATACCAAAGCACCACATAGTGGTAGGAAATAAGCACAGCATCAGTATATTTACAGTAAAATATATCATTATGAAAGAAGGCATGTGAGAAGAGAAAGGCAATGTCACATATTAAATTTAAATACCATTTTATGGTGCAGTTCCCTTACCAAAAATAATATTAAATTGGAAATTCCAGTAAAGACCTCAGACTCCACACAAAAATATTGATATTCTGCCAATGTGATGCTGAAGGTTATGTAGTCACAGATAGGTATTTATCATAAGAAGCAAGACTCAACATTAATGACCACTAACTATTGCTTCGCATTCGTAATAATTGGGTTGTATTTTTAATCTGCCAATTAAAAACAACTTTTTGAAATTCATCTTAACGTGCTATTTCATATTGGCAGCAGGGTTGTCTCTGGGTCTGTAACTAGTTAGAATGAAACATTACAATGTATATACAGAATTTTGAAATTTATGATTTAACCTTAAATTTGGTTCACCAACACTTAGTTTGGGTTCCACAAGCCCCACAGACCCTGACCTCATTACAGCATTAATCCAAGTGTGGAAGAATAACTGCCCTTGAGACCAAATCAGTATTTGACTGAGCGTGACATCAAGGAGCCCAAAAATTGAGTCAATAGGAATCGGGGAAAACTCCACTGGTTAGAGTTGTACCTAGTACAAACAAAATAAAAATGGTGGTAGTTGGAGGTTAACCACCTTAGTCAGAGGTCATCACTGCAGGCATTCTTCAGGTTAGTGTGCTAGGTTTACCTTCAGCTGTTTTATTAATTAATCCCTACATTCAGAAGGTTTTAATTGAGGGTGTTCACTGATGATTGCTGAGTGTTCAGTATCATTTATGACTCCTTATGTACTGAAGCGGTCTGAGTTCAAATGCCATAGTATTAGAACAAGTAATATTTGCACCATGCAACTGCCAGGCAACGACCATCTTCAACAAGACAGAATCCAACCATGATCAACGTTCTACAAGTTACCACTGACCAGAATCTTAACTGTATCAGCCATATAAATACTGTGACAAGGGCAGGTCAGAAGCCGGGATAAAAGCAAAATACTCCAGTTGTTGAAAGTCTGAAATAAACATGTTAAATACCTGAGAAGCTGGGAATTCTGCACTGAGTAACTCACCTCAAACTTCTCAAAGCCTGTCCACCATTCACAAAGTCAGGAGCGTGATAAAATACTTTACATGTGCCTAGATGAATGCATCTCAAAAACACTCAAGAAGTTCAACACCATCCAGGATAAAGACTACTTGAATGGTTCGCGTCCACAAGTCTACTCTTCATAAATGCAGCATTTTTTTTTAATTTTAGATTTTCAGCATCCACAGTATTTTGCTTTTTTTCTGAACAGCAATTACTACTAGGCAATAAATGGCGGCCCAGCGAGCAGTACCCACATTCTGTGAATGACAAAACAAAAGGTAGATTGGGTAGATGTCTATAGGGTGTTAGCTCCCAAGGTCACACAATGCCTTGACATTAAACCAACACACAAAACTCAAGTGGCAATCTTTGTGATGTTTTATTTCTGCAGATTTTTAAAGTTTTTAAATCAATGCAAAACATTAAGGGGTGTCATGAAGATGAACAATGTCAAATATAAAATTGTAATTTCATCAGCTATTCAGATTTTGGACTTCTTGAAAAGCCACTTTTGCTAAGCAAAGGACACTGACTTCCTGCAGCTTCTAATTTACACCTGTGAAGCCAATTCCATCCAATGGAGCTTCAAAGGTTATGGAGACAGCTACAGAGATGGTACCCTGGAGCTGTGAATAAATCCTGTGTGTCTCGAAGATAATGGATGGATCATTCAGGATTAATGACCAGGCACTAAGAACACATCGTCTCGGATAAACTGCACAATGGCTAAGAGCTGATCGACCAGCTTATAGAATATATAGCCATCTTTAAAAATGGTTCTTACTCAATGTTGTCGGATGTTTGCTCTAGTGTCATTAAACATAAAGACGTTGCTTATGAGAATGGGCCTAATTGATATCAGTAATTGATTGCTTGAGTCAACCCTTAGTATACATGGTTAAGGAAGCTGTCCACTTTCTGGGCAGAAATTTACCCGAATGGTGGGAACAGAGCCATGGCAACCTGTAAAGTAACAGGAAGCTACAATGGGACTGCTCCCCATTCCCGCTGCCAGGAATGTGGGAATGTGAGGTGATCAGCTCCACAGAAGCCAGCACAATTTGAATGATTAAATGCCAAGAGACCTATTTTAAAGGGCAGCCAGAATTTTGCTGCCAGTAGAGCGAGCCCCCACCTCCCTAAAACATGGAAAGGCCACTACCTTCATGGAGGCAGTCTCCTTGCAGCAGTCTGAAGGGTACGAAGAGCTGGAGGTTTCCCAGCACAAGGGGGTGGCTGCACAATATTAAAGGGACCCACTGCAGTTCCAACTATCACTCAGAGGTGTTTCCCCTCAGCCCCTGAAATTTTAGTTTTATTTGCTTAGCTAAAGGTAGTCCAGACTCTGCTTCATCAGTAACCATCTTTCCCAATGACACTAAAGATTATCTAAGTTACCCAATATGCGTGATCAGAAATGAAAATTATTATTCATTAACAGAGTTATGAGTTAACTCTAGTCAGTTCCACTTGTCAGACTCTGTACACGCATTGCATATATCGTCTATAAATTAGGCGGGTCTCCCAATGGTACGTGTGCATCATCGTTGGCAGTTCACTTGGTTTCTGCTTAACCCTAGGGTGATGTTCCTTCTCCGGTGTGTCATTCCTGTGGTGAATGCTGTTGTCATGGTGACTTGTTGCTGATCCCTTTCCATTACTGGGGAACAATGGACCTCTGGGACTGATGGTTGTTCTGTACTTCATGCAGGTGGTGAGATCACTTCTTAATCTGCAGGTGAAGGAAGACAATTTTTCTCTGTGTATATAGATATCTGTAGTTGTGATTTAATATATTGTTGCTCATATTCACTCTGTACAATTGTAGTGAGAACTGCTCAACACAGGTCCCAATTTGTTACAAGTGCAAACTTCTCTTGTGTTAAATGTTTGCACTTTGATCTCCAATGCTGAAAAGACAAACAAAAATTGTTACGGGTGGAGAAAAAATATTAGATGAACACAGTTTAATAGCATCAGTCCACAAGATTCAATGAGGTGTCTTTTTGCTTCTTCAAAGCCCTTCTGAGCTTGCATCATCTTCTTTCTAAGTCCTTTCAGTTCTTTAATACAGACAGTGCAGTTGGCACATTAATTGTTTTGTATCTCAGTCACTGGTTAGAGGCAGCAGCTTAACAGGCAAATGCAAGTGGGAATAGCTAACTAGCTTCCAATTCTTTGTTACTTCTCTGCAAGGAGAGAGTTGCCATCTTTTGAGAGTGTGGTCGCTGTCTGTCCCTGTATTATTCATATACAGGGGTCCACCTTGGCAGGAGACAGGGAGGAGTTGTCATGCCAAGACCCATACAACTGGTCCTGATTGAAAAAAACAGTCAACAGCTGTCTGAGCAAAATTGCTGAACACACACCCTTGCGGAGATGAGGCCAGCAATCCTCCCCATAGTTGCACCAAAGCAACAGTGTAAATATAACTCCAAATGACAACAGAATCAATAAATGTGGAGCTGGACAAACACAGCAGGTTAGACAGCACAATAGGAGAGTCAACATTTCGGACCAAAACACTTTGTCAGGATTGGCCATACCCCTTCAAATCCTTCCTATTCATATACCCATCCAGATGGGTATATGTTGTAATTGTATCAGCCATGACCACTTCCTCTGGCAGCTCATACGTATATAACCTTCTGTGTGAAAAAGTTGCCCCTTAGATCCCTTTTAAATAGTTCCCTCCTCACCTTAAACCTATGCCCTCTAGTTTTGGACTCACCCACCCCAGGAAAAAGACCTTGTCTATTCACCCTATCCAAGCTCTCATGATTTTATAAACCTCTATAAGGTCACCCGTCAGCCTCCAAGGCTCCAGGAAAAGTAGTCCCAATCTATTCAGCCTCTCCCTCTAGCTCAAACCCTCCAAACCTGACAACATCTTTGTAAATCTTTTCTGAACCCTTCCAAGTTAACATCCTTCCTATATCAGGGAGACCAGAAGAGCACGCTGTATTCCAAAAGTGACCTAACCAATGTCCTGTACAACCACAACATGACCTCCCAACTCCTATACTCAATGCACTGACCAATAAAGGCAAGCATATCAAATGTCCCTTTCACTATCCTATCTACCTGTGACTCCACTTTCAAGGAACGATGAACCTGCAATCCAAGGTCTCTTTGTTCTGCCACACTTCCCAGGACCTTACCATTAAGTGTCTAAGTCCTGCCCTGATTTGCCTTTCCAAAATGCAGCACCTCACATCTATCTGAATTAAACTCCATCTGCCACTGCTTGGCCCACTGGCCCAACTGATCAAGGTCCCATTCTACTCTGAGGTAACCTTCATCGCTGTCCACTACCCCTCTAATTTTCGTGTCATCTGTAAACTTACTAACTTGAACTACGCTCACATCCAAATTATTTATATAAATGACAAAAAGCAGTGGACCCAGCACACTACTGGTCACAGGCCTCCAATCTGAAAAGCAACCCTCCACCACTACCCATCTGGAGCAACTTCAAACACATCCATGGAGGTCATGGTTTGCATGAAGCAAAAGTGACTTTTTACAATCATTCAATGTTCTCCAACTGAAACCATTATTCTAACAGTCAAAAACCATGCATCATTTCTAGACATCATGCAAACCTGTTATACAATGTATCATTCACCAGAATCACCTGCTTACAATTCCCCAACAGCCATCTTTATTATGCTGATTTACTTCAGTCTAGCTCAGCACTTGCATGCTAAGGGATTTAGCCTTTTGCACTTAAAACATTATTTTTCCCACACTGAGCACACTTTTTTTTAGGTGCTGTCCTCCATAATATTTACATCCTGTCCCCAGGCCTTCATCTTTCTTCTCACTCTTCTCCAAATATTCCTTTCTTCTGCCTGATCTATTGTTCTTATTCAGCCTGGTATGTCTCTCAACCTTACACAAAATCTCATATGTTCTCTCATTTATAGTCTCTAGCTGATGATCAGACATCTTCGAGCTTCTATACATGTCAATAGCTTTCTTGAGTAAATTTCTCCTTCCTCAGCAGACATCCTCTCACTACAGGGGCTTTTATCTCTGACGAGATAATCTCTCAGTCAGCCAAACTCGCAGGACTCAACTGACATATCAGTACAGTCACACAATGGTGACTATTCCCTCTCTCCTTGAGCTCTGATGTTGATAAAACACTATTCATAAATAACATTAATATAGAGTTAGAGGCTTGCAAAATCTCTGCAGTCTGCCTTTTCTGTTTAATGAAACGTAGGCTACAGCTTATAACGGTCTTCCCCGTAGGAGGGTTGCAATTCTTTATGCTGAGGTTTATAAATTAATTCTGTTGCATTTTCATAGTTTTGCACCAAGGGAAAAAAAAATCTAATTCCTCTGACTGCAGGGAGTGGAACACACACTGCCATTTTGACTCACCCACTAATTCAAAGTTGCACATTTTTGTCCTTTTTTAAATTAATTTGCTCTTTCATTACTGGCTCTCGTACAGCTCTGAAAACGACATATCACCAGGTACACCACTCTGACACGATATTTCAAGTGATTTGGGTTTAAAACTCCTGCAAACTGCGCACAAGACATGTACAGCAGAAGTAGCAATCATATGACTACAGCGAGCCAGCAAGTAGACTAAAAGTATAATTGCATTTCTCCAAACAGTAATTGTGTTACAACCCATCTCAACTCACTTGCCACGTCACCCTCTGTGTTTTTCCTTATCTCAGGAATAATCTATTTCAATGCTAAACCTTGTTTGCATCCCACCTTGCAACTTTCATAAACTTCAACTCATCCAAAATTTCACTATTCATCCTGTTCACCTATTAGCCCTATGTTGACTGACCTAAAATGGTTTTTGGTGTGACATTGCCTTAAATTTCACATCCTTATTCTTAAGCCAATATCAGTTAGAAAATGTATCGACTTAATTTTTTCACTCCACAGCTCCTTGGTGACATTTTTTGCATTGCTGAACACACTGTAACAAAGAAAAATAAATTGTTTCCCTATTAAACAGAACAGCAAGGAACTGTTTTAATTCCAGCTAACGTAAAAAGTGCTAGTATAATTTAAATTCTTTAAATATTAGGTGGCAAGTGGATTAATACTCTTTGCAAAAAGAAAGCAATTCCGAGGGCCAGTTCAAATTGTAGTTGGCCCTGGAACAATTGTTAGGATAGCAAAATAAATAACTTGCATTTATGTAGCACCTTCGTGACTTTAGGATGTCTTTAAGCG
>NC_063355.1:14723551-14733711 GCF_021869965.1 Rhincodon typus | reverse complement strand
AGGACATGTCTCCGGGGATTCGCTCGGTCCCTGATGTATGTTTGCATAATGATTGTCTGGCTATTGGAAAATCTGCCCTGCTATATCGCAGTAAGAATTATGCAAAATGTTTTTTAAGATGATAATGCATCTGCCAGTAGTCCTATTTGAGGCTGTTTTAATGAATGGAATTCAGAAATGTAATGCAATTCTGCAGTGTGAGTAAAGCTGGTGTGAGGAGTTTAATGCTAACTGCACCAATAATTTCTCTGACTAACGATCATAACAATACAGCCAAAACTGCACAATAACATTGATGTTAACCAGGTAAGTAATTTCTTTGATTTATCTGCACTATGGTTGAAGGGGATGTGCTTTATATTTTGAACACAAGGATATTTGTTAACTTTGCTGCACTCAGCAATCCAGTCTACCTATGTTTCTATCTATGTAAAGGCATCACCTTTGTGCAATATAACATTTTTAAAGCAAGCATTGAAGGTTTGGGTGAAAGGAAAAAACACACACAGAAAGTATTGCTGAACATAACAATGATAAAAACAATATTTTCAGCAATACTTTGACCCTTGAGCCATCATACTAGAGTTCAGACAATGTTATGATTTATATTAGAAGTTATATGGCTGCCTCTGAAATAGAACGACATTCCAAATTCCAGACCGCTGGAATTTTATTCCTCCTACTTTAATACGCAAGGTTTCTGCAAGAATAGCATTAGTACATTAAATGCCTTTCCAGAAACTTGAATCAAAATGGTAAAAAATTTGTGAGTGCAACAGTATTTCGGTTTGCAAATTAAGCAGGTACTTGTAGCATTTGTCAACTCACATTGGAGGAAACAAGCTACAGTTATGAACATTGCTAAATCAAGGACAGTTCTTTATTTCTTTAATCTCCGGTATCAACTCTAATTATGTGGGAACCTAGAAATTGATGAAAGTTACTCGCTGAGTTTGTGTATATCCAATTGTTAGCTAGGTCATAGAATGTTTTTAGAAACAAAATAATGCAATATTCAGGAGGATCTTAATGCTTGCTAAGATAATAACATTATGTGGTTTGATAAAACCTGACCAAGCAATTTCATTAAAATGTTGATGCAAAATTACTCAGAGGTATTAAAGGTGAAGAGGACATATAAGCAATCAAGAAAGAAAATCCAGGTTCTATATAAACATTTTCCTCATACCTTCTGTCCTTGTTTCCAGTAACAGCTAGAAAAGGAGGACTATCCTTCAGGTTCACACAGGTGAAGTCTCCTGCAGAGTTTCCCAGTGTTGCCAATGGTTGAGCAGTCTGTAGACAATAAACTTGGATCTAGAATATAATAAAAATCCTGTCAAGATAAAGTAAATATTGAGCAACCAAAACAAAAATATTAAATTCAACTAACTTTATTTTTATGTATGTATATGCAGTATTATATGTTATATTAAATTAGTACTTATTGCAATGTGAGTGAGATGAGCAGTCAATAACTACCTTGTATTACATTTTATAACCACAAGAGGGTGAGAAGTACAGCTTCATGTTTAACTCATATATGTAAATGACTGTATTGTACTAACATATTGAACGTAAGTACTATGTTGATACTGGATGAGTTGAAAATTTCCAGAATTTCCATAAAACAAGAAAAATGACCTCATATTAGCTTCGAAAGATGGATCATAATGTACATTACTAATCCTTAGTAAAGTCAGCTAAAAGAAAAATATTCCTTTAAAAAAGTTTGAAGTGTCATTTCTTTGAATTTATATTTAGCATTTATTTTATCATGACATTTATGTCATTTTACACAGGTCACTGGATTAGCCCTATGAATCCATTACAGACTTGGTTAATTGATTATTTTCTTTGTTACCTAATGTATTGAATATTGCTGTACTTGGTCAACTCGTCAAAATTTTAAAAAGGTCATCAAAAAGAGTTAAGTAATGTTCCCAGGAGCGCAGCACGGCTTTTGAAACAGTAATGGACTGACTGCAAGAAACCGCTAAGTGAGTAATTCAATTTTCAATATTCTAGTTTGGAACAATGAGTAACACTATCAGGAGCTGATAGCAGAATACAGGGAAGAATTATGCATAATTATTGTGATATTTTACAAAAAAAGGTCAAAATGCATCTGATTAATGCACTTAAAATCAATATATTTCTGAGACAAACCATTTATTTTAGATGCAATCAAAGCATCAGTTCAGAAGATGCAAAATTTTATAGTCACAGGATTGGGCTATTTTGATATGGAGGTTTCAATACTTAATATATTGTAAAAGCATTGAAACTTTGGAAGTAAATATTCTGTGAGTTTACTTAATGTGGGGATTCATTCTTCTTTGATGCAGAAATATCATAACCTTCATGTAAAAAATGATATCTGTCACAGAATGGACCTTTTAAATTATTTTTAGATTATTCCATTACAATTCAACAGATCCAATTCAACAATTTACTGACCCATTTTATAGGCAACTATTTAAATTATAGTAAATCATTTGCTAATGACTAAACAAGCTCCTAAAAATTCTGTAAGCAAGTGATGGTAAAATGTTAAATGGTTAAGGGCAGAAACTTTCACCTCCAGTGTTTCAGGATGAAAGCATTTTGTAACCTCTACCAACATTAACATTATTACATGTCACGAAGGGTAACAATCAGCAACCTTGGTGTCTTGCAAAACATAAATTTGGGGCTGTTGTGGATTCTGCTTGTTGTATTTGTTCTGATTGGGATACAGTACAGATTGCCAAGCTAGAATTAATTTCTGATCCCTATTTTAACTTTTACCTAGGCACTGAAATTACAATGGGAAGGACTGTTGTATAAATTCTTGTAGCTTTTGGATCCCTCTCTACTGTTATATTATTAGCCAATCTAAAATTGGTGATGAAACAGTGAGAGGAATTTAAAGAGGAATTGAAAGAATAACACTTCTAATGTAAATATATCCTGCACAATTACTTAAACAGTAATTAAACATTTTTTTTTCAAAAATATAACAGATCTATTCACTGATAGCAACGGTCACTTACATAGTCATCATCAGCAACACTTCACCTGCACTTCCCAGTATCTAGTCTACTGCATTCGCTGCTCACAATGTGATCTCCTCTACATTGGGGAAACGAAGCATAGACCGGGTGACCGCTTTGTAGAACATCTACATTCTTCTCACAAAAAAGACCCTTCCAGTTGCCTGCCACTTTAACACACCACCCACTGGCCAACATCACTGTCTCTGGCTTGCTGCAGTGTTCCAGCGAAGCTCAACGCAAACTGGAAGAACAACACCTCATTTTCTGCTTGGGGACCCTGCAGTCCTCCGGACTTAATATTGAGTTCAATAATTTTAAGGCCTAAACTCTCCCATGACCTAGCCCCCTACCCCACACACCAGGCCTTGTTATCACATAGTTTGCTAATACACACTACCTACTGTTAGTCACTAACAGTCCCCATTAACAGCTATTCACCCTCCTAGCCAGATCGTTATCAACTCTTTTGTCTATCCAACTGCTCTTCTCTCTCTTCGGGCTCTATCCTTTATCCTATCGTTTACTCCCTACCCCATCCCCCTCCCTATATTCTGCATATACACCGACGTTTGCCCAGCTACCATCAGTCTGAGGAAGGGTTACTGGACCCGAAATGTTAACTCTGATTTTTTCTTCACAGATGTTGCCAGACCTGCTGAGCTTTTTCAGCAACTTCTGTTTATGTTCCTGATTTACAGCATCCGCAGTTCTTTCGGTTTTTATTTTGTCACTAACATAGTGCCTATGATGTGATATAGCACCCGAAACTGACCAAGAATAGCGAGAAAGTTAATGGAGGTGTGAGCAAAGAGGTGGGTGTTTAGGAATTTTTAGAAAAGGTGCAGCAAGGCACATGTATCTGGGAACACTACTGATACTCCATCCATCTGACAATCTCCATGGCAGCTGAAGGCTCTACCATATGGGCATTATGGTGCTGGCTGAGCCACATAGCTAGTACAGATAGCAGAGGTAGGATAGAGAAAGAATTTAGAAATGTGGACAAAAGTTTTGAAATGAGAGATTATTAATACTGTTAAATTATAAATCTGAAACGTGTCACAAGAATTCATGAATTTGGGTATGGATGAAAATACATTTATAATTAGGCATTCTAGTATTCACCTACGTATTGCAATTCTAACAACTGCAGTTATTTTTTATAATGGAGAATGCTTTATGATCTTCTAGACTTCTCCACTGTACTATTATTTTTTCAATTCACAATTCTTGTGAAGAAATTGTGGATATAATCAACAACTTTGTCTGTGTATTACTGATCTATGTAACTTAGAATTTGTAAATGTTTCGCTTGCTTCTTGACCCAGTCTACACACGTCTATGCCATTTTGCAGACATCATCTATTGTTAACAACTTTGCTATTGCCACTTACACTTCTTATAGGCCTATCTTTTTTTTTCACTTTGCTCATTACCATTGTTGTTTGCTTTGTGCTGTCATTGCTTTTGTTATTTCATATTACTGGTTTTCCACCCTATCAGAGACCTCCTTTCTTGTTCTTTCTGGAGTCCACCACTTTCTCTGCTTCTGTCTTGCTTAAAATGTGTCACATTCACAACTTTTTCCAGTTCTGATTGAATATCATTAATCTGAAATGCTGGCCCATATTCTGGTGCAGCTGGGAAGCCTCATTGAAAGTTTGAAAATAGTAGGTTGGACCCAGATGTAGATGTCCTGCCCCCATTTCTGATACATCTAACTTTTTGACAGCAAGGAAGGGAGGCAGAATGTGATTCACATAGCAGCCCCCTAACTCAGCACTCACCATTTTAACCCAGTGCTGATTTCAAACAGACCCTATTTTAGTTATTGCCAGGATCTTCCCCTGCAGTGTTGGAGTGCTGAATTAATGATGCCTATGTAAACTTCACAACTTAAGAGGCTTTGAAAGGATTAGCTGATATTGAAGTCGAGAAGTTTCTTTTTATAAGACGTTAAATACTGGAGTAAATTTGAAAGCTTTCAAAGGATATTCATTATTAAGCCTGTGGGAGTGAGAGCTTTACTATATAGTCAGAAGTTTACTTCTTATTTCCACATAGTTCCTGAGGTCAAGGGGAGTGCCTATAGAGGTGACATGGAGAGTTTGAAAGTCCATGAGGCGGGTGAGGGCCATGAATTTACATTGAGATGATGAGGGGCCATGGGGTAGGTGACTGCATGAGTTGCAATGGAGTGTCAGAGGGCCATGGGGGACATGAACTGGAGATGGTAGGATATGGATGAATAGAGTTGGCATACAGGATACAGAGGGTTGTCTTTTTGGACAGGAGGCCTGTGACCAGTAGTTTTTATTTTCTTTATTCATTCACGGGATGAGGGCGTCGCTGACCAGGCAGCATTTATTGCCCATCCCTATTTGCCCAGAGGGCAGTTAAGAGTCAACCACATTGCTGTGGGTCTGAAGTCACATGTAGGCCAAACCAGGTAAGAATGGCAGTTTCTTCCCCAAAGGACATCAGTGAATCAGATGGGTTTTTCTGACAATTGACAATGGATTCATGGTCATCATTAGATTCCTAATTCCAGATATTGATTGAATTCAAATTCCACCATCTGCAATAGCAGGATTCGAACCCGGGTCCCCAGAACATTATCTGGGTCTCTGGATTAACAGTCCAGCGATAATACCATTAAGCCATCGTCTCCCCACATGGCTTGGTGCTGGGTCCACTGCCATTGTTAATTATATAAATGATTTGGATGTGAATATAGGAGGTATGGTTAGTAAATTTGCAGATGACACCAAAATTGACAGTATAGTGGACGGCGAAGAAGGTAACCTTCTGAGTACAATGGGACCTTGATCAGATGGGCTAATAGGCCGAGGAGCGACAGATGGAGTTTAATCTAGATAAATGTGAGGTGCTACATTTTAGTTGAGGAAATCAGGGCAGTTTTTATACATTCAATGGTAAGGTCCTGGGGAACGTTGCCGAACAAAAAGACCTCGGATGCAGGTTCATGGTTCCTTGAAAGTGGAGTTGCAGGTAGATAGGATAGTGAAGAAGGTGTTTGGCACCTTTGGCTTTATTGGTCAGTGCATTGAGTATAGGAGTTGGGAGGTCATGTTACAGCTGTACAGGACATTAGTTAGGCCACTTTTTGAATAGTGCTTTCAGTTCTGGTCTCCTTGTTGTAGGAAAGATGTTAAACTTGAGAGGGTTCAGAAGACGATTTACTAGGATGTTGTCAGGGTTGGAGGGTTTGAGCTATAGGGATAGGCTGAATAGGCTGGGGCTATTTTCCCTGGAGCATTGGAGGCCGAGGGGTGACCTTATAGAGGTTTATAAAATCATGGCGGGCATGGATACGGTAAATGGTCAAGGTCTTTTTCCAAGAGTAGGGGAGTCCAAAACTAGAGGGCATAGGTTTAAGGAGAGAAGAGAAAGATTTAAAAGGGGCCTATGGGGTAACGTTTTCATGCAGAGGCTGGTGCGTGTATCGAATGAACTGCCAGAGGAAGTGGTGGAGGCTGGTACAATTGCAACATTTAAAAGGCATCTGGATGGGTATACGCATTGGAAGGGTTTAGAGGGATACGGGGCTGAATGCTGGTAAATGGGACGAGATTAATTTTGGATATCTGGTCGGCCTGAATGAGTTGGATCGAAGGGTCTATTTCCGTGCTGTGCAGCTCTATGACTCTATAACAAAGACAATGGGACATACAAATACACCCACAGCCACAGGCAGGCCGAATGAATCAAGAATTTTCCTCACTTGAGCTTTTTGTCTTGCTGGCCAAAATTTGACCTGCTAAATCTGTGTTTCTCACCAAAGATGGGGTCTGACCTCTTAGAATTATAGAATCCCTGGGAAGGCCATTCAATCCATCAACTCCATATCGCCCATCTGAACAGAATCCCACCCAGACCCACCCCCCCACCTTATCCCTGTAGCATACCTTTCCCATGGCTAATCCATCCATGCTCTACATCCCTGGACACTATGGGCAATTTAGCATGGCTAATCCACCTAACCTGCACATCATAGGACTGTGGGAAGGAACCAGATCACCTGGAGGAAACTCATGCAGACACTGGGACAATGTGAAAACTACATATAGACGGTCACCTGAGGGTGGAATCCAACCCAGATCCCTAGGACTGAGAGGCAGCAGTGCTAGCCACCATGCTGCCCTATTGAGTAGAGTACCTGTCGAGTTTTTCTAAATATTTCCCTTTCTTTCTACATTAATGTATTGGCTAATTAAGTCCACTTTGGGGCAGCAAAATCTCACATTGTTAAGATTTGAATGGAATTCAGGTTAACTTGTTTCTGTTACACTGAAAAAGTTACATTTTGAGGTTGTAAATGTGAATGAAATGTAGATGCAAATAGTAACACAAATAGAATTAAATGCTTTTGATGATAAAGTAATTTTAGTTTTAATAAGTAGTTTTAGAATGTTAATAATTATATTACACCGTTTTGCCAGTACTCACTACAATTCCACATTTCAAGAAATGGAATTTTAGAATTTGCAGACGGACTGAAGGTTCTCCAGTGTCTTTCTATATTGAAGATGCTTCAATATGACTGTTTTAAACAGGGACAGGGAGAAGCTCTGTAGTCAAATCTTAAGTAGAGAATTATTGAAAACTGGGAACAGCTTTGATAAAGAAAATCATAATACAATGTTGCTTTGATTTTTGAAAGTATATTTCTTGATCAAATACAAGAAGATACATGTCACACATCTTTATTTTTCTTTTCAAGTCAATTTCTGAGAGTCTAGACAGTGAATTTCAGATTATTGTCTCCATAAGGTGATGGGCATTACTACTGAAGTTGATTCTGTTAGACTGCCAGACACACCCATGTATGTTCCAGAAAACATTGGGTGAAGCTGAAAAGTGGGAATTAGACTATTTTTCCCCTATCTAGCTTAATGATGCGGAGTAGATATTCTCCCAACCCAGCTACAAACAGTTAGCTTAGCCTGGAGATTTAAATTAGGGATCTCTCCCAGGATCTTCCAAGTCTGCATGATACAGTTCATACAGGGAAGAAGATTTATTAATTAAGCCATTTTGGCCAACAAATTATGTTAGTTATAAATAAAAATAAACTTCTCAGAAGCTGGGACAGAAAACAAGTATGTTTGTGCACAAACATCCTGGTAGTCCAGTAATGAATGAATATCTGTTTTTGCTTTGCTAGTGTAATATTGTATAATTGCACCGAAAACTACCTGGGGGCCTAGTGCCTTGTTCATCACCCTAATAGCATTTAGCTTCCATTGTTGTATTGACTATGGTCTAATCTGTCCTTTGCTGTAGCAACCAGACAGTACTTACTTTGTTCTTTACTAAGCAATTGCGCAATTGCTCTAAGAAAGTACAGTATAATGAAATATAATACTGCTTTCTGGTGGCTTACTTCTCCCAGCAACTGCCCAGCCCAACCCATATGCCAGTATGATTTTAAAAGTAATTAACAGCAGATTATTTGGATTTTAGATTAAGAATCTGAAGTCGATTCAAACATTAATGCTCCTTCCCCAAAATCATGTGAGCTACAGTCGTTGGTATATGTATGAGATGCATAGACATGTGGAAGTTATAGTTGAAATCGAAGAGCTGATTATTGGAAATAGGATACTGCAGCTTTCAAGGTGTTGGTAACACTATCTCTCTCTGTTAATGTATTAATAAAATTGAAAACACAAGGTATTGATCTATGAGGCATTAGTAAAGTGGTTCAATAGTATATATTATGATAAGTAAACCAAAGAGCTGTGCTGATTGCAGCTATGGACAGCCTCATATGGTCATCCTATCCTTGTAGGTTACATATGATAGCATGGATGTGGAGGTGAGGGGATTGGGTCAAGAAACAAGCAAAACGTTTATAAATTTTAATACAGTAAGAACAAACTGAGTTAACTATATCTACTTTTTTCTTCTATTAACAATAATTGTGAATTAAAAATTCATGCATTGAAGTCAAGAAAGTCATAGGTATTTTCCATCATTAAATTAGCAGCACTGCACAACTTTTTAAGAACAAAATTCTGCAAAACATTTCAAATGAAAAATAGGATTATCAGTAATTATAATTCAGCACAAATAGATCTCAGCACTTGTCCTTGAGGATATGAGAGCAGTTAAAAAAAAAGTGTGCGAGAAATAATTTATATTGTTTAATGTAAGAAGTATCTTTTGAGTGGCTAAGAATGATTTATTATACATTTTTGTACTTTCTCCCTGGGGATCACACTGATAAAATTTAGGGTTCCAGAGTGAGTTTTAATATTTTGGCCTATGGCTTTACAGTCCTGTAGTGCAGTAGGATCACTGCCCATAATCAGTTTTCATGGAGAATGTTGGACAAGTATTTTAGAAATATACAAAACTGAACCATACTTTAAAAGCAGAGTGATAGTCACTGTCTGGTTGCTAGAAAAATAACTGCTACAGGAATTTTATCAGGATAAAAATGTGTACTGGCATTTTAGAATCCACAGCGTGTATTATTAATCAATAGAGTAATGCCACTTGGGAAATTTGTTTAAATAAAGTAACCAGGAGTGTAGGGGAAGAATAGTGCATCACCTCTGAGGCCTGAATCAAATACAACCCAGATACAAGACAGATGGGATAAAGATTTTTTAACTTGATTGCTATGAGAGATTCCAAGTGAAAGATTCAGTTCATTTGAAATCAAGTTCTAATGGACAGGAGTCTGGATTGCAAAAGTGGCCGCAAATTCAGTCAAAATACACGAAACAAACGTATAATTGTATTTAAGAGTTATTAGTAAAAAAGAAAGAACACCTTTTTGTTTGACTAATGAACACAAAATAATCTGTTCTGAAAGATCTTTGATTTTTTTTAAAGTAGGTTAGTGTACTATAAAATACTGTAGAAAACAATGATTTATAGGTTACAGTCATTACAAGCACATTGCAATGTCTATAAATCTATATCGTTCTTCACAGTAAGGCAGGAACATCTTGTCAGATGACTCATGATACAGGAGAGGGAAATAAAGGTTGGCATTGAGCAACAGAATTAACTTAATTGTTTCAGAGATAGTAGGAACTGCAGATGCTGGAGAATCTGAGATAACAAGGTGTAGAGCTGGATGAACAC
>NC_063355.1:14650456-14723051 GCF_021869965.1 Rhincodon typus | reverse complement strand
ACGGCCTCTGCACAGTTATTTCAGAACCTCGCCATGGCAGATGTCATTTGAATTCAATAAAAATCTGGTCGGTTAAGCTAGTCTAATGGTGACCATGTAACTACTGTCTAGTGTTGTAAAAATCCCATCTGGGTCACTCATGTCTTTTAGGGAAGGAAGTCTGCCATCTAGACCTTGTCTTGTCGAACCTACATATAATTCCAGACCCACAGCATGTGTTTAACTTTTAACTGTCTCTCTGGGCAATTGGAGATGGGTGATAAATGTTGACCTAGTTAATGATACCCAGATCCCATGAACAATTTTTAATTGTCCCTGTATTTCTATTATCCTTTACTTATTAATTGGTGATTTTCTTAGCATTTCTGTTCGTGCCTGCTGTATGAATTGTAGACAAATTGTGTTAAATTTTAAGAAAAGCCTCAAAATCTGTGCAGGGGAATGAATTCATAAATCTGTAAATTAGTCAAACTATTTCTGATCTGTAAACAAAAACCGATTTGATATCTGGAAGACCCTTTGAGATGAAACATCATGCTTCCTATTATCTATTGAGGACATTTTGGAATAAGTTGTGAACTTGTGCAGTGGTGATCTGATTTGGTTTACACAGTTGCAGCAAATATTACTTGCTGAAAGATCTATGTTCAACTCCTGCCAATACCCATGGTCACTGTGTTGGAAATTGAGTCCCTTTAAAACTCAATTTTCTAAATATTTACTGTGTAACATGAGATTTCATTAGCTGTTATTACAACAATAAGTTTCTAAATTTCTAGCATAGGAAAACCAAATGAAAGGTCATAAGAATGACAAGTCTCTATGTCCAACTAAACAATCATCAATGATTTATTTGCAACAATGATTTATTTGGTGTCATATGTACCATATTATCTACGTATTGTTTGAGAGACCAATACTTGTTTTTTAGAAAGAACTGTAATCTAAGATGAAGATGGGCAAGGCAACAACAGTCATCTCGGCATCATGAGTAGTTGCCCATGGGTTCAGACAGGTAGTTGACACAGCATGCATTGCTAGCCCTCAAAATAAGGAATATTAACAGGGGTGGGTAGGGAGAAAGTGAGAGGGGACCTAGGGGAATAAACCAGCATCTTCTTGTGAGAAGACCAGGAGTTCCACTACATCAGCCAGAAGGAACAACAAAAGCTATTACTACTAAAATTGTGCTGCTGGCAGGCATGTTGTCAAATTGGGAATATTTTGTCATTGTATCTTTACCGTATAATTGTTAATTGAAATAATGCAGTGCATGTTATGACTTATGCTCAACAAAGCAAAAAGTTCAGTTTGCATTCTATCCAATTTCCTCTTGCAGTTGCTTCTGATGACCCACAAACACCGACTAAAGATCAGCTCCCAAATAAGGAAAGAAATGTATCGGATGTTTAAAGGTATGCAGTTATTTTCTGTTGTAGAGTGTTAATTAATGTGGAATTATCTTTGTTTCTGTTAATGGATGATGATCCAAGATCCATGGGCAGGACCTCAGCAAAACCAAAATCTTACAGTGCCATAGATTTGGAATTATTTTGGTGATACTTAGATTAGGGATGATGAGCCGCCATGTCCGTTATTGTCTGCTTTTAATGTACCAGAAATTCACCCTCCTGTCTCTGCACACTATTTTAAATGTGGACTCACATGAGAAACTGAGCAGCAGAATTCTGATTAACAGAGGCTATTTGAGACACTGATCATATAGGACTTGGTGTGGATAAAGAGCATCTCTACACCTCATCTTGTTCCTTCTTGACCCTTTCATCCATGTTTGTGGGCCTTGTAGATTTTGGCTTGGAGATTATGTGGGAAATGAAAACTTGATTTTTAAAAATACCCAGATGTCATCCAAATTGTAAAATCTTTGGTGGCTGATAGTGCCTTCAACCTGAAAGATGATGTAAAAATGGTAAGAGAGGCTTTCCAGCTGTTTAGCAGCTTCTCTATGAGCAGGAAAACTCCAAAATTGAAGCCTGCATTTTTTTTTTTTGTTTTTTGGTGTGATTGTGGCACATTTTGCACCAGTACAGCATCAGCTGCCATGAATGAGAGCACAAAAGGGCTGTGCACATACATCACCCTGTTACATATACACCATGGGCAAGGTTTTTACCCCTGAAACAACCATTAACAACTATGGTGATGGAGGAGACCTTTTCTAGGGTATGGTACTGCCCTCCAAGGTAGGGAAGGGGAAGAAATGAAAAAAAAACTATAAGCACAGTTTGCTTCCCCACAGGACCTGCCAGGACTGCTTCTAGCTAGTTGCTGTTCACTGAGTTCTCTTTTTTGTTTTGACAGCAATCTCAAAGGACAATCAATTGTCAAGCAACTTTCAGCTCACAAAATGTCAGAATAATTCCAGACACTAATATAAAATCAGAGTGTCGAACAGTGCTCGCAGCCAGTAGCAATATTGATTATAGTTGCTGTAAACAAAATCAGGTTAGCAGAGGGTCTCATTTGAGAAAGCAGATTCCAACCACACACTTGACTGGATTGGCAAGTTCAAGGAGTGGCCTTGACAGTCAGGTGTCAGCTGTGCTATTCAATCCAAACTGGCAGGTATGCACAACACATTTCTCAAGGGCATCAACACATGACTTGATACTTTGAATAAGTCTTACCAGTATGTAACACCCATCAGTGCCTGTGCTCAACAAACAAGATCAAAGAAGCAATCTGAGATGACCTAATCAGGGTTACTTGAGGAGTAGGACACCAGGACTGGCTGATTATCCTTAACGATTTCAATGCCCATATAGTCACTGACTAATATTATGGAGGGAACTACTCTGATGCCATAGCATTGGTGGAGTAAAGCCAACAACCGGCCTCTTCTTTTGAAGCGTATCAAGTTTAACCTCACCATCACAGACACAATCTTCCAATGAGCTGATAAACTGAAAACTACATGGGTGCGCCTCAGATCTTTTTTGGAATGTCAGACTAAATTATCACTGGAAAGTTGTCAAAGACATATGTTACCCTCTACCTAAGAGGTGTTGAACACTGATTAGATCTTTGGCTTGTCAGGAACAAAATGATACAGTCTAAATAAAGGAAGCTGGATGTAACTATTAAGTCTTAATGAGATAGGAATAAAAAGTAACCTTTGAACTTGATGCTATACAAAAGAATAATTTCTTCCAAGAATCATTTAAGAGATGACACTCATTTTATGGCAGCTGAGGTCCTTGAATTTGAATTTATCAGACAGAAACCACAGCAGCTGGTTCAACAAGTACATCCAAGATATAGAAGTGCCACTAGGCGTACAATATACAATCCAATGAATCTCAAAACAGACTATTCAACCAGAAAAGCCAAGTGCCATCCAGTAAGTCCTGTTGCAGGAACAGCTAAGATGAACCAGAGGTGGGAGAACAAGGCTGTAAAAAGCTATCGATAAATACAACCTGGAGATATGCTAACATCTGACCCCAAAACCAATGGTACAGAATCTGTCCTCAGCAAGTGACAATCGGCTCCTAACAAAGAAGCATGAGATATTCTTTGAAGAAAAAAAACAGATAACGTTTCAGGTCCGGTGACCCTTCCTCAGAACTTCCTCCATTCGGTCACCGAATCCGAAACGTTAACTCTGATTTTTTTTTTTTGTCTTCACAGATGCTGCCACACCTGCTGAGCTTTTCCAGTAACTTCTGTTTTTGTTCCTGATTTACAGCATCCGCATTTTATTTTGGATTTTGAGATATTCTTTTGTGGACAGAGTATTCTAACAATCCGACAAACCAACAAAATACATTTTGTGATAACACTGTTTGAATCCCTTCTATTACATTGTGTTTTGGATGAACTTGCCCTGTGTCCATCTCAATCTAAAGTCATAAAGCAGCTGAGTAGTTTTCCCTTCTGGCCAACTCTTCCGCCACTTTCAAGGAGGGGAAATTCTAATCTAAATTGGACACCACTACATGAAATACAAATCATGCTATGACAGATTCAAAAGCAGGAGTTTCTGACATCAAACAATCTCCACATTTGTGATGAAGAAAATCAGCTGGATAAATGAAGACAATGCAATATGATTACCTTCACCACCCCCCTCCCCCACCCCCCAAAACAGTGACTTCAAGTAATATTTGTGATGAAAACTGCAAGGCCAAATTTGACACATCACAGTTGAGTCCAAACTAACTTGCATGAATAATTGGTCTCTTAACTAAACTCTTTTCATTTAAGTGAGGGGAGAATAAATGTTAGACTAAATCTGCAAGCCACCAAAGTTGACTAGAATTTCATTTTGATTTAAAATTTACATTTAAATGGAAGGTTTTGTCTCTACTATTTATCCTGAAGGTTCAGTGCAAGTTGATTTTTGGATGGCTGGAAGTAGGTTAGAGATTGTGATGTTTTATCTGCTCCTAAGGAGCAATAATTATTGATCCCCTATCGTTATGGAGATTCAAACCTAAGATATTCCTTTATATGTGTCAAAGAGCACCACTAATAAGTGCTTTTACATTGAGGCACCAGAGGAGCATTCAAGTGTCAAGTATTTTAAGTCTTAAATTACTACCTTTGTCTTCAGAACAATGCTCAGTTAAGTGTTAACCTACATGTGCGCACAATCCGTTTGTAATAAATGGATCAAAATTACCATTGCAACTGTCAAATCCAATTTCTTTCATCAATTTAAATATGGCACCATTGTCTCTAGTGTTATTGATATTCAAGTATAAGGACTCCTTGACTGGATTCAGAGTGGACGCTTGTGTAGAACAGGCATTGTGCAAGAGGAAATACATAATGGTTCATCATCTTTAATTTTCCAAAGCAATAATTGCAGTGAGGGTGGTGTTTCTGAGAAGGGCTTTTGTTCCCTGGAACCATATCCAATTGAAAGACTTGATGAACAGTTCAGTCAAGGTGAGGTTAGGGGGATTGATTTTTCTCAAACTGATGTCATTGCAACTAATTGGATGTCACAAGAAAAGCAATGGTACTAATTGAAAAATCAGGTATTTGGTACAAATATTTGTAAATCTAGACTGTTCATCATTTTAAAGGAAGAATAAGGCAGAACCATATACAATCAAGTGCAGACCTTTTTCTTGTAAATCTTCATACTATGGTCAAAAAGGTAGGTAAGATTTGATAATTTGTTCCTGCCTAAATAATTTGAAAATGCCATTAAAATATTAATTTATGTATGTGGCTTTGCATACATTGCCCTTCCTGGAGATAAGGTAGTCCACAAGTTAAGATTCAATGGCATTTTTTGGCTTTCCGAGGGGAAAAAAAGAATGTTGATAACTAATAACACTGACTACAAATACCACTAATGTGTGACACTTGCATTTAAAAAATGAATTCACTATGTCACAGGAATCCAGCTCAACAGGAGTGGCAATAGAGTTCTGAAAAACCTCTTCTGAAGCTGCACATTCTACAGCCTCCTCTTGCTGTGAATTTTTGAGAATCCAAATGATTTAATTTTGTTAGTTGTAATGATAGCAGTTTAACAGAAATCATTCACAAGCTATAATCTTGATTGAACTGTTTACCAAGTCATTGAACTAGAGACTGTTGCTGAGAACAAATGCCCTCTTCAGGGACATCACAAAGCAGTCCTCGGAAAAGTCGCCATCAAAAGCCAAAGTTTCTCAACTCAGTAGTTGTAATATGACCATGAATTTCTCTATCTGTCAAGACTGAGTGAACAAAGACAATTTGTCCCTTTTCATTGTCTGCTAAATTGCCAAATGATATAAATCCTTTTTACTACATTGAACATTGTGAACAGAAACTTACTTAAAAGCTGAAGTTTTTCTTAAGAATTAACAGTTTCCTTATCAAACATAATTTTTGACATTTATGCAAAATATTTTTTGTTTCAAATGGATAATGTCCCCATCTGCATATAAAGTACAGTCTTGTCACTCAAAGCACGAAAAGCAAAATAATCTCAATGGCTTTAATAAAGCTGTGCCTGATAGATAACATTTTAAAATCCAAATCATTCCATTAGCTGACAGAATCATAGGGCAACATGGTGGCTCAGTGGTTAGTGTGGTGCCTCACGGTGCCAGGGACCCAGGTTTGATTCCACCCTCTGGTGACTGTGTGGAGTTTACACATTCTCCCCTTGTTTGTGTGGGTTTCCTCCAGGAGCACCGGTTTCCTCCCACAGTCCAAAAATGTGCAGGTTAGGTGAATTGGCCATGCTAAATTGCCCATAGTGTCTAGGGATGTGCAAGCTAGGTGGATTAGCCATGGGAAACGCAGAGTTACAGGTATAGGGTAGTGGGGTGGGTCTGCGTGGGATACTCTTTGGAGGGTCGGTGTGGACTTGAAGAGCCACAAGCTTCCACACTGTACAGTTTGTATAATTCTATGAATTGTTATGATGCAAAAGGAAGCCTGTCAATCCTGTTTGCACTGGTTCTAAGCATTTTGACTTCATGTCAATCTCATTTCCCCCACAGTCTCTGCATGTTGTAAATAATCATTGAATAGCTGAATTGAACCTGCATCCACCACTCTTTCAGCAGTGTCTTCAAACACCTCCCACATGCTGTGAGAATTTTTTTCTTTCCTCACTTTAGATTTGCTTCTTTTGCAAAATCTTCAGAATTGTGCCCTTGGGTCTGATCTTTGTACAAACAGGAGCAGTTTTTTTTTCTCCCAACCTACTCTGTTCAGACTCCTTGTGGCTTTGAAAATTTCTATCAAATCTCCCCTCCACCTTCTCCTCTCCAAAGAAACCAGTTCCAACCCATCAATTTATCTTCATCTCTGGAACCATTCTTATAAATGCCTTCTGTACTCTCTCCAATACATTGACTGTGACATTAACTCTAACTATTATGGGGGCCCTCTTGTAGCACAGTGGCACTTTCCCTATCCCTGAACTGAGAAGCCCAGGCTCAAGTCCCACCAACTACAAAGGTGTTTAATAACATCTCTGAACAGATTGATTAGGTAAAAGTAGGTTAAATCTGTTGATTATGCCATTGCACTATTTTGCTAAAGATTGGCAAAGATGGGAGGATGATGTTGATCAGAAAGATCTAAAAAGGAGATAATGCTATCCAAAAGCTACTATAGCTTATGAACTTTTACAGTCAATATTTACTTTGTCATGCTTGCGATTTAAGTGATCATCTTACCAAAGCAGTCTGGTAACAGCATAGCTTTTGAAGCAAAGTCAAATGATGTCAATTTTTCAAATGCTATCATTGATTTATTCTTTTAGGAACAGAAGAAACGTGATTGCTTCTGTGCAATATTTTCGATCTTAATGAGAAGTCCTCTGTAAAAGTGCTTTCAAACGAGCTCTGGTTGAACTAATGTACTAATTTGAAACACTTATATTTGTGTTACTGTAAAGTCTAGCCTATTTCTGGGCACATGGGAACAAATGACATCAGCATTTTGTATTGCTTTTTAAACCCATATATAGGCTAGCTGAAAATGTACTATACTTTGTACTCAGGATATGACTATGAAAGTGTGTTTCAAGTATTGGTTGTCTTTGTTTTTGTATCTAACCTGCTAAATTGTAGCTAATTTAGTTTTGAGTTTATGTGAATATGATCTGTATCTTAATACTTAGTCCTCTAGTAAATGTTTTGCATTCACTCTGGAAAATTGTTATTCACAAACATTGCAAGCATAATGTTAAATATCTTTTGTAAGAGCAATTTTTTTTAAAGTGAATAATTGTTAAATTGATACTGTACATTTTGGTTTTGTTCAGAGATTGACTTGTTTATGCAAATAGCAATCTGGATTGTATCAATACGTGAGAATCAAATAATGTATTAGTTTTTGTAATTTTTTTGCTATTTGTGTAGTATAGTCAGTATGTCTTTTTTTTAATTGAACTAAATATGTCTTGTGTTTTAGGTTCATGCAAAATAAAGATTTGTTTCTACAATAATTTAGATTTGAACAGCACATTGTGGAAAACATCAATAACTTGCATTTAAACAACAAATTTAACCAATAAAAGATTGCAAATTTAACCAAAAAGACTTCCTTCAGAGGTGGAGTCAGAATTAAACTTGACATTGAGCCAAACAGACAAATATTTGAAGGGGTCACCATGACTTTGGGTCAAGATGACATTTTAAGGCAAGCCTTAAAGTAGTGAGAGGTAATAAGATCGAGAGGTTAAGGAAAGGAGATCCAGAGTACAGGACCTGAGGACATAGCTGCTAATAGTGTGATGAAATGAGTGGTAGTACACAAGAGATCAGACCAGAGTAAGGAAAGATTGTTCTGGGTTGGATTATAAGAGTGGAGGAGGTTAGAGGAGCAAGGTCATAAATTCTCAACCTCCTGTTTGATTCACTTTTTGTTTGAGGCACTGTGAAGAATTGGATTTGAAAGAGAATTTGAGGGCACGTGGTCACAAACTGCCTCAGATGAAAGATAATTTTAATCAAATCACCATCCTATATATATCTGCAAATATGCCCCTACTGCCATTTTATAAAGTGGAATTTCAAGAACTTAAGAACAACTCAACAAGTTTACCTATTGCAAAACACGAGTACAAAAATGCAGGTCTCAAGTATACACCTTCATTTTTAAAGCTACTTCATTTTGCTTTGAGTGGCAATGGGACCTGGTTGGGAAACCAAGGATTGGGCCATGGATCTCCCTCATGAGTTCGTCGTCTGCAAGGATAGTGGTACTATGTTCATAGAACAGGATCAAGTTCATTTGGGATGTTCAGTTGAATAGCCTGTTGATAATGTTAAGGTTCACACATGAATAATCAATGTTTTGAAAATTGTCAGAGCAAGTTCATCACCAACATGGCTATACCCTAGTAAATTGTGACACTGAAAGGCAGGAGAAGCAAATTCCTCAAAGTGAAGGAGGGAAGAAAGGCAAAAATATATATTAGCAGAACCTGCAAGTATATCGGTGGCACGGTGGCTCAAGTGGTTAGCACTGCAGCCTCACAGCACCAGGGATCTGGGTTCGATTCCACCCTCAGGCGACTGTGTTGGAGTTTGCACGTTCTCCCCATGTCTGCGTGGGTTTCCCCCAGGTGCTCCAGTTTCCTCCCACAGTCCAAAGATGTACAGGTTAGGTGGATTGGCCATGCTAAATTGCTCATAGTGTTCAGGCATGTGTAGATTACGTGGGTTATAGAGGGATGAGCCTGGGTGGGATGCTCCCAGTGTGGACTCATTGGGCCAAAGGGCCTGTTTCCAAACTGTAGGGATTCCATATTGTGAAAAAAATACATTAAAGCTGATAAAGTAGGAATGCTACAAATTTTGTTTTACATATTTTAATTACTGTATATTTAAGATTTGTTTGAGATTATAGGCTCATATCCCAACTATAGAACAAAGTATGAATTTGACTTCTGGCAGTTAAATAATTTATCCTGCAATTATTAGGTGTTGTGTAATCCATCTTGTAGGCTCATGAGATGAGCCATGGATGATTGAGTATCAAGCGGATCATCAAATTGTATTTTTTTTGGAATATGTGCAAGTATGTATCTTAATTTTGGGGCTGTTATGGTGCAGCGGTAGTGTCCCTACCACATGGCCAGGAGGCCTGAGTTCAAGCCCCATCTGCTCCAGAGATGTGTCATAACATCTCTGAACAAATTGTTTTAAATACCAATATCTCAATTGAATTGGGCTTTAGTAGATTTTCCACTTTTCCTACAGCATGAATCATTTATCAACAGGCATGCTGAAGTTAAATTATAAATCTGAACAGGCCATTTCAATACTAAGAACACAAAGCTATTCAATAAATCAATCCTAATTTTTACATCCTCTGTTGGAAACTGGAATCCATTATCAAGTGGATGATTAGCTCTTCTTGATGCAATTGGCAAAAGTAATGACACCTGGGAAAATTGCCTGATGAATAGTTAACATGGTCCTAAGTGGATGATAGGAGAACTCTTTCATTAAAGAGAGGTAATGAGTGGTGGTTCAACCCAAGGGTCACCATGCCTTGGGTAAGGAGAGAGATTCCTTCACGGCAACCTCAGCAAATGCAGAAATTGAACTTGTGTTGTTGGTGTCATGCTGCATCATAAATAGCTGTCCAGCCAACTGAGCTAACCAACACCCTTACTGCCTGGTGGAACATCTGGCTGAAAGAAACAAGCAGAAAATGCTAGAGAAACAGCAGGTTTGGCAGGATCTGAGAAGAAAGAAACAGTTGACATTGATTCCAATATGGCTCCTCTTCAGAATCATATCGAACTTGAATTGTTGATTCTGTTTCTGTCCACAGATCCTGTCACACAGTCAGTCCGTCTAGCATTTTCTGTTTCTTTCAGATTTCCAGCATGTGCAGTATTTTGCTTTCACTTTGCTGAATCATAAATTATTTAATATTGCCATTTTATTTTACAAGGAAGGTTTTTGTTCCCTGTTTCCTTCAATCTAAAAGTTAGTCATTCCTCCCATACTTGAAACCTAAGTTGTTTAGTAAATATTTGATGTACTGAAGGGTTGACTTTGGAGCCAAGCTATATCTTATGATTTGATATCTACACACCCAGTTTGCTAAAGGATTCTCGTTAAGGACCAGGTGTAATTATTATTGTGTGAAGTTCAACTTGAACCTTTATTGAACCAGATATTCCCTCATACCAAAATCCTCTGGTCAGATTCTCCCATGTCATTCTTGTGCTTGTGGTCTCTCAAGCTTCATCTTTTAATATACTTAGTGACAGTCAGTGAATAATACATTCCAGAAACTGCAACATTTCCTCCACTTTCAAGTGACCATCTGCATTGTTGGTTTCTTGATGATTGTTAACCACTTCCCATTTCTTATCTCTTTAAATTAATCCTTTAACTTTCACAATTCCCTGTTTACCGATCTCCAGGGCTAAATTTCATTGGATCTTCAACTAATATCTTACACCACATATTTGCTCATGCATTTGAGATTCACTTAGATGGAATGCTAAAATAAAACAGAACTGTAGATGCTGGAGATCAGAAACAAATAAAGACAGAAATTGCTGAAGAAATTCAGCAGGTCTGGCAGTATCTGTGGGAGAGAGAAACAGAGTTAGTATTAAGTCCAGTGTCCCCCTTTTTCACAAGTTTCATTCAAGACTTAAACACAAGTTCTTGGCTAACCCTCCAAAACAGTATTGGAGTGCTACACTGTGGGAGGTATCCTTTTGGATGAGACCCAAAGGCCCATTTTATCACCCAGCCCCCCCTTCAAGATAATATTTCATGGGGAGCAGGACATTATTCAAGGTGACCTGGTCAATATTTATTCTTCAATCTGCATCACTAAAAGAGATTTTCTGGTCATTATCCCATTGCTGTTTGTGGGAGCTAACTGGGCACAAACTAGCTAATGAATTTGATACAAACAGCAGTGACTACATTTTGTTTTCTATAAAGTACTTTCAAGAAGTCATGTAGGTGTGAGCGATGATGGTGAGAGATACGTCTTTCCTTTTGAAATGAACTGAATAGTTACAATTCTGATACATTTCTGCAGTGCAGTGGTGTCAGCCCTGGAGCATAAACTCGCAAACTTCTGACTCTTGAGACTAGGGTACTAGGGTTCTGGAGAATGGTCAATGGACTCAAAATGTTATTTCTGTTTTCTCTTCACAGGTGCTGCCAGACCTGCTGAATTTCTCCAGAAATGTCTGTTTTTGATTCCCCCTGGCTGACCTTTATTCATTCTACCCATTCGTTTGTTCAACAGTTGAGCTGGTTTAACCGGGCCAACCTCTTGCCAGAGCTATCTCATTAGACATTCCTACTGTTACCCTGACCTGATGTTCTGCTGGCAGCATAGATTTTATTGCTGCCTTTCCCCTTACTGTTCTGGCAAATCACCCTTCAAACATCTCAATGTGTCTCATCTTTGAACATCTCGCACAATCAACATTGCCTGCTGCCATCTCACAGACCTTTATAGAAATCAAATCTCTCAGTTATATTAATTAACTGATTGAAAATGTAATGTGGCAGATGAATATCAATACAGATAAATGTAAGGTAATCTATTTTGGTGCATTAAAGGTGAGATTAGTATCAATTCAGTGGTGACAAATTAGGAAGAGTACAGATTCAGAGATTTGGGTATCCATGTACACAAATCGGGGATAAAAGACTACCAATAAAAATCAAAAAGACTAAACGAAAAGTGACCTTTATATTCCAGACCACAGTCTATAAAGGAGACCAGACATTGGAAAGGAGATATTGTTAGAAGCAAAACACCATAGATTCACCACAATGTCACTAGCCCTCCAAGAGTTAGCGTGAAGAGTGATTTTGTGAAGTTCTCTCGAATATAAAATGTTCTGGCTTGAGTCATTTCTCGGATTTTATAAAGAATTGATGGAGCAGTTAGAAGAGAAGTGCTTTTGGACATTCAAGAGAGTTACGAAACACGTTTAACAATGAGGGTAGAAGTGTAGGTCTCTCTCTTCCATGAACAAAATCAGTAGATGCCTGCTTAGTTACTAGTCTTAAAATCGAATCGATAGGATTTTGCAGCGATAGGGTACAAAGGAATATGGAAGAGGGGGTATTATTTGGTCCTCCTTGCCGCAGGGAGCAGCAGTGAGTAGGTCACATGTGCCTGCTCAGCTGGTTACAGGGAGGGTCCGTGTTGCGTTTAGTTGCTCGTCCTGGGAACAGCTGTTATTTCAATGTTACCTGTGTCCGGAGCTTTCAAACACAGGGAAGCAGCAGCTAGTTACCGGTGATAATGAAGCTGATGGGGAGCTTGCACTTTTTACAATAAAAGCTGGAATGAATTGGAGGAAGGGAGTCGATTTAAAGCTGCTTTGAAGCCAAAATACACAGTAGATTTACCGTTTGCTAGCTCCATGAGGACCCAGTCAAATACTGTGCTGTATTGATGGACGGAGCTACAGATTGCAGCCCCCAGACTGCAGGTCAGTGAATACTGCAAGGACAGGTCCCTGTCCATACAGCTGTTTTACAATGTAACTATGTCCAGGAAGCGCCAACATTTAAACAGCCGAGCTTTTTTGGGGATGTGGTCGCTTCATTGGAGTCTCGTGTGAACTGAATGGGTAAATAATTGCGTCTGGAGCCGGAAAGTTGACGTTTGTTCCCGACCCAAAACGTCAACTTTCCTGCACCTCTGATGCTGCCTGGCCTTCTGTGCTTTTCTCCCCCAGCTCCACACTGTGTTATCTCTGACTGCAGCATCTGCAGTTCTTACTGTTTCTAGTTAAATAATTAATTGCTTTAATTTTAAATTGGCGGAGCTAATGATATCAACCAATTCTCAGCTAAGGCTCAGTTGGTGGTATACTCTCGCCTAGAGACGCGTTATGGGGTTCAAGTTCTTAGTGTGGAGCTGGAGGAACACAGCAGGTCAGGCAGCATTAGAGGAGCAGAGACAAACTTTCTGGTCGTTATCCCATTGTGCACAGCAAGTTTCGACAAAAAGTAAGCTAGCTAATGCATTCCGTATTAACAGCAGTGATTGCATTTCGTTTTCTGTAAAGTACTTTCGAGACATCATGTAGATGTGACGTGATGGTGAGAGACAAGTCTTCTGAAATAAACCGAAGTTCCAACCATGATACATTCCTGCAGAAGAGTGGTGTCTGATCCGAAGCTTACACTCGCAAACTTGCTTATGAGACTAGAATACTACGTAAAGCCATAGATCATGCTCTGATCAGCAGTTCCAAGGATTTGATTAAATGTTTCTCTTTAATGGATGGGGAGGGTTCAAATTATCTTGAACACATGACTCCTTGTCGATGATGTTTGTGGAGCTGGAGGAACACAGCAGACGAGGCAGCATCAGAGGAGTGAGAAAGTTGACGTTTCGGGTCGAGACCCTTCTTCAGAAAAAGTTCTTACTATCTCTGACTCCTTGTCAATGTAGCTCTGGCTGTGAGTGTGAAATGTTTTTGTTCTATTGGGTTCACTCTTGCATTTCACTATGGTACCGCTGTGTTGCACTGTTCGATATTGGCTGACATGGGAAGAGTATCACACCCCATTGCTAAATAAGAATGCAGGAACTGGGTCTAAGGGTTCCCACTTGGAGTCACGGGAGGGAAAGTCTGATAACTAGCTACAATGCTTTAGTAACAAGAGTGCGGAGATCCAACTGGTCCCTCATTAGATTACTGGTGTTAAATTTTGGACTGCGAGCACTGGTTCATGCTTCCTCAAATCAGTTAAACAGCTAATATGGCCCAGGAAAATGTAATTTTTAATTTGAAACGAACATTGTAATTAACAAGAACGGAGAGTTTCACTTTCCGCTTGAGAATTTTAAAGGGGAGGGGACTCGGTCAGAAACGGTGGAACAAGTGACATCACAGGAAAGGCTGTATTTCATTGGTTGGTAAGTAACCGCTAATTTAAATTTTAGATGAAAAACTAAAGACCAGTAGGTGATATTTTATAACGAATTAAAACTAATTAAATAATTTGGAGATGCAGGCCCACATGCACAGGTGCTGTGTTGTACCTGCGTGATATGGGAGTTGGTGGATCCCATTGTGATTCAGAGAGACCACATTTTTACTAAGTGTTGGTTGCTCAGGGAATGCCAGCTCAGTTGACAAGCTAGAGTCCAAGCTTTGAACACAGTGACACATCAGGGAGGGGGAGAGTTACCTTGATACTGTGTTCAAGAGGATGTGACTACAAGTAAGGCTGGTATAGGGATCCTGAATTTAGCATTGGAGGAGCCTCGGCACCTGGCCTTTACCATTAGGTATGAGGTACTTGCTGTCTGTGTGTGGATGAGGAAAAGGACTGTAGGGAGGATGGGCAAACCACTGCACTGTGGTACACAAGGCCATGCAAGTGGTTTGCAGCGGGGTGGAAGCGAAAATTGCTTTCATCCTTCACAATTGAACTACCGGCACAGCAGATCTATAGCAGACATCATCTCCCTGGCCCTACGTTAGTCTCTGGAACATCTGGAGGATACCTACGTCAGGCTCCTACATTATTGACCACAGCATCACCTTTGAGACCATAATTCCAAACAAACTCTTCTCCCACCTCCTAGACCTGGGTCTTGGCTCCCCCCATGAAACTGGATCCTTGACATGCTGACCCATAGACTGCAATCAATAAGAACAGGTGACAACACCTCCTCCACCATAATCTGCAATACCAGTGCCCCGCAAGGCGGTATACTCATCCACCTACTGTACTCCTTATACACTCATGACTGTGTGGCCAAGTTCCTCCTCAGCTCTATTTCCAAGTTTGCTGACAACAGCACCATTGTAGGTCAGATCTCAAACAACAACGAGACAATACAAGAAAGGGACTGAGTGCTTAGTGGCATGGTGTAAAGATGACAATCTCTGCAAAAATGAAGAAGGGTCTAGGTACGAAACGTCAGCTTTCCTGCTCCTCTGATGCTGCTTGGCCTGCTGTGTTCGTCCAGCTCTACACCTTTGTTATCTCAGATTCCCCAGCATCTGCAGTTCCTACTATCTCTGCAGCAAAATGAAGACGCTGGTCATTGACTTCAGGAAGCAGAATGGAGGGCATGCCTCTGTCTGCATCAATGCTGCTGAGCTAGAAATAATCATGAACGTCAAGTTCCTGGGATTGATCACTGGCAATCTGCCCTGGTCCACCCACGTGGACACAACAGCCAAGAAAGTACAACAATGCTTCTACTTCCTCGGGAGGCTCGGAAATTCAGCATGTCCACGAGGACTCTTATCAAATTTTATTGATTCACCATAGAAAATCCTATCTGGGTGTATCGCAGTGTGATATGACAACTCCCTTTTTCAACAAGACCATAAGGAACTACAGAGATCCATGAACAAAGCCTAGTCTATCACGCAAACCAGCCTTCCTTCCATTTGACTCCATCTATACTTCCTGCTGCCTAAGGAAAGCAACCAACGTTATCAAAGACCCTGTCCACCCCGACTCTACTCTCTTCCATCGGGCAGAAGATATAAAAGTTTCAATACACCTACAAACAGATTCAAGAATACCTTCTTCCCTGCTGTTTATCAGACTTTTGAACAGACCTCTCGAATGTTAATGTTGACCTCACTCTCTACACCTTCCCTGCAGCTGTAACACTGTATTCTGCTACCCTGATACGCTGTGTGCTCTGCAGGCAGATCGTACAATGAAAAGCATTCTTTGTATGGTATCTCAATAACACCAGTAATGAACTAAATCAAATCTAGAAGGACAAGGGCAGCCCAAACATGGAAACACCACCTGCAAGTTCCCCTCCAAGCCACACTCAATCGTGACTTAGAAATAGATATCACTGTTGCTGGGTCAAGCTCCTGGAATTCTCTCCCTAATGGCATTGTGGGGTAATCCATAGCAGTGGACTGCAATGGTTCAAGAAGGCAGCTCACCACACCATCTCAAGTGTAACTAAGGACAGGCAATAAATGCTGGCCAGCCAACAATACCTAAAAAATGAATTTTTAAAAAAACCGCATTGTGGGGGACTTTGATATTGCAGGCGGACTGGGAAAATCAGGTTGGTAGCGAATCGTGAGAAAAGGAATTTACCTATGAGAAGGAGTTTTTCTCGTGGAAAAGCTCACCAGGGAAGAAGCAATTCTGGCTTTGGTGATGTATAATGAGACAGACTTGAGTTCAAGGTGAAGGGACCCCTCAGGGAGGATTCCATAATATGATAGAATTCACCTTCCAGTTTGAGAGGGAGAAGCTGGAATCAGATGTAACAACATTGCAAGTGAGTGTAAAGATAATGACCAAGACCTGAGGGAAGAACTGACCAGAGTTGATTGGAAAGGGAGCCTCACAGGGAAGATGATGGAGCAACAATGGCAGCAGTTTCTGGGGTTAATTCAGGAGGCACTGAAGAAATTCATCCAAAGGAGGAAGAAACCTACTAAGGGGAGAATGAGGCAACCATGGCTGACCAGGGAAGTCAGGGACAACATAAAAGGAAAAGAAAAGGCATAGAATCTGGTGAAGATTCATGGGAAGCCAGAGGACTTGGAATCCTTTGAAAAGCAGTGGACAACCTTATGTTTTTTGTTGTTTTTTTTGTTTTTTTTTTTAAAAAAAAAAGCAAAGTTTGGGAAAGATGAAATATATGAGAATAAGCTAGCTAGTAATCTAAAAAGACTGCAAGAGTTTCTTTAAGATCAGAGGGACAAGAGTGGACATTGGACTACTAGAAAATAAGGCTGGAGAAGTAATAATGGGGAACAGTGAAATGGTGGGTGAACTGAATAGGTACTTTGTGTCAGTCTTCACGGTGGAAGACACCAGCAGCATACCAGAACTTCAAGGGAGTCCGAGGCAAAGGTGAGTGCAGTGGCCATCACTAAGGAAAGGGAGCTGGCAAAGATGAAAGGTCTGAGGGGTAGATAAATCTTCTTCAAACTGAGTGGTTTACACCACAAGGTTGTGAAGAGATCGCTGAGGCAATTGTGAAGGCATTGGTGGTGATCTACCAGGAAGCACTGGAGACGGAAGGTTCGAGAGGACTGGAAAATGGCGAATGTAACACCCTTGTATAAGAAGGAAGGCAAGCAGAAGACAGAAAATTATAGGCTGGTTAGCCTGAACTTGGTCATTGGTAAGATTTTTAAAGCCCAGGATTAAGGATGAGATTTGTGGAGTACTTGGAAGTGCATGATGAAATAGGGCTGAATCAGCTTGACTTTGTCAAGGGTAAGTCATGCCTTACAAATCTGTTAGAATTCTTTTGAGGTAATGACCAAATGAGACAAACAAGGCCCAGCGGATGTGATCTATTTGGATTTCCAGAAGACCTTTTTAACAAGGTGACACACAGGAGGCTGCTAATTATGATGAGAGCCCATTGTGTTAGGGCACAGTACTGGCATTAGGTAGAAGATTGGCTGACTGGCAGAGAGTGAGGAGAAGGGGTCTTTTTTCAGGATGAGCGGTGGTAACTAGTGGTGTTCTGCACGGGTCAACGTTGGGACCACAACTATTCATGTTTACCTTTAATGAATTGAACAAAGGAACTGAAGGCATTGTTCGCGGATGACAAATATACATGGACAGACAAGTCGTGTTGAGGAAGTGGGGAGGCTACAGATGTATGTGGATAGTCTAGGGGAGTTGGCAAAGAAGTGGCAGATGGAATGCAAAGTGGTAGAGTGAGGTTATGCACCATAGAAGAGTAAACTATATTTCTGTATTAGAAAAGGCTTCAGATTTCTGAAGCATAACAGGACTTGGTTCCAGATTCTCTAAAGGTTAACACGCAGGTTCAGTTGGCAATTAGAAAGGCAAATGCAATGTTAACATTCATTTCAAGAGGGCTAGAATACAAGAGCAGGGATGTACTGCTGAGGCTGTAAAAAGGCTCGGGTCAGACTTCATTTGGAATATTGACGGTTTTTGGGTCCAGTATCTAAGGAAGGGTGTGCTGGCGATGGAGGGAGTCCAGAGGAGGCTTACAAGAATTATCCCAGGATGAAAGGCTTGTCATATGAGGAGCGGTTGAGGACTCCGAGTCCACTCCAGAAGGATGAGGTGGTGTCTTACAGAAACTTACAGGATACTGAGAGGCCTGGATAGAGTGATGTGGAGACAAAGTTTTCATTAGTAGGAGAGAGCCTCAGATTGAAGGGACGATCCTTTAGAACAGAGATGAAAAGAAATTTCTTCAGCCATAGAGTGGCTAATCTGATGGAATGCATTGCTGCAGAAGGCTATGGAGGCTAAGTCGGTGGGTGTATTTAAGATTGAGATGGGTTCTCTATTTTAGTAAGGGGAGAAGGCAGGAGAATGTATGGTTGAGAAACATATCAGCCATGATTGAATGGTGGACTTGATGGGCCAAATTACCTAATTCTGTTCCTAATCTTATGATCATATGGGGAAATAATGACTGATTATATAATCAAAGCTTTATTTAAAAAAAAAAAGTATGGGAGCAGCTGGTGAAGTTGTAGGGATATGTGGGTTTACATAATGGATTAACCATATAAATATAACACTTGTGAATATTAACTGTGCATGAAAGACAGTATGGTGCTGGTTATAAAGGACATGAATGAGAGACATTGTTATGTATGTCATCAGCTTAATTTTGTTTTAACAGCAGCAGAGCCCCTCTTGCTGGCGAAGCTTATACCTAACAGATTGCGTGAATTAGATTGGACATCTGGCTGTGAGACTTGGGGTGTGGCATTTTCCCCTGATGGCTCATACTTTGCGTGGTCACAGGGACACAATATTGTGAAATTGGTTCCCTGGCCGTTTGAAGATCACAAAACGTAAGATTGCAAATTAAGGAACGTTTAAGGAACGTTGCTTTGGTAACAAACCGTTATTGAAAATGTTTATTCTTAAGCTTTTCTTTTGTCCTGTAATATATTTTTTTCATTCAGTTGTTGTATTGAAACCTTCATTCTCTAAGTCGTGGCTCCATTGTCCTAGAGTACCACAGCATGCAAACAGAACCTTCAGTCCAACTCGTCCATGCCGACCATGTTTTCTGAGCTGAACTAGTCCAGTTTGCGAGTATTTGGCCCACCACCCTCTGAACCTTTCCTATTTATGTACTTGTGCATGTCAGGAAGTCAGTTACTCAGTGTAGCACACCCAGCTTCTGACCTGCTGTGTCAGTTTGTGTTACAGTACTAATGTGGCCAGTATGCTTAAATTTTCTGATCTCTCCCAGTAAATTTATGATGTTGACTTTGAATGCTATGAAACATTGAGGAGAATATTAAATTTTCTCTCATTGGAGATCATTGCCTACCAATTGCATGTCTTTTCCCCCACCCCAGCCCCACAAAATATTCAGATGGTTGAGGTAGAATATTCAGTGTCTTGTTTATTAACCCACATATAGAGTGGACATGGGGATAAAGACAAACGCAATGGGAGAACTATAATGCAATTCTAATGCTGTAGAAAATTTGATACATTAATAATTGTGCAATGTCAGTTAGCTTTTTGGGCACGGCTGTGGGTGTCTTGATAACATTCTACTAATGTGCAAGACAAAACTCTCCTTAAATATGAAAGGAGCAGGGCATAAAGCCACCAAGAATTAATTGTATAAAATATCTAATGTGTATAATGGGAACATATAATAGAAGTATTGAGTTCTTTATGGCTGAATGTAGCTGCTGCCAGTAGCAATAGATGTTGTGACTTTAAGGGATGATTACCCATGGAAATTCCCTTTGTTTTCTTTTGAGGGGCTTTCTGCTCTGCTCTGATTTTAATTTGGAACTATCATTTTGAGATTTATTTCTGATGGTTTAAGTTACCTGTTGGCATCCAGTGTTTTAGATTGCATCAGTTCCTGCTGGTGCTAACCTCCCATTCTGGCACCCTTTTTATACTCTGACTACAAGAGAATCGATTTGTAACTATTTCCAGTCCCCACAGAATGTTAAATGTTCATTTATTTGGCCACACTTCAGTTCCTTCACCTTTCCTCTTTTAAGCTGGGTCTCAAACTCTGGGAATAGCATCTGATAACATCCGGGAAAACAATATCAGTTCTGAAGTGTCACTGGCCTCAAAATATTAACTGTTTTCTCCTCCCAGATGATGCCAGACCTGCTGTATTTCTCCAACAACTTCTGTTTTTAATTCGGAGATAAACAGAAAATCATCTCAACAGATGAAGAGAAACAAAAATGTCATGTTGGAGTTAGTCTAAAGCAATTTTTGAAAATAATACTGGTGGGGAAACCTTCAGAAATCCCAATTTTCTCCCCTCTCTTTGTCACAAAGGTATTATTTTTCTATTTCCTTCTAACTGTGCATTCGGAGTGCAGTTCCAAATACTTACAAGATTTGCGACACCATCCACAACAAAGCAGCCCACATGTATAGTACCCTATGCATCACTTTAAACATTCATGCCTTCCAAAATTGGACAATCTGGTAGCAATGTGTGCCATCTGTTAGATGCATTGCTGTGATTTGCCATGGTTCTGGCAACAGCACTCGTTGTGCAACCACAAAAAAGGGAAACGGGCCATGGAAATATTGCCAGCTACAAGCTCCCATCCACGTCATGCTTACTGGTCTATATTGCTGTTCGTTCATTGCCTTTGGGTCAAAATTCTGAAACTGCTTGCTTAAGAAGGGATGAATTTTCATTGAAGTATTCTGGGAGGGTTCACTGGGCTGAAACAAGTTGGATCGATATTCAAAACAAAAAGTGGTGATTTTACTGAAATAGAAGATTCTGATGTGGCTTGACAGGGTAGACGGTGAGAGGATGCTTCCCCTCATTGAGAACAAGGGGTCTCCCATTTAAGACTGAAGGGAAATTTGTTCTTTCAGGTGGTCGTTTGGTTTTTGGAATTTTCTTGCTCAGAGCACCAGACGTCAAGTCATTGAATATAGATTTTTAATAGGGAAGGCAAGCTTTGTAGGAGGCAGGCAAATGGAGATAAGGTCACAATCGGATCAATCATCTTATTGAATGGGCTAGTCCTGTTCCTAATTCTTAACTCGTTATGAACTCCCTGTCTGACAGCACTTTTTTTTTAAAATTTGTACGTGGGACGTGGGTGTTGCTGGCTACATCAACATTTATTGCCCATCTGTAATTGCCCTGGACAAGGTGGCAGTGAGCAGTCTTCTTGAGCCACTCCAATCTTTGTGGTGTAGGGGCACCCACATGCTGTTGTGAAGGGAATTCCACAATATTAATGCAGTAACAATGTTTCAAACCTGGATGGTGGCTTGGAGGTGGTGTTCCTGTGCATCTGCCACACCCCCCCCCCCCCCCCCCACAAAAGCAGGAGGAAGTTTGGAGGATGTAGTCAAGGATATTTGGTGAGTTACCATGGTACATCCGGTAAATGATGCAAGCATTGTCAACAATGCCTTCCAACTCTTTTCTGATGTTCGAAAAGAGACTGATTGATTTAGGGCAATAACTTGCATGGTTAGATTCGTCCTTTGTTTTTAGTTAACAAGATACATCTGGACAATTTTCCACGTGGTTCAGGTAGATCCATCATTTTTGGACTACGTACATGTGCAGCAAGGACTGCAGTTCAAGAATGTAACCCACCACTTTCCTTAGGGCAAGCAAATACTGATCTTGGCCATTGAGTTCACATCCCAAGATCAAAAGTAATTCTATTATTTGAGAGAGCCTGGTTAACAAGTCTCTGTAGCTGTTTGACCATTGGCGAGCCTGTCCTCATCTGACCTTGTCTTTATAGGTGCATGTTCCAGCAGAGGAACTCTAGGTAATGCTTTGCTTCCCTAACTTTTAAAGGCGGAATAGGGCCCCTTAAAGATCAGCAAGGCCGCCTATGTGGAAACTGCAGGAGATAGGGGAGATACTAAATGAGTATTTTGCATCAGTGTTTATTGTGGAGAATGATATGGAAGATAGAGAACTTGGGGAAATAAATAGCGAAATCTTGAAATGTCTGTATTATATACGAGGTGGCGCTGGATAGCTTAGAATGCATAAGGGTAGATAAATCCCTGTCACCTGAGCAGGTGTACACTAGAACTGTGGGAAGCTAGGGAAGTGATTGCTGGACCCCTTGCTGAGATGTTTTGCACCACACCTGTGGCTAACAGGCCACTATTTAAGAAAGGTGGTAATGAAAAGCCTGGGAACTATAGGCCGGTGAGCCTGACATCAGTGGTGGACAAGTTGTTGGAGGGGATCCTGAGGGACAGGATTTACAATTACTTGGAAAGGCAAGGACTGATTATGGTAGTTAACATAGCTTTGTGTGTGGGAAATCATGTTTCACTGACTTGGTTGATTTTTTTTGAAGAAGTAAGAGGATTGAGGGCAAAGTGGTGGATGTGATCTATATGGACTTCAGAAGGCATTTGACAAGGTTCCTCGTGGTAGACTGGTCAGCAAGGTTAGATCACAAGGAATACAGGGAGAACTAGGCTTTGGACACAGAACTGGCTCGAAAGTAGAAGACGACGGAGGATGGTGGTGGAGGGTTGCTTTTCATTTTGGAGGCCTGTGACCAGCGGTGTGCCATAAGGATCGGTGCTGGGTCCACTGCTTTTTGTCATTTATATAAATGATTTGGATGTGAACATCGGTATGGTGTCATCTGCAAACTTACCAAGCAGAATTGGCAGTGTACTGGATAACGAAGGAGGTTACCGCCAGACTACAACAGGATGTTGATCAGATGGACCAACAGGCCAAGGAGTGGCAGGTGGCATTTAATTTAGATAAATGTGAAGTGTTGCATTTTGGAAAGGCAAACCAGGGCAGGACTTGTACACCTTTTGTGTGCCATAAAGAGACCTTGAGGTGCAGGTTCAGAGTTGCTCGAAAGTGGCGTCGCAGGTAGACAAGGTAGTGAAGAAGGCATTTAGTACACTTCGCTTTATTGGTCAGTGCATTTGAGTTTGGAATTAGGAAGTAATGTACAGGATATTGGTTAGGCCACTTTCGGAATACTGCGTTCAATTCTAGTGTTTCTGTTATAGGAAAGATGTTGTGAAACTTGGAAGGGTTCAGAAAAGATTTACAAGGATGTTGTCAGGATTTGAGTTTTAGGGAGAGGCTAAATAGGTTGGGGCCATTTTCCCTAGAGTATCAGAACCTGAGGGGTGACTTTTATAGAGATTTATGAAATCATGAGGGGTGTGGATAGAGTAAATAGACAAGGTTTCTTCCCTGGGGTGGGGGAGTCCAAAACTAGAGGGCATTGGTTTAAGGTGAGAGGGGAAAGGTATAAAAGGGATCTAAGGGGCAAACTTTTCATGCAGTGAGTAGTATGTGTATGCCAGAGGAGGTGGTGGAGCCTGGTACAATTACAACATTTAAAAGGCATCTGGATGGGTATGTGAATAGGTAGGGTTTAGAGGGATATAAGCCAAATGTTGACAAATGGAACTAGATTAATTTAAGATATCTGGTCACTGGATAAGTTGGACCAAAGGGTCTGTTTCCATGCTGTACAGCTCTGATATCAGTTTTCAACTCGTTACAGTGCTGTGTAGGCACACACACCAACTTCTTCTTTAGCCTAACATGTTTATCATATCTTTAGTTTTTGTGTTTTGTCCTTTTCTCTCTTTTTTTCTCCAGAAATTGTAAAAGTACACACAATTTTAAAGTGGATGAGAGTTCAGATGGCCGGTGCAGAGAAAGGCTAATTGATTGTGGTCAGACAGTGTGGGGATTATCATTTGGTGCATCTCCATCAAACAATGGAAAGCAGTCATCTGAGAACCAACACAAATCCAAACTTCAGTCCTCTGATGCAGTCCTTGCCACAGGTCTCGCAAATGGTGAAATCAAGTTGTGGAAAGTGCCTACTGGTAAGATATCTAGAGGCATCTCTGCTCTCGTGCTCTCTTGGTTCTAATCTGGACTGAAAGAATGTAATTTCACTTGGAAAAACTGTGGTTTTTACTGTTTTGAATGCAAGTTGCTTAATTTTAACCACGCCAATCCTTGAGATATTAACTCTTGTTATGGTTATCAGTTTCAAGATGCAATGGCTCTGCTTTTATCAGTTTGCCATTCTGTGTCTGAGCTACGTCATTGAGTGTTGGTAGCGATTATGATCCTAGGGTTAGGTTTGGCTGTGATTTGTTCTGTCCCTTCAAATTTTTTTTTTATTGTTTTTGTGCATTGTTTTTTGTGAAGTGTTCTAGTGTTTTCCAAACAAGTAAAGAGAGAATTTCTGTTTAAATTTTCAGCTAGCAGTGTTTAGAACAAGAATGCTGACTTATGTAGGAGATTGGGAACTTGATATTCTTGGAAGCATTTTCCAGAGATTGCACAGATGAATGTTTCATGTGCTAGTATTCTACTGACTGCATGTAGTTTTGAACTTACTGCTTTTCTGTTGCAGCTCATCTTCTCCACTATTTAAAAGGGCATCAGTCTGTAGTGAGATCATTTGCTTTTATCACCAATGAAAACTTCATGTTGGTTTCTGCATCACGAGACAGAACTCTGCGTGTATGGGACCTAAAACAGAATGGTGCGTAGGAGAAAAGAATTCCATCTTTCTCATTTACTTTGAAGAAAGGCTACTGAACATTTGAGAACATGTACTGCCTCCAGCAGGAATACATGTGACAAGAAGTGGTCTTCTCTGTATAAAGCTGTGTATGTGTAACCTTGTAATTTCAAAAGATCTGGAAGGCAACGATTTCAGGTAGAACAGTAATTTGAGAATGGATTAACAGCATTTTGAACTCTGCCCACTAGCTTGCCAAAACGGTGGTGTTGGTGTAAAAGACCCCCTTCCCTATACCGTGTATTTAACTCAATGACATTGTGCTGGAACAGTAGGTACTTAATGAAATTGAGATGAAAATGCCAGATGAGCATTCCCCAGTTGTTGTTGCCTTCACCTGCTCAGTGGAATATGAGCTATTCAAAAGTTTTCTTAAAATCATTGAATGAAGCAGCGAAGGAGGAGAGGATATCTGGCCCTTTTTCTGCCAGTATCTGCTGTTTGGCTAATTTGGACAAATGTTTCATACTGCTACTCTTTCCCTATAGCCCTACAACTGTGTATCTTCCAAATATTTAACCAACTCCTTTTCTTCAAAGTTAGTCCTGAGGGTAGTGGAAGTAGACTTTTTGAGGTTCAAAGACTGTGTAATTATTTTCATCTTGCTCCTTTTTGTACTTTTTTTTTTTTGCCCCATTGCTTTAAATTTATGTTCTCTAGTTCGTGACCCTTTTGGCACTAGAAATAGTTTGTTTGTTCAAAATCATGAATGGTTTGAACAACTGTCAAATCTCCTCTCCAAAGGAGAACAAACCCACTCTCCCTCAACATGACTAAATGAAGTCCATCATTTGTGGTACCATTCTAGTAAATGCATTCTGCGTTCTCTAGGGGGCTAACATGTCCTTGAGGTGTGATGCCCTGAATTGAACACAGTACTCCAGCTCCGTTCTAACCAACATTTTTATAAAGGTCCAGGAAAACTGCTATGCTTTTGCATTCCATGCCTCTAGCGATCAAGTCAAAGATCCTGACTGACTTTTTTAAACAATTCTCTCAACTTGTCCTGGCACAGATTTCTGTCTGTATCCCTTTCATTATACCACTTAGTTCATTTTGTCTCTTCTCATTCTTCCGACCAAAATGTGTCAGCTCCAACTTCTCTACATTTAAATCTGATCTATCACTTCACCAGTCTGTCATTGTCCTCTTGAAGTCTTTTATTACCATCTATTTTCTTCATGATTTGTGGGCATTGCCAGGATAATGAGCATTTTTTTTCCCATTTCTAATTGCATGTACGTAGTGATGGTGAGTGCCCACTTTATCTAGTGTATTCTGTGGTGAAAGCAAAACCCAAGGTCTGGTTAGGAAGGAAGTTCATTAAAGGCAGTTATGAAGAGGTTACTAGATTGCTACCTGGAATGAACATGATTGTTCTTATGAAGATGGGTTGGACAGGCTGTGTGTATTTTCAATGACGTTTAGGAAAGTGAGGGCTGACTTGATTGAATCGTGTCAAATCCATTCAGAATTTTACAAGGTCAATGTCAGTAGGATGTTTCTCCTCTTGCATCAGTTCAGAATGAGGGCGCACTTCTTTTAAAAGTAGGGCTACTGTTTCAGGACAGACATGGTTTTTTTTTCCTCTGAGTTGTGTAGCTTTAGAATTCTGCCTCAGGAGGTACTGGATGTTGAATATTTTTAACACTAAGGATAGATTTTGGTTAGGCAGGTGACTTCAGGGTTACTGGGAGTTGGGATTGTGAAATTCGAAACATACATGGATCAGCCAGATCTTACTGAATGGCAGAGCAGGCTTGAGGAATCTGATAATCTACTTCTGCTGTTCTGTACATTTGTACATTGGTGGACTTTGATCCAACAGCAGTGAAGAAATGATGTCATAATTCCAAGTCAGGATGGTGTGCTACATGGAGCAGAACATAAGATTTTAGTATTCATGTGGTTGTTGCCCTTGTTTTTCTCATACATTTCATTGGTTTTGGGGGGAAAACAAGTAAGTTAGAGTAAGTTTTTCACTTCAATGCATCGTATAGACTGTATTGACTTGGCATTGGTCCATGGGTGGAGGAGGAAATAAACATTTGAGGTGTTGGATAAGGTGCCAATCAATAGTTCACTTTTTTCTTTTTTGTTCTGGAATTGAGTTATTGGAGTTGTACTCATCCGCTCACCCAACTAGAGTATTCGGTTGCAGTCCTGATTTGTGGCTTGTAGATGATGGACTTGCTTTAGCAGTTGGGAGGTGAATCACTTGCTACAAAATACACTTTTTTTTCTGCTCTTGTAGCTGCAGTATTCATGGGGTTGGTTTGTTTCTGATCAATGGCAACTCCAGGATGTTGCTTGGAATTTAGTAATGGTAATACCAGTGAATGTCCAAGGAAGATGTTTAGATTCTGTTGTTGAAATGATCACCTGGTACTTGCATGGCATGAATAGTACTTGTCACTTGTCACTTATCAGCCCAAGTCTGAATGTTATCCAGGTGTTGTTACAAGCAAGCGTGGACAACTTCAGCATCTGAAGAGTTGTGAATGGTTCTGACCACATGCAGTCATCAGTGAACATCCCTACTTCTGATGGAAGGAAGGTTACTGAAGTAGCTGAAAACCATTATGTTCCTCAGGCAGGGTCCTAGACTCCAACAATGATTTCCTAGGACAGATGATTAGCTTCCAGCAACAACAACCACCTTCCTTTTATGTAGGTATGACTGCAGCCACTGGAGATTTTCCTAACTTCCAGTGACTTCAAGGTTACCAGAGTTCCTTTTAATGCTGCAATTGGTCAAGCACTCCTTGATGCCAAGGGCAGTTACTTTAACTTTACTTCATCAATTGTAATTCAGTCTTTTTTTGTGCTGCTTTTTCTTTAGACCAAAGTAGTAATGAGTTGTGACATTAGTTAGGGCTGCCTCATAGCAGGATAGGTGACAATCCTTTCATTAGTAAAATGAATCAATATGGCAGAAGTCTGACAACTGAGGGCTGGGCTTCACTGTCATTTAAGGTTGGCTATGTTTTTGGAGATCCTGCCACCTTCATCTTTTTAGCTGTTACTCCAATCTCAATTTTCTCTTTTTTTTTTGCTAGTTGCTTTTATAAAAAAAATGTTTGGGATGTACTTTTTGTCCAACTTTTCATACCTTTGTTTTTGTTGCCCAATATATTGATCATTCAATATCATAAGCAAATAAGTATCTATAAATACAGTAGACTGATTACAGTTAGACAGTAGCAAAGAGCTTCAGCGGGGTGGAAGGTGGGTGGGGGCAACATTCAGGCATTCTTATCTATCCATCAGCAATTTGGATTATAAGTAACTTGAGCAGCAGTCATTATATAGCAGAGGAAATCAAACCAAATGGTACAAAAGCAAATTTAAAAGTGCAATTGTTCAGTCAGCATTAATGTGCACTTGTGAAATATTAGTGGAACAATAGAATTTTGTCATAAATTTAGCATTTTATTGGATGCTAATATTTAGTTAACCAATTTAGTCTTGTCATCTTTTGATCAGTATTTGGAAAAAGTACTTCAATGTTCACCAACTTAATGAATAATGTCAACTAAATGTTTGAATCAAGTTTGATGATTGATGCAATGTGATGATTGATTTAAGAATCTAAAAAATGTACTTGTTGAATAGATGATACCACATTTCAGTTCACTGGAATTCCTGATAATCTGTCACCGGAAATATTTCTCATAGTTGGGATGCTATGCTGCTACTTTTGAATGTGTCTTATAATTGTAACAATGAATTAAGCAACCTTTCTTTAGCTGTGGATTGTTTCATTATGATGCATTGCTACTTTCTTCTCTCCACCCTCCTCCAGGTAAACTACTGCATATATTAAAAGGTCACGACCAATGGGTTTATTGTTGTGCTGTCTCCCCTGATTCGACGATGCTTTGTTCTGTAGGAGGGGGAAGGACGGTAAGTTTCTATCTGTAAAGGTCAATCAGTGTGAGCTTTTTGGATAAGAAACATTTCTTTTTACATACATGCTTTAGTTTTTCCTTAAACAATGACACTTCAATGCTACTGAACCTTATACTTAAAGCCATTTTTAAAAAGTGTCCCTTATTAGAAATCATTAGCAATTCTAAAAGAATTGCAGGCTGTTCTATTGAATATTGGAAAGGAATTCTGGAAGTAAACTCCCACTATCTAATGCTCACAATTTCCTCCTGCACACCCAATTTCGCGTTCTGAACAAACATTGCCAGCATTTGAGATGTTTGCAAAATTCACACCCATTCTGATCAAAGTAGATTGCTCAACTTTGTGTCGCTGTAATTGGTAAATGAAGGTTGCCTGTCATTTTGTGACTGCTCAATCAGAAACTATGCATATTTTATTGCTGCACCTATTTGATGATCTACATTCATTTTCAACCTTGTTCTGGCATAATGTTCAGTTGAGTCTGTTAACCTAATTCTGTGGCAATGTTGGAAGTTGATGTAGTGAATCTAATTCACTTAAATTTTACTTTTCCATCTGTTCTTTATTTCTTTCCATCTCTTCTTGACATTACTGAAATAGCTGAGATATCTGCAGCTGTGTTGAAGGCCATCAGCAAGAATTGTGAAATAATAGTGAATTTTATGACCTACCTACCTGCGTGCCCTCAATAATATGGTGTGGCAATCACCCAGGAGTTCAGTACAAACTCCTTGTAGATTTGACATATAAGCCAGTACTTTTTGTTTATACCTTTCTTTTGATTTCATTCTAAAATGGCAGTTGATCTTTCAGTGATTCAGTTTACACTACTGGACCTGTGTGGGATAGCTTTCTGAATCTAGTTTTAAGCTGATGCGAATCTGTGCTCTTCTGTATCCACTCAGCATTTTTTTTTCAAAAAAAAAAAAAAATTTGTAAACGTGTATGTTTCACCAAGCTTTTTTTTTAGAAAAAGTCACTCGCGGGCTGGGCCAACATTCATTGCCCATCCCTAATTGCCCTTGGAAGGATCTTCTTTGGAACTGCTGCAGTCCATTTGCTTTAGGTACATAAAACACCTTTTTAGGGAGGGAGTTCCAATTTTGACTCAACACAGGAATCGTGATATATTTCCAAGTCTGGGTGAGTGGCTTGGGAGGGGAACTTGCAGGTGGTGACATTCCTATGTATCTGCTGCATTTGTACTTCTGCATGGTAGCAGTCGTGGGTTTGGAAGGTGTTGGCAACATTACCTATCTTGTTTTGTTATTTGTCTGTCAAGCATGATGGATTGCTTTTTGTAATGTCAAAGACATTAACTACTACAGTTCAGGTTATATAAATTATGACCTCACTTATAGGAATTAGAAAATAGTGTAGCAACTGTATTGTAATTGACATGTAACTTTTATTTTACCTTGGCTCAAATAGTTCTGGCATAAAATCCTTCTGCAGATGTACTGCCTCGTGGATGAGTTACAGCATAGAATTTGGCTTTTCTTGTAACAGCAGAAGGCAGACCTCATACCTGAATTTTTATAGATGTATAAACATTTATGGTAAGAGTTATAGACTCATGAGCGCTTAGAGGCACTTGCTATGTTAATGGATTGGGAATTGTATCTTAATTATTGAGAAATCCTAATTATATTTTCGGCCTCATCTTTAAATACTGCTTGCTAGCTAATTCCATATAATTTCTGATTTTCACGTTTGATGCTTTTACAGTTTCTTAATGTTATTATGTTTAATTGCATTGTGATCACAGGTACTGCTGTGGAGTACAGTAACATATACAGTGATTCGGAAACTAGAAGGTCATGGAGGTGATGTTGTATCATGTGAATATTCCCCCAATGGAGCATTACTAGCTACTGCATCTTATGACACCTATGTAATTGTGTGGGACCCATACACTGGAGAAAGCCTGATGAAGCTGAGGTAAAGAAGCATTTGTTTGAAATTAATTAGCTACACTTGGAAAATGTTTTTGCATGCAAAAACAATGTTGTGTGAACATTAAATCCTTATCCTAAGTCTTTGTGTACTTTATACAATAAGTGGCATTGATCTCAGACTCCTATTTGGCTAGAAATTTGAAGTTTAAACTTCAAAACACTGGATATACTCCAGCCTGGCAATACCTGTGGAGAAAGAAGGATAGGACCAGATTTAACATCCACAGTAGCGTGGCTGTTCACTATCTGGAAAGCCAGTGACAACCCAACTGTGGCCATTTCAAGTAATCTTTCAGTAACTTAAATTGCTATCAGGCACCCAACATTCCTGCAAGTTTCCAGAGCATTTAGAATAGATTTCCCAGCTCCATGTGGCCAGTGTTTCTTGGCTGACTCATTAGTACTGGCAGTACCAGGTGCTGTGATTTATCCTGGGCACTGAATCTATTATTCCAGTTCTTCAAGATGTTGTGCCAGTACAGATGATTTCATGCTCATCTCTGGACTCGATTTCTGGTACAATAAATTTCAGCAGATTTCCTCCTTACAAATTGGGAGGGGAAAAATTGCATTTTATAAATTTGAAAAGGTGCAAAATTTATTTTTAAAACATATTACTGAAAATCCAGATTTAAAATTGATTTTTAAACCAGAACAACCTCTGTTAATGTAAAGCTTTGGTACTGCAGGCATTGTTCCCCACCAGCTTCTCTGGATGTTGATGAAGGCTTTCGTACTGGATTTGTAAGAGCAGTCTCCTTTTCCCAGGAGGGACTAAATGTTACCTCAGTAGCAGATGATGGGTAAGATCAATATGTCCCAAACTACTGTACACTGATTTTATGTATGTGTGTGTGAGTGAGAGCGAGGGCGTTGTTGTTGTTGTTGTTGTTGTTGTTACTATGCATGCTCAGCTTCTTAGACCTATGCAGGCCCCAAGGGATATGCTTGGACAGCTGTACATCTTCGAGGGAACAGTGCAGTTTATTTAACAAGGATCTCCAATGAAGCAACTTGAGTACTAAGTCTTCTACAACATCTTGATTACTTATAGAGTCATAGACTGGGTACAATATAGCAGGAGACCATATGGCATTTGGTCTCGACCCCAGTTCTGTAGATGGCAACTTGACTAGTCCAACGCCACCTTCATAGCACGGCAATATTTCTCACTTCAGGCAATCGTCCAATGGCCATTCAAATTCTAATTGAATCTGCCTTTTCACTTTCTAAAACAGTTCATTTCAGATTCTGACCACTGAATTGTGTTTTTTCTCAGCAAAACAACTTTTCTTCAAATCATTAGTTGTGTTGTCATTCAACTTTGAAATCAGCTATTGAAGTTTAATATTAAACTTGTACATAAGTAGAATTTGAAATATTCCGTATTAACTTTGTTAAACTTACAGGCTTAGCTATTCAGTTTGCTATTTAATTTGTTCAGGTTTGCAATGCCAATTTAGACATCAGCCAGTCAGTCTTTGTAGATTTTGTATTGAACAAATACAATTTGTAATTTTAAAATTTTTATTATGTCTAGATTGCTGAGAATTTGGTGCTTGGATTTACAAAGGCCAGTATATGTTGCTCCCCTGGCTAATGGGCTCTGTTGTACATTCTCTCCACATGGTAGAGTGTTGGCCACAGGGTAAGGATGCTTTCAGGTCTGGTATTGAGCTACAAGTTTAATTGTTGCTCTGCTTGCTTTTAGCATACATGCTTAAGCAGTAAGTTGAGTCATTATGTAACCAGAATGGTGTAGGGGATTCCCAATGAAGAGTTACAAATCTATGCTGCCCTATTGGGAAGTACAGATTTGAGACTGTGTACAAATTTCACACCGTCTAATTTTAACTGTTGTTTTATTGGATGGTAATTATGCTGGCTGGAACCATTTCCCATGAGAATGATCTGTTTTGGCACTGAATAATTCAGAAAAATGACTTGCTGAACATTCTCTCCAATGTTAAGTATGATACATATGTGTACAAACTAGTTTACAACTTAGTCTTTTCTCCATCCCATCCCAATGTTGTTCCAGGACAAGAGATGGTCATGTTACATTCTGGACCGTACCTAGGGTGCTGCCAACTCTGCAACACACTTGCCGCAATGCTGTGCGCCACGTGATGACAACCCACCAAGTTATGCTGTTGCCAGTTCCAAAGAAGATAAAACAGTTCTTAGTTTATAAGTTCTAGTTCACACTTGGAGGTAAAGTGACAGGATGGGAGGGAACCCTTATCTCAATAGTAGCAGATAATGAATAATATTTTTACCAGGATTTATTTGAATGAATATTGTATTTATTTTGATTTTAAAAATGTACATCTAGGTTCCAGTAAGAATTGTCACTGGAGCCTTTCCAATTTATAAAAGTTGCTTAGCATTACATCCAATTTAAAACAAAGTACTCCTCCCCCCCACCTCAATCTTTTGCATATCATTGGAATTTTCCACATTGTGAAGAGTCATGCAACTGATCAAAAGTATAATATTTATTCTGAATGTGGAAATCCACTGTAGATCAGGCTGAAGGTTTAAAATGTTATTTAATTATGAAACTTCTAGTTTAGAGAAGCAAATCCCTCCAGCATAGTATCATTTTTTAATTCTCCAGTTTAGTTTGTAAATTTGCACAAAGAAGACTTCTAGCCAGTTAATCATTTATTGATCTATCCAGACAGACACTAGGCATGATTTCATACTTGCTCCTTTAAAATTTTTATCTTCACTGATTTATGGGTTTAATGATTTAAATTTAACTTAGTGTTGGGGTTGGGGGTGGGGGGGGGAGAGAAGTGTCTTAAATTTGCCTTTTTGAGGTTTGTACCTTATGACTAACTAGAATATTACAGATTCATCTTTTAATTATTTTGATTGGAATCTTATTGTTGCTGGATGTAGCCATTCTTCATTTTTAAAATATTTCTTACTTGGTCACTGTTCCATCCTTGTCATTTTATCACCTTTTATGCTAGAATTGAATATTTACAGCCCAGATGTAGATCTTTGTGACCCAAATGTAACTTCTGGTCTAGCCTGCCTTCTAACATGGTATTTTTGTAAGTTTTCTGCATGCACTTGCTTTAATTCCTGCTGGTGTAGAACTACAAGTGACAGATTTTGATAACAAAAAATGCAGGAAAGAAACAAAGGTTGACCAAATACACATGATAAAGAAAATTGGCAAAAGGTGCAAGTTTAATTCTGGAAAATCCATATTCAAGAAATTGTGCTAAATTGATGGGTCATGGGGGAATTTTTGTCTCAATGGGTTTTGAAAGTTGGTTATGATCAGTTGTAGATTTCCCATGGAATGCAATTTTTTTTAATATGGGTGTTGTCACACGTTTTTGATTAATCACTTGCAACTATTTAACTGCACACAATTAGTCTTGTCACTGCACTAAAATTTTTGTACCTCCAAACTGATTTAATGAGTGCAACTGGAGAAGGCTTGATATGAACCATTTATTTGTACACAAACCCATTGTTTATTTTCTCTGTATTTAAAGAATAGAATATTTTCAGTATTTATTTTTCTTGTCTGATTTTTAGAAATAAAATTTAACTTGTTTATAATACATGTCTGCATATGTTAAGACACTGTCAAATTCTTTTGGCAATGTAGATATGGTAAAAATATGGAATCTTTGCTCAACCCATTCTTTTCCTCCACTGGTTACCAAAAAAAATCATTTAGTCTGATTAACCTGTTCACTCTATTTTACCACCACTCGCCCCTAAACCCTCAATTTCCTGGTAGATCAAGTATCTGTTCAACTCTGCATTGATTTATATTCAATGGTCCAGCCCCCCACTCTGTCTGGAACAGAATGCCAAAGATTAACAGCCCTCTGAAGAAATTCCTCTGCATCTCAGTCTAAATGAGACCACCTCTTAGTTTTAAATTGTACCCTCACTTCTACAATTTTCCCCACAAAAGGAAACATCCACAATATTTATCTCATTAAGTCCCCTCAATCTTTCTTGTTTTGGGAAGATCACTGCCTGCTCTTGCACACTATAGTATTAAGATTAAACCCACCCAACCTTTCATGAGATAAAGGGTTTGCCTTGAGGAATTGGTCCAGTGAACCTCCTCTGTCCTTCCACTGCAAGTGGAATTTTTACAAATATTCCAGGTAGGAATGTATCAATGGCCTGTACAGTTCTAAAAGTATTTCCTTACTTTGGCCTTTACTGCAATGGGGCTGGAGTATAAATGTTTCATTTGTCAACTGGCTACAAGGAGAATCCAGAGAAAACTAATTTTAGATTTGAACAGTGTGGTAGAACAAGTTTTTGTTCTAGTGAAATTTCTTCCTATAAAATCATCTGCAGTTTTGCAATAGACAAAAATGCCTGTATGTTGGACTGTTGTGGAAATAACTTTATTTCCCCACCCCCTCACTTTCCTCCATGTAATGCTGTAACAGGCCATGATATTTTAGGAGGTTAAAGCTGCTATATATGTGTAAATTCATACTGCCACAGCAAATATGAGATGAACTATAACAGCATTAAAAGCAGTTTAGCTTTTTATCAAGGAACGGCAAGAACCTGTTCTATTTACTGTAAAAGTGTAATAACATAATAACATTACAACTGAACAGATTTGAAATTCAAGATGTGTATTTTAAAACTGATATTTAATGTCAGTTACTGCCTTAAGAAACTGTCATGTATTTCCATGACCTAAATCCCCCAACACTGCAGTGTCCACAAGGTGGCACTTGATTAATATGCAAAACCCAGTGTGAAAATAGAATCATTGTTGCTGGTTTTCCAGAACTACTTTAAGACAAATGTTGAAAAACAAGTGAAATAAAGTAAAAATGAAATAGAGACCCAGGGGAAAAAATACTGAACTGAACACCAGAGATGATTCTTATATGACTAGCATAGCAGGAATTGTACAAAATCTTGGTTTGGGAAGTCAATTTAATTGTGGGTCAGTTCTCAAACTAATTTGCTGGAAATGAGAGACAACAAGGTGCAGGGCTGGATGAACACAGCAGGCCAAGCAGCATCATAGGAGCAGAAGCTGGCTTACAGGTCAGTACTGTGTTCTGTATGAACATACATCCATGCATGCAAGGTCAGTTTCTGCATTAGCTGCATCCATCTTGCTTTGTAAGTTGTTAGTGCTGTTTTAAAATTCCACTGAATAACTTTGGACAAGACACCAGGCAAAACCACATGTGAAATATTTTAATGGTATCAAGTCATCAACCTTAGTATACAAACTCATTCAGCTTCAGCAACAACCATATCACGGGCAACTTGAAATGCAGCAATGAGTGAACTCAGTTGAATTTTCTCATTAGTTCCTGAAGCCAATCTGTACCTGTTTAAAGTAAATTTTAAAGCTGTCAGCTGTTTTCATAAAAGCAAACAAAGGAGCAGGTAGAGGCAATTCAGCCCTGGGCTTTTCCCTTCCATATCCTCTTTCCTTCCCCAACCCACAATCTTCTGGGCTCCTATGACAAACACTCCAGATTAGTTTAACCATAGCAACAAGGTTGCTATGAGTAGTTATTATTGACTGCACTGTCTGTTTTACAGAAATCTATTTATAATTAGACCAATATCCACTATAAACCTCTTTATTAAACTTCCACCCTACTTCCTGCAAGGACTCAGTGAGATGTGTTGTAACACAGAAAGGGACCAGTTAGCCTCCTGTCTACATAAGCTATCCACTGACCACTAATTAATGCCATTCTCCTACCTTTTTCCATCTACCAATGCATATCATTTGAATACAAACAATTATTTAATGCCCCCTCAATTGAACTGATCTCCTGGCAGACTCAAACACAGAAGAAGCTTTCCCTCATTGTTTTTTTACAAATCTGCACCTCCTCAAAGATCGAGAATGAGACAGACAATAGCTCTCTTTCAAACATCTCTAGTGATACCACCACCTGCATGCTAATGCTTTTGAAATTTTTCTTTCAACTGTGTCCATCCTATTTCCTGTACTTCTGCTTGCTCCTTTTCACCACTGTATGATCACAGTAATGTTTCCAGCAGAACTGTTCTCTCAATGTCCACCTCCATGTTTGTATAATCAATCCTCTCAAACAACCATCTTCAAAAAAATCTGTAGATAATAATGAATGAGGACAATATCAAGCCTGGTACCATACTAATAGCAATCAATGTTTGATACTTACTGCTGTCACAAATTGCTCTGATGCTAAACAAACATCAATTTTGTTTTGGAAATGACCAGTTGATCTAGCACCAATTCCCATTAATAGAACAGAGCTCTAAATTTTACCAAAATTTGTGTAAAGAAGTGTTTCTTGATTCCATTCCCAAAAAAAGTCTCATTCTAATTTTATCCTAACTACTCTATAAGCACCAAGTCTAGATGGTGCAACAGGATGTAAAATAAAAGCAGCTTACACAACATAAAAATGATTTATCATCTTGCTGTAGCCTCCCACTCTACAAACAGCATTCCTATCGCTCCTGGGCAAAATGAAGACTGTCTTGCTCCTGCTGGGACCCAACCCTCTGCCTCATCTCCAGGACCCCCTGTCATCAGCATATGCTCTAATGACCTCACAGCACATGGAACACTGATGTTGATGGCACATGCACAGGCACTTCCTGTACCCTGTCCTGCCACAGCCAAGTGACATCACTGACCACCTTTGCATATATGCCCATACAACACTATGGATGATCACATCATTATATCTAGTACATTAAACTCCATTTATCAGCCCTTAGCCACCTTAAATTCCTGAGTACTGTAACTAATCAGATGTCAAGTATATCCTATACTTGACAAAATCAGTGTAAGCTCCCTGATCACGTGACCATCTTTACAGCTGTAAGTCACCCCAGCCTTGATTATTGACTGAAGGCTAACTGGTCTATATTACCTGTTCTCTCTTTCTCCTTGTTCATGGATGAAAACAATGTTAAAATGCTTACAACATTTTGATAACATGGTAGATTTCACAAAATGTATAGTGTTTGGGCTTTTTATAAACAGCTGCTACAAGTGTCACAGCCATGATCTCAATTTCTTGCTTAGAATAAAACCAATTCAGAAGAACTCTTTCCATGAAAATGTATTTAAGACAGTTATAGATCTTATTCTCCGTTAGCTGCCTCTTTATGTTAAAAACTACCCAACTGTTTAACTTTTAGGATGGTAACTACATTACTAATTTTCAGTTTAGCTCATTTGGAACTAGTCATCAGGCTTTTAAAAAATTAAAGATTGTTCTTTGACAATAAAAGCTGTTGTACTATTCAGTACTTGTAACATTTATAAATCTCTTCCGTCTTCTGTTGCCACCCAAACACACAATCGAGTTAAAGAGTCACACAGCGTGGAAACAGACACTTTGGTCGAATCAGTCCATGCCGACCATAATCCCAAACTAAACTAGTCCCACCTGCCTACTGCTGGCCCACATCCCTCCAAACCTTTCCCGCTCATGTATCTACCCAAATGTCTTTTAAACGTAGTAACTGTACCCACATCCACCACTTCCTCAGGAAGTTTATTCCATACTCAAATCACTCTCTCTGTAAAAAACTTGCCTCATCTCTTTTTTAAATTTCTCTCCTCTCACTGAGAAAATGTGTCCCATAGTCTTGAAAGCTCCATCCTAGAAAAAAGACAACTACCATTAACTCTATCTATACCTCTCATTATTTAATAAACTTCTATCAGGTCACCTCTCGACCTCCTATGCTCCAGTGAAAAATTGCAGACGCCTCTTGTTTTCTAAACGGGGACTGTTGGCTAAATAAAAGGAATATCTGATCTTGAATTCAGAAATGAAGCTACTTCGCCAGTGTTTCTGGGGAAGGAGATTCACACTGCATGACGGTAAAACTGGATACAACTTTTTAAAAGTGTAATATTATCTTAATGAAGCTGTTGACTAAACTATTTTTAAGCCTGGCAAAAACTCAGCTTTCCAATAATGTCCCACAGCACCAATGTCATCCCTAAACAAACAAAGAATTTTAAAAAGAGATGGATAACCCTAGGATTTGCACCTAAGAAGAAAATCTTGAAGTAATACTTACTCAATATCAGCCATCTTGATCAATAAATGAGTACGAACCGAAGGTGGCAAATCAACTGAAAAACAGGAGTACAACAGTATGAGCGAAGTTTCAACACGATGAAAGTAGCAAGTCCATTGTCTGGTATCATGTACCTCCTAGCGGTCTGCTTTACATACTCTGCAACAGAATCAAATGATAAACTCCTTTGTTTGGAATATAAGTTTGAGCCTAACAGAAGACACAGTTGAGAACCTTGCTTGGTTCACAAGTTCTGAGGTGATTATATAAAATGTAATCGAGAGAACAAGACCAATAATCCAGAGACATGGGTTGAAAGCCAATCTTGATAGCTGAAGAATTTGAATTCAGCTAACAAAATAAATCTGTAGTTAAAAAGCTAGTAAGTGTAATGATGAGCAAGTAACTACCAGATTGTTAAAAAATCCATCTGGTTCACTAATTTTTTTTAGGACAGGATATCTCCCATCCTTACCCGGTTTGGTGTACACATAACTCCAGACTTGCAGCAATGTAGCTGACTCTTAAGTAAGTAGTTTGCTAGGTTATTTAGGAGAGTAGTTTAAAGCAATTTCTGATGAAAATAATGCTAGTCTTACTGGCCCTCATCTGGCAAGTAAAAACTGACAATTATTAGGATATTTAATTGTAGAAAAAGCATCCAGAGGCCCTCACAAAACCAGAAGAGAAATTAGGGGTGTTAGCCAAAGGCTTTTTCAAGGGAGAGCATCAAGTAGGAATAATGTGCTGTGCAGGATATTCTAGAGGGGAAAAAGTAAGCATCTGACAACAATCAATTTGAGAAGAGGGAAAGAGACAGCAGCAGAAGGGGTGCAAAGGCAGGAGAACATGACACTCGAGATTCACCCATTGAATAATACCAACTTTTAGGATTTGGAAACGGTACATTTCTCTATCATAATTGTAAGTTCTACTTAGAAATTAAACACTAATCCTAACATGCACACGCTGAGAGAGGCATTAGGGTAGGAGGAGAAGTCAGGTTACACTAAAGTGTGTAATTGTGTCTACTTTCTGTACTGAATCCAATTGTGAGGTTTCTATTACATAGAAGTTAATTTGTTGTGGACAATATTCTGAAGCAAACTGACAACAGCAGTAACCCAACACAGAGCAATAGTTCAAAAATAATGCACTACTACAAAATCTACAAAAGGTAAATCTGACCGTTTAGTTACGTAACAAGTACATTAATAACTTATCAGACTCTATTCTTAAAAGCCACCAATTGGCTCCACCTACCAGTGAACACGTTGTTATGGAAATTGCAACAGTCTCCAAGGAGACAAGAGCAAGAAAACATCCAGCGTCACCCAGCAGATGGTGTTGGTTGCAAGACCTGGTCTGTATTGAGTATCTGAACGCACACAGCTGTAACAATGCTATCAACTACACTATTTACAGAATGGACCCTTGGAGATTGCCACAAACATCTCCATAGTAATGCGGAGTGACATGTAATGCCCAGTTTACGTGACAGACTGAAATTATACCTGATTTCACAAAACATACTTTAAAATAAAAATGAACTGTTTACAGACCTATTTTATAAAATTTATTTTCAAGGTGTATCTTAATGCTTTTGCATAACTTAAGCTCTATTCACCTTACCGAATGTTTTTGAAGAGATTAATGGCACTCTTCAGGATGTTCTCTATTCAGCTTCCTTGGTCCATACAACATGACAGCTTTTTTTTGGATTTAGCTGTTACAAAACCATGGTGTTGAGCAAAACAAGGTCCAAATTGAGGTTAGCCGCTTTGAACAGAAAGGCCCAGAATTTCTGATATCAACAGCAGTTGAGTGCTGACATGTTCACAAATATTGAGAGTTGCAAAGGCATCAGAAGTTATGGGGAGCTGATTTATGCTGAAATCCTGAACATCTAGTTCGCCAGAAATGGCTTTATGGAAGCCCTTGCCCATTACTTCTCTCAGAACCCCTCAGTACATAAACTTTGGATGTTTGGTACTTACCAAATTTTATACCTCAATTTATTAGCACTGTTTGTGCTACAAGTACAGCCTTTTATATCAAGGAACAGCATCAAAGCACTCCAGAAACACCCCTGATACTGCTCCATTCTCCCCCCACTAGCCCTTCCAACATTGCTATCTCCCCTCCGTCCCCCTGTTCTTCTGAAACCAATCCCATCCCTTTCAATACCCTGTATTTCCTGCCCTATTATCACCCCCTCCCACAGCTAGCCCTGACATTCCCATCCCTACATACTCACATCCATCCAGGAGTGCGGGAGGATGTGAACAGTGGTGGGAGACAGTTTGAACAGTGTCAGTAGTGACAAGGTATAGAGAAGTTTGTGGTGGGCATGACCTGACATCAAAAACAGTTAACAAGTACATTTAAAACAGTGAAAATCACTGAGCAAAGGCAGAGCTCAAGGTGCATATCTTCAGTGTATTACATGAACGGACTTGGCATTGCTGGAATAGGGCTTTGCCATCAGACCTTCTAACTTGTCCAATCATTGGATTCAAGTTGAAGTCAAAACAATAACATCCTAAGGCTCCAACGTAAAATACTAATGGAGCAGTTTTGAACAGGGGTAGAGGTGTGTGTTCCTGCTCTGCTGCTTGCCAGAATCTCTGTGCCAAGTTGATGAAAATATCACCAAAGGAATTTCAACATTAACCCCTGGGAAGCAGTGGTGCAGTGGTGTAGTGGTAATGTCGCTGGACTCGTAATCAAGAGGTTCATGCTAATGGTCCGAGGTTCAAATGACAGCTGATGGAATTCAAAATCATTCAATAGGCACGATAAAGCTAGTAATTCTAGCGGTGTCAAAAAACCATCAATAGCTGTAAAAACGTACCTGCTTCACAAATGTCTTTAGAGAGGGAAATCTGCCATCTGTACAGTCTGACCTAAAATGGACTCCTAACCATGAAGCAATCCACTCAGTTCCAGGGCATTTAGGGATGGGTATCAACTACCACATCCCATGAAAGAATCAAAGAAAAACAATCTGCTCATTGGCTACAATTGATAATATTCAAATACTGCAACACTAAATACTTCATTTAATTACAGAAAGAGCCTGCACAAATATCCTTACAGTGATTACTACAGAAGCACCCTAGGGAAAGAGCATATAACGATTTTGAATTTCCTGTGGAAATGAAACAGCACTTATCTCCAGGGAAAATTAAGTCATGCACTTAACTACAAAATTGAGATGGAGTGTCCATGATTGGTACTGAGAATATTTAGTTATAAAGGAATAAAGTTTCCACTAATATTAAGAAAAACACATATTTATAACATAAATGAAGGAGTTGAGGCTTTTTCTTAAATGAGATATTAATGAATTCAACATAAATCATTTAAAAGGATGATGTTTGGGAAAATTCCGGCACATTGATTTCCATCCATGTAATATTCACATCACAAACAGAAATTAGATAATGGGTTTATTTGTATTCTGCAACTTCTTATCACCAGAACCTTCTAAAGACAACATTGTAGATATTTTCTAAACAACACGTTCAGAGAAGTTATGTCGCACTTTTGAAGCAGGTAGGACGAGAACACAGGTCTCCTAGCTCAGAGGTATGGACAATAATTATTAGGACTGTTGTGGCCCAATGATAAAGTCTGGCACACACGCCAGAAACATTAGCCAGTACGCTGATCTGTGACCTTGGATTATTAGCACCATGCTCTAACCACCCAACCTTATGGTAAAGAAAGAGGTCATTTGATCCATCTGGTCTATGACATTGAACCATGGACCTTTAGATCTTCAGTCTAACACTCTTTTAACTGAGCTATTTCAGTTATTTAAGAGTGGACAGAGGAAATCTGGTGTGGTTTCTTCTTGTACAATGTGAGAGATATTTTCAAATCAAGCTGTTCAGGAGCAATTACACTGCTCTGAAGTAGGGGGGCCTTGAACCTGGGCCTCCAGGTTCAGGTGTAGGGGTGCTATCACTGGTCCACAAGAGGGCCACACTCTTGTCCTATATGTCATACATATTCAGTAAATGCACCTAAATCAAAAGGAATGAGCTGAATTAAAAGGTTGTTATAAATCGACATGGATGTGAGAACCTTCAATGATTTTTTTTTTCCCCCGAGTCAATTGGATTTTAATTCAGCTCATTCCTTTTGACACCCAACCAATTGGTAACAAAATGACAATTTCAATCCACAGGCAGTTCCATTGCTTATAGCAACAACGTGCATTTACAAAGTATCTTTCACATTTTCACAAAGAAGTTCACAATCTGAAGTTGTCACCATTGCTATTCAAGCAATCGTGATAGCTGATTTTGTGCCACTGATGGCAAGTATGATAAATAATAATTAATCTGTTTCAGCAATGTTAGTTGAGACATAAATTTGGTCATAACTATTACAGTAATTTACTGCTTAAGTTACTGAAGTAAACAAGAGAACACCAATTCAAACCTCAGCATTGCAATTTGGGAATTTAAATTCAGTTCAGTATAAAAAAGTTGACAATAAATAATACAGACCGTGAATCATAAAAACACAATTAGCTTACTAATGTCCTTCTTAAGAGGGAAACTTATCATCCTTACTTTGTCTTGTTTAAATGAAATCTTTAATTACCTTCTCAACAGGCCACACAAGCCACTAAACTATGCTTGAAATCAGTGAAAATACCAGCTTTGCCAAGAACGCCCAAGACTAAGCTGTCTTCTTGAATGTTTGTGGATGTGGTGCCATTCACTCTCTCCACCAACAACATTCAGTCGCAGCAGTGTGTATCATCTGCAAGATGCACTACCGAAATCTACCAAGGCTCTTTACACAGCACTTTCCAAACCCATGGCCACCACAATCTAGAATGACCAAGAGCAGCAGATACATGGAAACATCATCACCTGCAAAGTCCCCTCCAAGCTAGTCACCAACCTGACTTTGAAATCGTCGTTCCTTCAATGTCACCAAAATCCTGAGACTCACTCCCTCACAGCTTTATTCAGAGTACCTGCAGCATTCCAAGAAATCAGCTCTCCATCACTTTTTCAAGAGCAACTAGGGATGAGTACATCCCCAGTTGCCCACATCCTATGAACATTTCTTTTTAAGTCCAAGCATGATACAAAAAGGCACCAGGAGAACTCCTTGCATTAATTTCTTCTTAAATATTCAACATCCTTCTGAAATTGGAGACGAGGTTTCAGTTTATCACATTAAGGTCCAAAGCTGGAAACTGAACAGAGTCTATAACCAATACTGTGTGCTCAATTCTTGCAATGTGACTTTACACTCAGGGGCTGACAATGCTACCTGCTGAGCCAAGGTAACAATATACATAACATCACTTTGCAAAATCACCAATTGGAAATAATCAAAATTTTTCCAGGAACTTAAGGCAGCTAAAATGAATTTTTACACAGGCAGATACACCACAGCTTTCCTATGAATTCAGCAAAAATATTAACTTCTCAATTATGGCTGGTAAATCACTTGTCTCCACACTGTACAGCTGTGAGACAATTAAAAGGAATGGAAAGGAAAAGTCAAATGTCACATTGTCCTTATTAGAACTTCACTTTAACCTTTTCTTACATGGCATAAGAAATGAGAATATTCCCAACCTAACAGTGACTAGCCAAGAAGAAAGACTTTAAAACATTAAATTAGAAAGTGTTCAGAGCTGTTCTCCAATCTGTGAAAATACTGAAATATCTCTCTTATAAAAGGCAACACAATGAATAGATTCTTGACAGCAGCTGTTTACTTTAAAATTATCAATAGTAAATATTTGAAGAAACAAATGCAAATAGAACTGCAATATGCCACTAAGCAAATAATTCCCTTTAATTAGATCCAGACCTCTTACCTCTGTGCACAAAAGTATGGATCTCAGTCAGAATATCATGCAGGGCTAAACCTTTTAATGTCTTTAATTCCATGATATCTGAAAGAAAGCTGAGGAATTTTAAAAGCACATCTTTACTTAAACCGAATATCCTAGCAACTCACCCACATTAAAAAAAAGTACCTTAGCTTTGGAACTTCTGCTGCAGTATAAATAAAGTCATCACACAAGATAGTCATTAGAAATTTTCAGTCTGGACTAATCGCATTTTCTCAACCACCTAAAGTTTTGGACAGGTTTTGAGATGACACTTGTACAATAAGCCATGAATTTATACAGCATCTATAACAGAATAAAACAATGCATGGACTTTCACCGAAGCATTACAAATCAAAATATATCACAAAGGCACATAAAGAGATAGGAGGATAGATGACCAAAAGCTCAGTCAAAGAGGGAGGATTTAGGTCTTTGTAGGAGAAAAGTGAGGTAGAGGGGTGAACGGAGAGAATTACAGAACTTCAGGCTGAAGTAGCTAATGGCACAGTTGTCAATGTGAAGCAATTAAAATCAGGGATGATAAACCAGAATTAAAGGAGCTCAGATATCTGAGAGGCTTGCAGGGCTCAGTAATAGGAGGAGGACCAGTTATGAAGGGATCTGAAAACTGGAATGAGAATTCTGAAATTATGTGCTTAACCAGGAACGAGTATACATCAAACAGCACTGGAGCACAATAGTGCAAGTTACAACATAGTCAGTAGAGATTTGGACGACTTTAAATTTACAATATAGAAGATCAGCATAGAGTGTGCTAGAATAGTCAACAGTTAACAAAGGAATGGATGAGGTGTTTAGAATAGTCTAAATGGTACTGCGGTCACAATGTGCTGTATGGCCCACTCCTGTTCCTATATTTTATGCTTGCTTATTTGTAATCAATCTGGTATGGTACAGTTATTGTTAGTTTACACATGGAAATTATTTTGTGTTTGGATTAGGAGCGGCATGTGAATGACAAATAGGAGGGGGCTAAAGATAAATCTTTTGGGGGACAGTAGAAATAATGGCCTGGGAGTGGGAGTACAATGCTACAATGATTCTCTAACCAAGATTAGATAGATGTAAATCACCCGGTCAAGTCCAGCCCCTGCCACCTCCCTCAGCTGAATGATGTTGGAGAAGCACATGAGAACTAGGAGCAGGAGTAGGCAATCAGCCCATTTGGCCTTTTGATATGATCATGGCTGATCCCATCTCAGTCTCAACTCCATTTTTATGCCCACATTCCATAACCCTTCAATTCATAGACAGATTTTTAATTGACAATCTCCTCCTTAAATTTCCTCAATATCCCTGCATCCAACCTACTCTGGGATAGTGAACTGCACATAAGGATAGTGTGGTCAGCTGTGTCAAAGGCTTCAGATACAATGAGGAGAAAAAGTTTATCTTTGTCACTGGCACATAGTTAAGAACAGTTTTGGTACTGTGGCAAACCGAGAAATCAATGGAGGGATTCATGTATTAAATTCCATGAAAGATGGGCACAGATGTAGGAGGTGACACATTCAAGGACTTTGGACAGAAAAGGTTTGAGATAGGAGTAGTTGACTATGACAGAGGCGTCAGGTGTTGGCGCTTTGAAAGAGATGATGGCAGCTGATTTGAAGGAGAGAACAAAACCGAAGACAGAGATTCATTAATAACGTCAGGTCCAGAATGGGAACCAAGAAGGGAATTTCAATGGTTAGCAGTTTTAAAGTAATGGTGATGACATAACAGTGCGGATCTCATAGAGAAAATGAACTTGAACAAGGCATTGAAGGAAGACATAAGAGAAACTGCAAAGGGCAACAAGTTGAGGGCTATGTTGGGGTGGGAGTTGCTCAGAGGAAGTTAGGTACGGGGGCTTGGGAAGGAAGGAAAAGAAATGACAGATGGTCTCAACCTTGGTTACAGCGAATGCAGTAAGACATTATAGTCTATTCACTAGTATTTTGATTTTGCATAAACAACTAGACTTTCACTGGGAACATTTTAAAAAATTCATTCATGGGTGTAGGTGTCTGCTGGCCAGGCCAACATTTATTTCTCATCTCCAATTGTTGAGCTGGTGGTTAAGTGTCAACGTTGTTGTGGGTCTGGAATCACTTGTGGGGCAGATTTTCTTGCTTAAAAAGGACATTAGTGAACCAAATGGTTTTTACAACAATCAACATGGTCACCATTACGCTAGCTTTTAGTCCAGATTTTTACTTAATTCAAGTTTCGCCAACTGCCATGGCAGGATTCAAACTCATATACCCAGAACATTAGCCTGAGGTTCTGGATTATGAGGTCAGTAACAATATCATTACATCACTGCCTCCCCTAAACAATGCATAATTAGAGCTCAAGGTAATGCTGTTACATTTAAAATGCATGCCTGATTTTTCTTTATTTTCCATTTGTTTATTAATTCCACTCCAATCAGGAAGTTGAAAAATTAATCACAAGTCTCTCCTTCATTTCTAGCAATGCTGTTTATAGTCTAAGCTGTGGCTTCAGTGACTATCAAGAATCTTGTATTTTGGTTCTGAATAGCTTTCCACATATATTAATAGTCCTAGTAACCTTGGAATTTATTTTACATGTCATTTGAAGACTCAGTCACCAAATTAGAAGTGCTCGTGATGAATTAAGATTAGATATAACAGTGAACACATAAAATTTTAGTCAGCCACAAGGAGAATGTACATGAAAAATGCCAAGGCAATCAAGAGGATACAGCATAGATTAACCGGGACGCTATCTGGATCAGGGCAGTACAACAGAAAGATGAGAAATTTTCATAAGGAGAGGAAATTAAAGAGTGATTTAATAAAGACATGTTCAGTTGTAGATTGAATGAGACCAGGTAGATAGAAACAGCTTCTATTCAATGGTTGAAGGGTCAAGAATGAAAAGAAAGTGATGAAAAATGAAAAGTAAGACTTAGAACAGAGCACAGAAAACATTATTTATTTATTTTTATTCATTGGGTTATTTTCCTGTGGGATGCACCACTAGAATTTCTGATTCAAACAGAAATTATGGCTGGGATTTTTCCCCTCCCAACAGAAAGAGAAGTTGAAAGAAGTCAAATTATCAGATGGGTCAACATAGTCAGGGTGGCAGGCGGTGATTTTTGTCAATTTACACCGATTTGTGCAAGATGAAGGGTCTGTCTTTGCTTCCGGCCAGCTTGCCCCCTCTCCCATGGTCCCTAATCCCAGAGCCACCATGCTGGCCACTATCCCCTGTCTCCCTAAAAAGAATATTGCTGGCAGTTCCAGGCAGTGACTTCCTGCTCCGGATTTGTAATTCCAGTGTAAAACTCCACAGCAACCATTCGCCTGTCTGATTGACATTCAATCCAGTGGGACAAAGGTAGGCTGCAGATTTCTCCCCATTAAACCTTCCTGGATGGAAAGTGCAAAAACCTCAGTGCCTGTCAACATTGAAAAATAAATTAGATGTGTGGCTGAAAAACAGTGGGCGAGGACATAAGTATGGGATGGGCATGCTGGGCTTTACTTATTGGGGGACAGATAGTAAATGGATTAACTGCGATAAACTTTGTACTTCCATTTAACTTTTACATAATTTCATGAGTCAACTTTTAACACAGAGACAAAATACAATGGTTGTATCAGTAAAAATATCAATATTGCACATAACCTCTTCTGGTTTCAATTCCAAAGGATACTCCTGTATGCAGTGGTGAAGTCTTTGTTTAACATCCAGTCAAGGATGTTTGCGATGTCGGATTTTAATGGATGACCAGTACAGGTGTACACTGTTTCCTCGCTCACTTTATCATATGCCATATTTGTGCTCTGTTTGATTCAGAACATGATTCCATTAGTGTTAAGCAAGGAAAAGCCAATACTTCTAACTCTTACATAACACAAGTAATTCATTAAACAAATTACTGACCTGCAAAATATTCAAAGATCGGCGCATGTCACCATTAGAGAGTGTCACAATGGCTTTCAGTCCATCTTGAGTTATGTCAACACTGTAATGAAACATTCAGACTAACTATCTCTGTAAATTTGTATTGAAAAATTCTTTAAGTGATTTATTATGGTCAAAACTTATAATAAAGATTACAAGTGATTTAACGATTCTTGCTTGTATAAGGCACATCTTGTGGATTATCCTTGGTTTAAAAAAAATTAACCTTTTATCATTCTGGAATCTTTACAATATAAAAGCCATCCATACATTCTGCTTCAGTTTGGTACTATTAATTTGTATCCTTGCTCACTGTACTTAGGCTTAGTCCAAGATATTACAAAGACAGAATAAAGATGTAATACTGAAGAAAATTTCAAAAAGATTCAGGAAATTTGAAATAAAATACGTTGAAAACATTCATCAAATCAGGAAATCTCAGAGATAAAAACAGATTTAACCACAGAAGTTACATTTTGGGTGGTGAACCTTTCATTAGAGCTGGTTTAGTACATTTTCTTTGGACAAATAATCCTCAGCAGTATGAGAAAAGTGAGGGGAAGTTGAGTCGATTAGGCCTAGTTTGGAGTTTAGAATAAAGAAGTGACCTTAGTGAAATATGTAAAGATTCTGAGAGGCTTGACGGGGAAGATGCTGAGAGAATATTGCCTCTCACAGGGGAGTCTTGAACCAGGGGACAGAGTTTGAAAATAAGGGGCTTTCTACTTAAAATGGAGTTGAGAAGGTATTTCTTTTCTCTGAAAGTCATTAGTCTTTGAAATTCATTACATGAGGCAGCAGGTGAGGCTGGGTAACTGAATATATCCAAGTCCACGTTGGGCAGATTTTACCATACAAGGGAGTTAAAGGTTATAGGTGAAAGGCAGGAAAGTGGAGTTAAGGCCACAATCAGATCAGCCATGATCTTATTGAATGGTGAAGCTCCAGCCCCTACTTTTTTTTTTGAGACTGGATATTTCCAGAGAAGTGTTTGGACAATCCCATCACATAAGGAGAATCAGGGTGAATATGAATTGAGCAAAGTTGAAGTACAAGCACAGTTTACCAGCTAAAATAAAGGGGAACCCAAAGGTCTTCCATTGTAATTTTAACAGTAAAATGACACTCAGATGAGCAATGGGACTGATTACAAATCAAAATGACTTATTGCTGGAGGTGAATGCATTCCTAAAGTACTAAAAATGAGTACCTTTAATCAGTGTTTTCCAAAGAAGCGGAACTTGCCAAAGTTCAATAAACAAGGAGGCTTTTAGTATACTGGATAAGATATATAAAAAAATAAAGAGAGAAAAACTAAAAGGGTTTGCAGTACTTAAACTGAATAAGTTACTTAGTCTTAATAATATGATTATAGATTTTTCAGAGAAGTTATGGCAAATAATTGAAGAGGCATTATTCACAAGCTTCAAATGCTCCTTAGATACAGTGGTAAGAGCTCTTAAGGCACAGTAGTAGTGGCCATACTCTAGACCAGAACGCCCGGGATCAAGTCCCACCTGCTCCAGAGGTGTGTTGCAGCACATCTGAAGAGTTTGATTAAATATATCTAGATACAGGATGTGCCAGCGAATTGCAAATTTGACACTATAATTGACAAAGAGAAGGATAAAAATAGCAATTACAGGCTGGTCAGTTCAATGTCAGTGGTGTTTAAGCTTTAAAAATAATAATCCAGGAGAAAATTAACAACCACTTGTGCAAGCAAAGACTGATAAAAAGGGGATTCAGAATAGAATTGTTAAAGGTTAAATTGTATTAGGATAATTATAGTTTCTCACTGAGATAGCATAAGATTCTGGTCCTACATCTTATGGTCTTACTATGAGGGAAACAAGAATTATGGGAAAAGTCATGAAAGTGGAACTGAGGATTCTCAGATCAGTCGTGATCTCTTTGAGTGGCTGAGTAGGTTTGATGGGCTGAATAGTCTATTTTTGCTCCCATGTCTTATTGTTTAATGGATGGATGGATGACAGTAGTGGGGTTGAAACCAATAGAGTTTCAGAAGTGCCACATATTGAGTTTATTCACGAATTTCACATCCATGGGTGAAGAAAGGGCAGTAGCAGCATGGATACAAAGCAGCTAATAGAAAGAAAACAGAGTTGTAGTACAGGGCTGCCTTTTAAACTGATGAAAAGCACAGACTCCTATTTTCCTAGGTTCAGTACCAGGTGTGCTGCTTTCTTTAAAAAAAACACATCAATGACTTTGAGTTGGGGCTGTACGGCACATTGCTGAAATTTAGAAATGATGTGAAACTTGGAAAAATAGTAAATGATGGGAAAGATAGTAAGAGAGATTTAATGAGGATTTAAGCAAGGCTAGTGAAATAAGAGGTCACATGGCAAAAACCTGTGAGGTGATGCACTTTGGAAGGAAGAATGAGGACAGGCAATGCAAGTGAAATGGTACATTTCTGAAACTCTATTGGTACACCTTTAAAAAGGAACAGAGAGGCACGAGTCAGAAAGTGAGCAGGAATAAATGAGTCATTCTCACATTGGTAGGCTATGACCAGCGGGGTACTGCAAGGACCCCTGTTTGGTTCCCCAACTGTTCAACACATACATCAATGATGAAAAGCAATATTCCCAGTATAAAGCTTAGCAGGAATGTATGTTGTGTGGAAATGTAAAGTTGCTTCAGGAAGATTTGAGAGTGGGTAAGAACATAGCAGATAAAATATAATGTAGAAAATGTTAGTTACTCCATACTGGCAGGAGGAACAGATGTACAAAGTATTTCTTAAATGGCAAGAGGTTGGAAATTATACATGTACAAAGGGACCTAGATGCCTTTGTCAATGAGTCACTAAAGACTAACATACATCCAGGTGCAGCAGGCTACTAGAAAGGCTAATGAAATGTCAGCCTTTATTGCAAGTGGATTTGACTACAGGAATAGTGAAATCTTGCTTCGATTGTATAGAAGCTTGTGAGACAACATCTGAACTAACGTGTGCAGTTTTGATCTCCTTTCCTCAGGAAGGATATTATTGTCATAGAGAGGTAGTGCAATGAAGATTCACCAATCTCATTCCCAGGATGGTGGGACTGTCCTATGAAGGGAGATTAGGCAAAGTGAGCCTGCATTCTCAATGGGTTTTGAAGACCAAGAGGTGATCTTATTGAACCTTACAAAACACTTGAAGAGATTTACATAGTAGATGCTTCCCCTGGTTAGAAGTCAAGAAAATAAAGGGGATGCTACTTAGAACTGAGATTAGGAGAAATTTAGAATCTTTGGAATTCTCTAATCTGGAGGGTTGTGGAAGTTCAGTCTTGGAGTATGTTTTAAGCAGAGATTGATGGAATTCTGATTACTAATGGAATCAAGGGTGAAGCAGATAGTGTGGTTAAAAGGCATTGAAGAGATGTTTGATCAGCCATGATCAAATTAAATGGTTGAGGAGACTTGAAGGGCTGAATGGCCTATTCCTGTTCTTAAGTCTTTGAAAGTTCAGAGAAGCTTTCAACATGAAATACGGAAGAGTTAGGAAAGAATTAAAGACTTCAAGGTCTATTGCAGCAATTAATTTTATAACTTGTTTCTTCATGGAGCCAAGTGCAGTATAAGTATGAGAAATGATTACTTAAGTGAAGGTGATAGCTCCGTGCAGTGGTCAGAGTTGAAGCCACAGAATCCAGATGATAGAACATTCCAAGACTTCAGTAAGAACTGCCAGCACAACGGCAGTTCGCAACTTAAGGAACTGTTTATATAAACAATATTCACATAATAAAGAAACAATTCTAGCACTGCAACAAAAACAAATTGCTGGCAAAACTCAGCAGGTCTGACAGCATCTGCAGCATTTGCATTCGGTGACTTTTCATCAGAAATGATGCTGCAAACCAAAAGCCGATGTGCTAACATCAACTACAAAGTAAACGTTCCTAAGGTCATACTGTTAAGTTTATAACTGAACATAACTTTGTTCTCATGTTACTAAATAGAACCCTACTTAAAAAATAGTGATACATTTAAACTACAGTCAGGCTTATAATTTAATTTGCTGGGTAATAATTTTACCATCACTGATACTTACAAGTGGTGAGTTCCCCAACTCACGACCACTGGATTAATTCCAGTAGCTGTGGGATAAGGCCCTTAAATGGGCAGTAATTGTCCATGCAAGGGTCTCAATTGGTGCTGGAGTGGGAAGGTACATGGACTTAATCATTGTGGAGGTCTAATGTCTCCACTGCCAAATTCATCATGGGGGAGGGCATCATATTCCACACTTGGTGTATGATTCCCAAGCAGTAAAGTCACTGCACATGTTACACCCAGTTGAAAAAAAGGAGCCAAGGTAATAAACCTAACTACAAGCAAGAGAATCAAAAATTAATAGTAATCCAGTAAATACATACTTAACTCATAACTGTGGAGTGGCATTTGAACTCAGAATCTTTCACAGAAAGGACAAACAAGTTATGTGACAGAAGTTGGCACACTACAAATAAACAAAAAAGGGACCAGTCCTGTCCTGCAGAAACACAGCCTCTGATCAGTTAGGTTAGAACTGTAACAGTCGATGAAGACATTGAGCTCCATAAACTAGAAACTACATATGTAAACCTGAAAGATAAATGTTTAAGGATGTGGCATTAAAACTAAATCATTAAATGCTGAAATGCAATTTTATTTCAAATTTGATTACAATATTAATAAAATCCATTTTCCTCCAAACGTAATTGAGTGTTATTCCAAAATCATTACTGATATCATGAACATGATCTTATTCTCTGAAGTTAAATTTAGGTAAGGTTATTAATGAAGATTTAATGACGTCAGAGTCCCATCATCACCAAATTTTCCTGAAAACATAACTTCTGCTGAAGAGAGGTTGGTTATGTATTTTAAAAATATTTTGTTTGGATTGGTCATTACATGCATAATGGAGCATAACTGTATTTATGTAATATGTACAGAGAGTGCATACTTAATTAATTAGTGGAGGACGGAATGAAACAATACTTCAACATTTAGCTTTAATATAATGATTTTAATTGAATCGTGAAAACCTTTTGCTCAAGTCCGGAGAACCCTAATTTTGTTCTTACAACTGCTAATACCTGGATCCCATAGATACGCTGCTTTGGGAACACGTTTAAGTTGAGGCGAAGGCATTTCTCCACAGGAAAGGGAAGTCAGAAAGGAAAATCACCTGCAGTTGCGTGATTGCTAGTGAGCTGTTTCACAGCACGACTGTTAGAAAATTTAGAGCAGAGGCCCATGCCTTCTAAGCAAAGAATAATGTGGCTGCAGCGACACCTAACTGATGGACAGCACATACATTGTAATTAATACTCTTTTTAAATAAAACTTGAAATAGCATCAACAGACATCAGCTTGGTGGTATTTTAGAACATCTATCTCCTCCTCCCTATCGCCTTAAAAAGAAATTAGGCTAGATTTCTATTTACCTAAATTTCAAAAGACAGTGTATTCTCAAAAAATTACTAAAGAACACATATATACAAAATGCTGTTGAATTAGTTGACTTTTCTGGAATGATGGTAACATTTTATTCACCGCACAGAAATGGCTACGAATGCTACCTTGCATGAGATCAGAATCTACTTAGGTTACTATTGAATAAACTTTGATGAAGACAAAGAATGGCAAAAAGGAAGCACAACAACCTCTGCTAAACTGTCTTTTGTACATCATTTCCAGATAACAGGTTTTACTAGTTGATGGCAGAAAAGGATGGAAACTATTAACAGGTAGAATGGATAGTTGATTCCTGCCTTAACTTTCTCCAGTAAATTGAGCAGCAGTACAATGAGGACACTCACTTTTCTTCTTTGATGACAAACTCCAATCTTGGAATCATCTGTTCTGGTGACAGCGGTCCAAATCGGAACCTGGTACATCGAGACTGTAAAGCAGGGATGATCTTTGACAGGTAGTTACAGATCAGGCAAAATCTGGTGTTCTCTGTAAATTTCTCAATAACTGCATCACAAACAATTAATTATTTTGAGTTTGAAATGGAGAAAAACAGCACACAGAAGTGGGATAAATGACTTTTTGATTGGATTTAAACAATGGAAAAAATATTCTTAATCAGATCTAAAAATAAGTTTCAATTTTAAATGCAACTGACATAACATCCAATCATTATTCTTTTGAAGCATTAATTTTCACAAGGTTAAATGCAAATATATTGCTAATTAATGTTTATAGAGAACTCAGTGCACGTAAAATATTGTATTATGCACATTAATTTCAGTACCAAGTGAGTAGTCCATGAAAATATGGTGTATATTTGAAAGCATCTAAGACCTCCTCTGCATTTTAAACACCCAGACTTGTAGCTAAAAATATGAAGCCTGGGGGCAGTGTGGTACAGAATGCGCACATCAAATTGCTGCTCCTAGAGAAGCAAACAAGCAAAACTAAAGATACCAACAGGGAGGGGAACCAAATGGGAATGAAAGAGTCACTGTAGATTTTTGTGTACTGCCAATTCATGAACTGTAAAGACCCCAAGAACGATTACTTACATGCATTAACAGAGACAGTGCTATCTTCAGGGGCACTGACACAAAGTTATAAAAGGAATAAGTAAATATCAGAGAAAAGGGTGTGCTGTTTTGCGCATTCTCTCCACCCCACACTCCCCAACCACTCACCTGCCTCGCAATGCTGTAAACCACACATTTCTTGCTCATTTTCTGAGGTTTTCAAAGCACTGCTTTTGTGAGGCATATATACATTTAAGTGGTGCATGGTAAGAACTATGATGCAAAATAAAAAGTACAAAACTGGGAAGCAGGATAAGCACTCATTAAAATTAATACTTCCAGTTCTTACCCCTTCTGAGAGCATTCTGAGCATCTTGCGTCATTGCATCTGCCTCATCTAGGATAACGAGCTTAAAACCCTTTCTGAAAAAAATTAAAATAATTGAATACTTTCTTGTGAAATGTTCAAGGTTGGTAACATTTCATGGTCAATGAGTGGGGCTAACACTCCAACTATTCAGTCTTCATATCACATTAAAACTGCTGGAACTGGAATGTAGGAAGACAATATCTTAAAATTACGAATTGATAAATAGTTGCTGGGTTACAAACATAGATATGTAAATGATCTTAATCGGTAAAGAATTGACCATCCTTCATGTGATCTGGGATAGCATACATTAGTATGCTCAACAATTCCACACATGCACTTACTCAGATAGGATTCAACCAGGATTTGAAAGCTTTGTCAATGTAGCCTTCCTTTCTAAGTCTAGAAAAAGTACGTCCAATTCATGTATCTCTATTGCTAACCTGACTAGTAGCAACTCACAGAAGAGGATAAACTTGGGATTATTTTATATTATCTATACACACATTTTTGGACTCAGTACAATGTCAGGCAAAGACATGCAGGTTAGGTGAATTGGCCATGCTAAATTGCACATACTGTCCAGGGACATGCAGGACTTTCCATGGGAAATGAAGGATTACAGGTATAGGGTAGGAAGTGGGTCTGTGTGGGATGACCTTTAGAGGGTCAGTGTGGACTCGATGGAACAAATGGCCTGCTTCCATATTATAGGGATTCTATGGTTCTATATAGACCAGGTCACAGATTAGGTCCTTTGCTGTGAAATGATATCAACTAGAGTAGCCTATACTTAATCACCTTTCCGTGGATTGCCACCTTTCTGCAGTGGGCAGGCTTGAGTGTTTTGTCAATACCGATAGTGATGCCACCAGGAATTCTCAACTCCTGGTAGGGCCACCCAAGATGGTAAGGTTGGAGGGGAGGAACCGGATAAAGTACAATCCGAAACCAGTCTCAATGTTGTTCCAGGCAGAAGTTAGTTGTGTGATATCAACAACTGCGACAGCAGATAAAGGCTGCAACAGTAGGGAGATCCCCAGTCATTGCAGTTTCCTTGCCACTAGAAATAGACCTCAGTATGTCAAGGTCCATGTGTCTGCTGATGTGCAACAGCATTCTCATGTTAAATGTTGTGCTACTAAGGCATCTACCTAGAAGAACTCAACAGCTCCACACATACAACACAAGCCCTGCAGCAATCAGGGAGAGGTGATGAAGACAGGATTGAGATATGTGGAAGTCCTAAAGCTTCAGACTGGCACATAAGCTGTGGTGTTTGATTCAGTTGTTTCTCTCTTGGAATATGGACAGGAGTACATTTTGACAATTTTCTTCATGACTGAGCAGGCCACTTCAGGATGCTTTCTACTCACACTGCACGGGGAAAATGACTAGAAAAGGTGGCCTAAAAATAGTCTGTTCTGTCACCGACCTGGTTGGAAAACCAAATCCAGCAGGCACACCTGCATGCGGCCTGAAAACCAAAGTGAAACACAATCTCGGAACCTGAAATGTACGAACCTTCATGGACAACAAGCAAAACAATTAGCTGGAACAAAGAACTGCCCTTGCTGCCCATGAATTCAGAGACTTGAACACTAATATCATTGCCCTGCAGGAGACCCAGAAGAGTAGGCAAAGGGCAGCTGAGGGAAGATGGTTGTGGTTACACATTCTTCTGGAGAGGAAAACCTGAGGATCAACCCAGGATGCATGGAATGGGATTCGCTATTAAGAATGAACTCGTCAACCAACTCTTGGAGCTTCCCGTCGGCATCAACGATCGACTCCGTCTGCAACTTGCCATGATCGAACAGGCAACAATTGTGAGTGTCAGTGCTCTAACCCTACACCATCGATGAGTCTAAAGAAGCCTTCTACTCCACCCTGGACACTGTACTCACGAACATCCCTAAGGACGGTAAAATTTTCCTCTTACACTAGGTTTGGAAGGGAAACCCAACTCTGGAAAGGAACCATCAGAAAGGAAGGAATCATGAACTGCAACACCAGTGGGATTCTCCTACTTATCAAATGTGCAGAACACCAGCTTGTCGTCACCAACACACTGTCCCATCAAAAAGAAAAGTTTAAAACCTCTTGGAGGCATCCATGATCAAAGCACTGGCACACATACAACTGCATCATCATTTGATCCAGAGACCTAAAGGATGTCCTCATTACGAAATCTATGATCAGTGCAGACGACTGCTGGACAGACCACGAGTTCATCCCCCCCTCAAATGTCCAACAAATGCAACAGAAGTAGCTGAAGATGAAGAAACAGTTCAGAAAAAAAGCTGTGTCGAGCAGCTTCAAAAGCCAAGGAGACTAACAAACATCCAGCAATGTCTTTACCAAAATCTGCAAAGAGTTCATTTTAACAGAATGAAGGAAAACTGGAAAGAGCTGAAGACAGCCATCATCTCATACTGTGAAGAAACCATTAGTTACAAAGACCAGGAAACACCAACGCTGGTTCAATGAGAATGATCAAATCATCCTCATCAACAAGAGGAGGAAAGCTCTCCAAGAAAGGCAAAGCAATATCACCAGTAAGGCAAAGAGAAGGACACAAACAGGAAAGGCAGAGTTACAAAGAAGAACCAGGAAAACCAATAGTGAACTGAGAAAGCTAAGGAGTCACAACTCCTTGCTGACAAACACAACACCTGGGGTTTCTGCAGTGCCACCAAGGCAACACATACTTCGTCAAGACTCAACACCTTTTGTCTCAAACCAGTCTGGAGTAAAGATGATATCCTTTTGAAACACAGCAAATATCAGCCTCCGATGGAGGGAACACTTCAAAGAACTCCTAACCGCGAAAAATCACCAAGGAGTACATGTTTGAGGAAATCCCCCCACTCCCCAAAGATGATCCTGGACTCCCACCTAATGTGGCAAAGGTTGAAGCCTCCATCAGACACATGAAGAATGAGAAAGCTGCAGAAGTAGTTGTCATTCCAGCAGAGCTTACCAGTCATCTCCATCAACTGTTCCCGAAAATCTGGGACAAAGAAGAAATCCCTGCAATCTCAGGGATGCTGCCGTTGCCAACATCTTCAAGACAGGAGACAAAGGAGTCTCTGGGAATTATCGAGGAATCTTCTGATTCTCCATTGCCGGGAAAACTGTTGCTCAAATCGTGGCTAGATGCCTTCTCCCAGACTTGGAGGAAATCCTTCCTGAAAGCCACTGTGGCTTCTGACCAAACCATGGAACTATAAACATGATTTTCACTGCTCGACAACTCCAAGAGAAATGCCAGGAACAACACCAACCACTCTATATGGCCTTCATTGATTTGACCCCCATAGCTTTTGATTCAGTCAATCAGGAAATGCTATAGAAGATCCCGTCAAAGGCAAGCTGTCCAGTGAAATTCATCATCATGTTGACGAATCAGTCTCTTCTACACCAAGACTTTTGGCAACGGTCCTCACTGACACTAATACGACAGAATACTTTGCGGTCAAGACAGGGGTCAAGCAGTGTCAATACAGTGTGGAGCTGGAGGAGCACAGCAAGTCAGGCAGCATCACAGGAGTAGGAAAGTTGACGTTTTGGATTTAAACCCAAAACGTTGACTTTCCTACTCTTCTGATGCTGCCTGACCTGCTGTGTTCCTCCAGCTCCACCCCGTATTGACTCCAACTCCAGCATCTGCTGTTCTTGCTATCACCCAGTGGTCAAGTACTAATGTGTCATCGTCCCCACCCTTTTCTCCATCTTCATCGCCACCCTTCTTCATCTTGTCAAGAACAAGTTTCCCAATTAAGAAAAGGAGAAATTCAAAAGCAAGTCAGTAAATTCAAAGTTTCAAACATTTCCCTCATTTTAAAGCGTGGTCTTATCCTAATAAATTAAGTAGCCTGAAGCACAGTGAAACAAGGTCAGAACTCAATGATTGATAAGACAAAGACAAGTAATAACAATTTTAATTCAAATTAACTGTTTAGTTACTATTATCAGTTATAAACATGGGAAAAATTACCCAAGCACTCAACAGCAGACCAGTAAATAAATTACTGCTTTGCCACCATTCATCCATGTTATTAAACTACAAATGTAACAAAATCCTAGGAAGAGGATTTCACTAGTAATGCCTACTTCGTCTGAGTGAAATTGGTGAACCAGCACAGAATTACTGGGAATTTTAATCATTAGTATGTTCTTTTAAAATAGGTTGGGCTGTACCATAAAAAGTGACAATGTCCTAGGTCAATATACAGAAAATCCTGCTGTTTAAGGAAGGCTGTACAAATTGTATTCAATTTTTCCAATCAACAAATATTTTGTTTGCTATGAGGCTGGGTAGTGTACTTATTTTCTAATCAACCTGTTCAGAGTTGTTTTTACACACTTCTCATGCAGGTCTCCTGTCCCAGAGGTAAGGACATTACCACCACACCAGAAGGGCCCCGAGGCAGTGTATACCAATGAAACCAGTCAATGATTCAGTATAGCTTTTCTAAAAAGTTATTTTTAGTGATCTTAAAATCAAATTATTCATGGGTGCATGAATGAACATGCTTAGTAAAAAAATGTTTACTTTGGTAATTAACCCATCTTCACATGTATGAATAAAACCCCAACAGGTTAATATTCTTAATTACATCAATGAAAACTTCTAATGGAAAGAAACAATTGCAATTACACTCTACTATATCGACCAGTTACACTGGATTCTATGTTTATGATTTGTCAAATAATTTTATCATAAATGTAAACTCTTATCTCACTAGATTAAGCTATTTCCAAGTCATCTGGAGTCATGATTGGGTAAAGTTAAAACATCGATGGGCCAAGGAGTAAAGAATCTACCTCTGACATCTCCCCTATATCTACCTCCACTTACTTTAAAACTATGCCCCCCGTAATAGCTACCTCCACCCTAGGAAATAGTCTCTGGCTGTCCACTCTATCTGTACCTCTGATCATTTTGTACTCCTCTATCAAGTCACCTCTCATCCTTCGTCGTTCTAAACAGAAAAGCCCTACCTCTCTCAACCTTTCCTCATAAGACCTTCCCTCCATTCCAGGAAACATCCTGGTAAATCTCCTCTGCACCTTTTCCAACGCTTCCATGTCTTTCCTGTAATAAGGCGACCAGAATGGACACAATACTCCAGATGTGGCCAAAGCAGGGTTTTGTACAGCTGGAGCATAACTTCAAGACTCTTGAACTCATATTGATGAAAGCTGACACACCATACGCCTTCTTAACAACTCTATCCACCTGGGTGGCAGCTTTCAGGGAACTGTGGACATGAACCCCAAGATCCCTCTGCTCCTCCACACTGCCAAGAATCTTTCCGTTACCCTATATTCTGCTTTCAAATTTGTCCTTCCAAAATGAATCACCTCACACTTTTCAGGGTTAAACTCCACCTGCCATTTCTCAGCCCAGCTCTGCATCCTATCAATGTCCCTTCGTAACCTAGAACAGCCCTCCGCACTATCCAGAACTCGACCCACCTTCATATCGTCCTAACCCACCCTTCCACTCCTACATCCAAATCATTTAGAAAAATCACAAATAGAAGAGGACCCAGAACAGATCTTTGTGGCATACCACTCGTAACTGAGCACCATGTTGAATATTTTCCGTCCACTACCACCCTTTGTCTTCTAAGGGTCAGCCAATTCTGAATCCAATCTGCCACATTTCCCCCTACACCATGTCTCCTTACTTTCCGCCTGAGCCTACCATGGGGAACCTTATTAAACGCCTTACTTAAATCCACGTATACCACATCCACTGCTCTACCTTCATCCATGTGTTTGGTCACCTCTTCAAAGAATTCAATAAGGTTTGTGAGGCATGATCTACCCCTCACAAATCCATGCTGGCTATCATGAATCAAACTGTGCCTATCCAAGTGAACATAAATCCTTTCTCTCAGAGCCCTTTCCAATAATTTGCCCACCACTGAAGTAAGACTAACTGGCCTGTAATTTCTCTTTTTTGAACAAGCGAATGACGTTTGCCACTCTCCAATCTTCTGGCACTATACCCGTGGACAGTGAGAATGAAAAGATCATCGCCAAAGGCCCTGCGATCTCTTCCCTCGCTTCCCACAGAATCCTTGGATTAATCCCATCAGGCCCGGGGGATTTATCGATCTTCAAGTTCCTCAAAATTCCTAGTACATCTTCCTTACTAACAGCCACCTCCTCTAGCCTACCAGCCTGTTTCACACTGTCCTCCGCTACAACTAGTTCCCTCTCAGTTGTGAATACCGAAGAGAAGTATTCATTAAGGACCTCTCCTATCTCTTTAGGCTCCGTGCACAAATTCCGTTTACAATCCTTGATCGGCCCTACCCTTTCTCTGGTCATTCTCTTATTCCTCACGTACATGTAAAAAGTCCTGGGGTTTTCCTTGATCCTATCTGCCAAGGTTTTCTCATGCCCCCTTATAGCTCTCCTAAGCCCTTTCTTCAGCTCCTTCCTGGCTAACTTGTATCCTTCTAGAGTGTGTTCCAATCCTTGTTTCCTAAACCTTATATAAGCATCCTTCTTCCTCTTAACTAGTCGTTTGACCTCTCTTGAGAAGCAAGGCTCCCTCACTCGACCGCATCTTCCCTGCCTGCTAGGGACAAACATATCGAGCACACACAGTATACATTCCTTAAACAATCTCCAAATTTTTATAGTGCTCTTCCCTGACAGCATCTGTTCCCATTTTGTGTTACCCAGTTCTTGCCTAACAGAATTATAATTACCCTTCCCCCAATTATAAACCTTACCCTGCTGTATGTACCTATTCTTTTCCATGACTATTGTAAAAGCAACAGAGTTATAATCGCTACCGCCAACCAGATAAAATTAATATTCCATGATCAGACTTAACACAAGAAGAATGTTCACTGAAACAAATGTCTTTGTGTCACTGACTCTGTACACCAGTACAGAAGGAAAGATGAGGAGATATGTTACAAAGCTCGGCGAGAGTTACTTACTGTTCCTTCTATCACACCTCACAACATCAGGATCATGGTCCCTATACAACACTCCATATCAGATGCAACACTGTTTGCAAATAGATTTTTCTTTATAAACTGAAATCATCATAGTACTCACTTGAAAATGGTTCTTGTGCTGGCGAAGTTCAATATAGGTCCACGTACTATATCAATACCTCGGTCATCAGAGGCATTCAGCTACAGAAAAAACAAAATCATGTAACAGTCTTAAATGGCCACATGGCAAATAAACGGCATCCTCTTTAACTGGCATGCAAAATAATCTGTAAAGTATACATTATCTTCTAATAACTCTAATGTTGGTAGAACTGAAATTTCATTCTTATTGTTGCAATTTAATGTTAACTACATCATACCAGCTGGGCAGTGTATCACTGAAATAGCAATAGAGTATGAAACTTCTGAACTGTGAAAAACCACTGATTACAATGTTGTACAGTTCAAACATTTCTCTATAGACACAATGAATTACTTGTGATTTGTTACTGAGAACAATTTCAGCAGCATACAAACATCATTTCAGTATATTAAGACTACTGGCTTAAGTACATTTATTTTTCCCATAACAATGTACCAGTGTGCTAGAGAAACACGCTGTTACCGTGCTGTCACAACAATTTTCTATTGAATTGAAGGAATTATTACACATTTCTAATGAAGAATGAAGATATGCAACCTCACAAATGATCACATAATGGACAGCACTTGCACCAACTTTATACGTAACCATTAGATTAATTTTTAGTGCTTAACTCACATATAGTTATACCTTACATCCTTTGTTCTGTGGATTATAATTAGTGGTATTTCATGCACGTGTTTTTTGACTAAAGACCTGTCACTTGTCAGGATTTACGTTCCTTGAAAACCTTGTAAATGGTGATTTTTGCAAATGATGAACAAGGCAGACTGTGTATGTGCAGTTTCTACTCTAGCATGTTTTCTTTCAATTTTTTTCCTTAGAAGAACATAGAACAATACAGCACAGGAACAGGCCCTTTGGCCCACCAAGCCTGCGCCACCACATTTTGCCCTTCCATACTAAAACTGTCTTCACTCACAGGATCCCTCCATTCCCTTCCTATTCATGTATTTGTCCAGGTGCTTCTTGTCTGTTGCTGTTGTGTCTGCTAAATTAGTGGTTAAACAAAAATTAGACTTGCAGTGGCAAAATGTGTAAGTAGTGTTTCCTACGGATATACACATTTGTGAACAGCAGGACTTGACTATTTAATGACTTGCTGTCATGTTATTACTGGCCCGTGTCACACAGATTATTTTAACACGGAATTATTCAGATTTTTGCTCTTTCTCAGAAATTCAAACTTGTGAATGACAAATGAAAGGGGTAATCTCAAACAGTAACAAGTTTTAAGAATAATTACTTTACATTCCAATTTTTGATCTGAACAAAATCAGCAGCCTTGAGAGACTCTAAATGAATGTGGATTACAAAAAGTTGGAAAGAACAAATATGTGCTTTATGTGTAAGAGCAGTAATGTAATGTAATTAGAGAGATATGAAAATTTCTCATTTAAAAACTATTATCAATGGAGTAGTAATTTCTCTACTGATAAGACAATCCATGATGTTAAACAAGGCATAATTTAAAATCCAATGTTCCTCTTCACCTAGAAGTAGCTACTTATCCATTTCTTTTAAAAAAAAGCTATGCACCGAAAAAAATGGCTGCCTAATTAAATATAAAAATCAGGCACTTTTATCTGTGAACTCTTCTTGAAAGTACTGGCTTACGCAGTATTTTACAATAATTTGGAACCCTTCCAATATCTTGTTGAAGTGACCAGTATTGCTGTGTTTATATTATGAATGCTACAGTGAGCATAAAGCAATTTTCAACAAATTGTCAGCCAAGAAGGAAACTGGCTGATATTATTCTTTTCATAGATCTTGGAATCCCTACAACGTGGAAACAGGCCCTTCAGCCCAACAAGTTCACACCGACCCTCACAGCATCCCACCCAGACCCATTTAACCCCCCCGACCTTCACATCCCTGAACACTATGGGCAATTTAGGATGGCCAATCCACCTAGCCTGCACATCTTTGGACTGTGGGAGGAAACCAGAGCACCCGGAGGAATCCCATGCAGACATGGGGAGAATGTGCAAACTCCACAGTCGCCTGAGGGCGCAATCGAACCCAGGTTCCTGGTGCTGTGAGGCAGCAGTGCTAATCACTAAGCCACCTACACTAACTTAGGTCAATTGTGAGGTTCCCAATGCTTCCAATATTCATAACTTTACTTCCATATTTTGATTTTAAAAGTGATAAAATGGATGAGATGGAGTGAGTGATTGAATGAGTGAGTGACAGTGAGGGATTTTTTTTATCGTACAGCCCTACTTGACTTTCTGATTTGGATTGTGATACACCAAAATGATCAGCATGATGTTCTGAGTTGGTTAAGCTAATTAAAATTCAGTCCTATAATTCTCTAAATAAAGGCAAAGACTGTTTTGGAACGAGAGTACAGGACTTTACCAGGACTGTCTAAAGTGAAGTGTGATACATCAAACTGATCGTCATGAGTTCCTAAATTGAGTAGGCCAGTGAAAATTTAGCTACCATAATCCCTTGATCAGAAAGCATTTTCTTTGCTTCAATTTCTTAGTACAGCATTACCTATTATTGTAGGGCACCTGAAACAGTGTTAAGTGCAAGATGGTTTAACGAAGCAAAAACTGAACAATTTTGAAATTACTGAAGCGCAGAAAACGGGGAAAGGAGTGCTTTTGAATGTGCCTCTGCTTCAAGGACTGCTCACAAGATCCCACCCTGACAAAACAATGTTGCCTTGACTGGCAAGTTTCAGTGCTAAAGATAGGTTGAACATACTGCATTTCTTTTCCTTAGAGCAGAGGAGATTGAGGGATATGATCGAAATGTATAAAATTATGAGAGGTATACACAAGATAGACAGAAGAGACCTTTCCCCTAGATGGAGGGATCAATGACCAGGGGCAGAGTTTTGAGTTATGGCGCAGAAGAGTTACAGGAGATGGGAGGAATTTTTTTTCACGCATTGGGTGGTGGGAATCTGGAACTCACTACCTGTAAGGGTGATAAAGGCCAAAACCCTCATAAAATTATGAAGGGCGGCACGGCGGCTCAGTGGTTAGCACTGCTGCCTCACAGTACCAGGAACCCAGGTTCAATTCCACCCTCAGGTGACTGTCTGCATGCAGTTTGCACATCCTCCCTGTGTCTGCGTGTGTTCCTCTGGGTGCTCCAGTTTCCTCCCACAGTCCAAAGATGTGCAGACTGGGTGGATTGGCCATGCTAAATTGCCCATAGTGTCCAGGGATGTATAGATTAGGTGGGTTATAGGGGAATGGGTCTGGGTGGGATGGTCTGAGAGTCGGTGTGGACTTGTTGAGCCAAAGGGCCTGTTTTCACACTGTAGGGATTCTATGGTCTATTCAGACATGAACTTGTGATGCCAGGGCACACAAGGCAATGAACCATGTGCTGGAAAATGGGATTAGAATAATTAGGTGGTTGTTTTTGACTGGCACCAACATGATTGGCCAAAGTCCTTTTTCTGTGCTGTAGATCTCTACGGTCTACGACTATGCCTACAAGGCCATAAAACAGTAGTTTAGGAAGAAGGATACCACAGAGTACAACTAGACTTTGATCAGATGAGCCGATGGGCCAAGGAGTAGCAGATGGAGTTTAATCTAGATAAATGTGGGGTGCACATTTTGATAGGGCAAATCAGGGCAGGACTTATACCTTAATGGTAAGGTCCTGGAGAGTGTTGCTAAACAAAGAGACCTTGGAGCGCAGATTCATAATTCCATGAAAGTTGAGTCACAGGTAGACAGGTAGTGAAGAGGGCATCTGGTACATTTGTCTTTATTGGTCAGTGCGTTGAGGGTAGGAGTTGGGAGGTCATGTTGCGACTGTACAGGACATTGGTCAGGACACTTTTGGAATACTGTGTTCAATTGTGGTCTCCCTGCAATGGGAAAATGTTGTGAAACTTGAAAGAGTTCAGAAAAGATTTACAAGATTGTTGCCAGGGTTGGAGGGTTTGAGCTATAGCGAGAGGCTGAATAGGCTGGGGCTATTTTCCCCGAAGTGTTAGAGGCTGAGGGGCAACCAAATCATGAGGGGCATGGATTGGGTGAATAGCCAAGGTCTTTTCCCCGGATTAAGGGACTCCAAAACAATAGGGCATAGGTTTAAGGTGAGAAGGGAAAGATTTAAAAGGGACCTGAGAGGCAACTTGTTCAGGCAGAGGGTAGTGCATGTATGGAATGAACTGCCAGAGGAAGTGGTGGAGGCTGGTACGATTACAACATTTAAAAGGCATCTGGATGGGTATATGTATAGGAAGGGTTTAGAGGGATATGGGTCAAACGCTGGCAAATGGGGTTGATTAACCTAGGATATCTGGTTGGCATGGAAAGGTTTGGACTGAAGGGTCTGTTACCATGATGTACATCTCTGTGACTCTATGAGTCAATGACTCAAAACAGTTGTTACCTCTAAAACCATTGAGTTTAGCTCTTTGCCCTTATAGAGCCGTTTGGCACAGGCCAAAATAGTAGATGTTTTCCCAGTTCCTGGCGGCCCATAAAATAGCAGGTGTGGGAAACGATCTTCACTGATGAACCGCTGAACTGAAATAAAGAAAATGCAACACGTGTAATTTTGCTTGTGAAGTCGCAACTTTCATCATTAAATGTAGTTGATTCAAGTTGAAAGTTTCAGGATTTTTTGCTAACTCTACCAGGCATAATTTATAAATATACGACCTGTAAAGCAAGCTATTTGTACGTTTTCTTGGAACTTGCATAAGAAAATTATTAGACTACAATTTCAGACAGACAGACAGACAAAAATTAAATGCCAAAATTTAGTTCATCTAAGTCTCTAAGGGACACTATTTTAAGGAGATGTTGTCTATATAATTGAAATGCAAACAGCATATGCCTCAAGGGCATGAGAATTTATCAAGTCACACTAACAAGTGCCATACTCAAAATCTTGTCTATCCCAAGTACGATATTTATCCACATTGATAGAAACAATTCATATCATGTCATCTATAAAACAAAAGCAAAACAATGAAATGCTGGCAATCTGTAACATTAATAGAAACTGCTGTAGACACCCAGTGGATCGGGTAGTTCTAGTAAAATGTCATTGACCTGACACTAACTTTGTTTCTTTAAGTGGTAGCTAACCAACTGAATGCAGATTTTTCTGTTCCTATTATACAACATAATATTGCTACCTAAGCAAGGCTTATTGCCCTCAATAGGATTTTGAAGAGACTTACAACCACCAAGTCTGTAATACAAATCCAACTAATTAAACAACTCAATATTGCTAAAAAGTAGTTTTAGCGATTCTATAATTAACAACAGAAATTAACAGCTAAAAAAGTTAAATGACTCCAAAATAAAGTTTAACACAAAGCTATATGTTTTATTCTAGAACTGCAACAAACTTCCTCCTCCACGATCAGACTGTTTTTTAAATTGGAAAACAAGTAAAAGCAGATTTGGTTTTGCAAGTTCTTAAACTCTGAATATCTGAATATCTAAAGCTTAATTCAAAATCTGATAAAGCACATATTCCACTAACAAAGAAAAGACATGCACTTGTGTAACTGATTTTAGTCCCTTCAAATGATGAGGTTTCAAGAATAATCAAATGTAGACTGCACAAAGTAAAGATAATTTATTCTGTTTAAAACAGAGGTGGTGGTGGTGGTGGTGGTGGGGGGAGCCACAAAGAATACCAGTTCAGACACTTCCTTGTATTGTTACATGTTATTTTGGTTGGCGACTTGTCTGGCACAGCCTAAAATCTCTACATCAAGCTACTGAACAATTCTTATAAAAAAAAATCACTCTTTGCCTTGTGGAATACCCACACAGATGTATCCTACTAGTTATGGACAGCACGTTTAGCAAGCTGGTCACACCACTAGTAAGAGATACACAGTCAGAGAAGAGTTGGGTGATCACCAGGAAGATGAGTAAGCATGGGCAGGCAGTGCAGGAGGCCCTTCTGGCCATTCCCCTCAAACAGGTATACCATTTTGGATACTGTTGTGGGGTAACAGCCTTTCAGGGGAAAGCAGCAGCAGCAGAAGCCAGATGAGAGGCACCACGACTGACACTGTTGTACAACAGGGAGAGTCAAAGTGTAGGTATGTGGTAGTGATAGGGGACTCTATAGTCAGGGGCACAGACAGGCATCTGCGTGGCTATAAGCAACACTCCAGGATGGTGTATTGCCTCCCTGGTGCCTGGGTCAAGGATGTCTCTACATGGGGATATTCTGGGCGGGGGGGTATGGAATGGAGGAGGAGTGTGAGCAGTCAGAAGTTGTGGTCCATATTGGTAATAATGACATAGGCAGAAAGAGAGATGACATCCTGCAAAAGGAGTTAGGTAGGATGTTGGAAAGCAGGACCTCTAGGGTTGTAATCTGGGATTACTGCCTGTGCCGCGTGGCCAAACACCATCCTACACATTAATCCACCTAGCCTGTACATCCCTGGATACTGGCAATTTAGTATGGCCAATCCATCTAATCTGTACATCTTTGGACTGTGGGAGGAAACCGGAGCATGCGGGGTAACCCCATGCAGACATGGGGAGAATATGCAAACTCTACACAGACAGTTGCCCAAGGTTGGAATTGAACTGGGGTTCCTGGTACTATGAGGCAGCAGTGCTAACCACTGAGTCACCGTGCTCCAATGTAATATGGGGCTCTTGTGACACAGTGCTGTTGTCCCTATTTCTGAGCCAGGAGGCCTGGATAATGTAACATCTATGAACTGGTTAATTAGAAAATATCTAAAAGCTGTTGAGGCACTGGAGTATTGAGTATGGTGCCTAGGATAATACCAAATTGAAACAATTCAGCTGGTCTTCTACGTTGTAACATGAACTGTGAAAACAGCAGTTTGTGATGCAATGATACTAACATTTCTTCCAATTTGTATCTAGAATTTGTATAACAGCAGCATATTTAAGAATTTATTGTGCATTCTGCTGCTCCATTTGAAGTCGGGAACTGTTTTACTTTATTCCTTTCCTAAAATTTGAAAGCTCTTCTAAACAAAACTGAAGCCAGTTGTTAGACAGAATTTCTTTGAGGAATGCATAAGCAGCAAATCAAATTATGTAAAACCTCCCACATTTTGTTAGTTATCAATTCATCAGAAATACCTCAATCGACTTTGAATGGCTACCAATCACAATGAATAGCTGTTGCCCTTCAAATTCTGCCTCTGCCATATTCTCGCTTGCCATTTCCATTGTTGCAAAGGTACCACTGACAGATTCCTTTCTATAGCTGTATATGCTCTACACTGTTTCACTGTGTCTATGTCCTGATCTAACCCTGTCTACTAAAAATAGTGTCTAATTAGACTTTGTCAATTTCATCCCTAAGGGCTGATCATAACGATCAAAGAAACCATGATCTACATCCTTCTGAAATTATACCTCTAACTCTTCATATAACACAACCTTTACAGTATAGGGCAGTGGACTGGGTCTGCAGTAACCTGGTCTGGTATCCCTCTAAACTTGTGTGTTGGCCTTATGTCCTTGAATTGGGTGGTCAAATTAATCAAATACCTGGAGATACTTGGCAATCATTTTGTCGTGTATTGTGAAGTATTTCTATAAACAATAAAGCTTGTTCAATATTTTTCAGCAGTTTCTTCTGAATAAGGCTAGTTTTTCACACTTCACTACAAAAACAGGTAATTTCGTTCACTGTTCGTCTGAGTGACTGCAACTGGTGGGAATCTTTCCGAATTTGTGGGTTTTCTCTCCTCCATAACTTCTTAATCTTTTTGTGTGATTTCTTTAACTGATGCTGACTCGATTTTTGACTTTACAATGATTCGGAAATCATGATGACTGATTCCTGTGTGTCAATGGTTGTCACCACTGAGGCTTCACCTTATGTTATTTGAACAACAATTCCCTATCATTTTCACTGGACATCCCTGTGCTTACTGGATGAATCACAACTGACCTTTCATGAACCTGCTCCTGTTAGACAATGATTTGCAGTGACTGCCATTTCCTTCCATTCCTTGAACCTTCTTCTGACATGCAACGGTGCATTCTGCATTCATAAATGGACAATTTTGTGCCCAGTGTTGGCCTGAGCATTACTGATAGGACTTTATTACTATCTTCAATGGGGTCTTCAGCTTATGCAGCCGTAACTTACTTACTTCACCAGATGCCTGGTGGGTTGTTAACTCTGACTTCTCTCAAGTCACATTTCACTATGTCCATGGACAATGCTGTTTGGCAAACTATGTTGAAGGTTAACTTTGCTAACGTCAACAACTTAATTGCCCTCACTTTTTAAAATTGCATACATGTCCTGTAATGCGTTCCTTAAATTCTCCAAAATTTTAACAGATGGACAGATATTTCAAAGCCACAGCAAAGTCTTCAATATCCTCACTGGGTAGCTGATTCTTCATTTTGAACTCAAAGCTTTCTATAATCTCCAATGACTTGGCACTATAGTACTGCTCAAGTTTACACATAATGTCGGTTAGTGGTGCCGTGATCAGTTCAGAGGTGGCGAGCAAATTTTCTGGGCTTGCTTTAGTCATAAATATCAAGCTTTTCCTTTTCCTCACTGCCTTATTAACAAATGGACTATTAGGAACATCCAGGATATAACTACCAGTGAAAAGCATCTTGAATCACACCACATATTCACTGAAAGACTCTATCATGACCTGTACTCTCCCAGTCTCCCAATGATATCTTTAGATGCAGCCATCTTTGAAGGTTCGTCCACCCATGCATAGAAACAGCTTTTCTACAAAAACTGGACTTTTAAAACCATTTCTCAAGAAAACACATTTTTACTAGCTTATGAATGCCTATCCAACCATCACTTCTTTGGCTAAGGACATCCATAACCTCAACTCATCACCAAACATGATATTTGTGCAGATCAGACTAATTGTTTTAATTGTGCAGCACATAAAGAATCAACCAGAACAGTCTCTTTGGGTATGTACGTATATAAAATGGCCAGAAGAGGGTGCCATTACTTCTGATGAAGTAATTTTAGCTCTAACCCATTCTGTAATACTGAGCATGTGACAACTCAAGACATACCAAGAGAAGCAAAAGCACAGATCCATCAATGCTGGCAGGAAGGCAATATTTTTAAACTGAAAATATGCCTGAGCTGGAAACTCTTACAAGATGCAAAATAAAGATTCAGCATGTCTAAACCTGGGCAAATTGACATTTCCTCTGGAAGGTCACATTGTATGCATATTAAAGAATTGACTTTATCTAGCAATAGAAAACAAAAATGAGGACAGACTTAACTGATTTATTGCATTTTGACTATAATTTTGTACGTAGCTATCTTTAAAACAAAATTAACTTAAGATGTACAAATTCAAGAAAGGTTTTTGCTTGTGACTGTTATTGTTTCTAATATAGCTAGGAAAATTTATTCTGAATATGTTATTAAAATCTTTATTTAATCACACAAATCAAGGCATTTTTTCATCTGTTGATTTGTGTGATTAAATAAAGATTTTAATAACATATTCAGAATAACTTTTCTTAGCTATATTAGAAACAATAACAGTCACAAGCAAAAACCTTTCTGTCAAGCTAAAGGCATGATCTATAACCATCCTGTAATAAACTATAACTATACCAAAGTGACAACAAGGTGCAGGGCTGGATGAACACAGCAAGCCAAGCAGCATCATAGGAGCAGAGAGGCTGATGTTTCGGGCCTAGACCCTTCATCAGAAAAGGGGGAGGGGAAGGGGGTTCCGAAATAAATAGGGAGAGAGTGGGAGGCGGATAGAAGAGGGATAGAGGAGAGGAAACAAACAGGTCGAAGAGGCGGGGATGGAGCCTCTCCACCTATCCTCTCCTCTATCCGCCTCCCACTCTCTCCCTATTTATTTCGGAACCCCCTTCC
>NC_063355.1:14478772-14650056 GCF_021869965.1 Rhincodon typus | reverse complement strand
GAAACGTCAGCCTCTCTGCTCCTATGATGCTGCTTGGCCTGCTGTGTTCATCCAGCCCTGCACCTTGTTATCTCGGATTCTCCAGCATCTGCAGTTCCTACTATCTCTGATTCAACTATACCAAAGAGGTTTGTTTCGAGGGCAGTTAAGTTTTTGTTAAAATAATTATTTGAAATTGTAAGGTGCAGCATAGTGATTAGCCTTTCATCCTCACAATAAAACTACGGCTCTTACTCTACTTAAGTTACTTTTTGGCATTTTTCGCATTACTGTGATCCAACAGGAAATGGTCGGGAGCTGTAAATGAGATGCTAAAGAGTTGCACACCGCCAACCCCTGCCTTGCCAAGGTCATGGTTTATCTTATCTTATAGAAAGAAATTGCTTGAGTACAAGCACTAATGCAGGCTTACCAGCAGCAGGGTGACAATGACAATACGAATACCTTGGTTTGAATTCTCAATCTAATTTGTGCCAGGTTAAGGGGAGGATATGCTGAGAAGAGTTGTTGGTAACTCATAGCAAGAAGCTGTGAAAAATTGAAGGGGACTATCACGTCTGTAGCCCCAAAGACTAGTTAATATGTCTATTCTGGAAAAAAGATCAACTTTTTAATCTCACTTATGAAGAAAATGTATGTGTTCAGAACTAATGATTATTGCACTGAATACAACGCATATTGCATCAGTTACCTATTGACCTATTACTTAACTTTTTTTAAGACAGTGAGATAAATAGGCAGCAGCAGAAGTGCATTTAATATGACCAATACCCAACAATTGTGACACCAAAAGTGACATTAAGCTTATGTTACCAATGACCTTTCAGAAAATTCTCACCGACAGAGCTTTCAAAGTTGATAATTTGGGGCGTAGGACTGAATTCAAAACATATCTCAAATTTCAACTTGACATTTTGTTTGTGCAGCAATGAATATAGTAGTGCGGAGAAAATAAGCAGGAAACAGCAATAGGAATAATTGGAATCCTATCCCATACATTATATCCTGAATGTTTCATTTCTAGATTGTCATTATGAACATATCTGAATATACTTTTTCCTCGTTAAAGTCTTTTTTAGATTTTAGCAAAACTATTTACTGTACAGCAGCAGTTTTGCATGTCTCTTGTACTGCAAATTCTCTTAAGAACCATGTAAACCTACTTTTAAATCATGTTTACCTTGAAAAGGAAAAATGTAATTCATTTCCAGACAAATTTACAATTTCCTGACATTGTATCATTGGACTACAGTCTATTACCTTACCATTTTTTCACCTACATCGTGTTAGCTTCTCTTCTTCAATTCAATCCTGTGAAGTGAATTAACATTTCGGACCCCGCAGGATCATTCTGCCAATATTCAAAACCAGGGTACAATCATGCAAATTAGGAGCAATAGGTCCTTCTGTCCCTTCGGCCTGTTCAGCTTTAAAGTAAGATCATGGCTGATCTGATTACTCCACATTTTAGTAAATCTCTGATAACCTTTCATTGCCTATCAAGAATCTACCTCTGCTTTAAAAATATTCAAATTACAATATTAAAATCCTGCTATTGAGGAAGAGTTCCAAAGACTCATCATCCTCTGAGAAAAGTCTCCATATTTCTGCCTTAAATGGATGAACCCGTATTTTTAAACAGTGATCTAGTTTCTACCATAAGATGAAACATCCTTTCCACATGCAAACTGTCAAGACACATTACGAACTTACATTTTTCAACCAAGTCACCTCTTGTCTAAACTCTAGCAGATACAAGCCTAGCCAGAATAGACAGCATTCATTCCAGGTATTAGTCTAGTAAACCTTCTCCAACTGATTTCAAGGCACTGACATCCCTCCTCAAATAAGGAGATCAATACTGTACACTCTGGATATGGTCTCACCTGTGCCCTGCATAACTGAAGCATAATCTCCCTACTTATATATTCAATGTTCCTTACAACGAACAATAACATTCTATTAGGCTTTCTAATGACTTGCTGTACTTGCATATTGTTTGTAATTCAAAATCAGTATCAAAAGATACAAGGTGATTTCTGGCACAAGGAGGAATTCAAAATAGTGAGCCCACATATCACACAAAACAATAAAAAAACAGGAGGGGTCACATTGGTGGAATCTAATCAAAGTCTTAAAATGATTTATTGTTATATATTAGAACCTTTTGTTCAACTCATGATGTTTGTCAGTCTTAAAGTTTTCATCTGTAGTTCAGTGCTCCAAAGCGCAAGGTAAAAAAAAATTCCTATTAATATCTCAGTGAAGTATATCAATACTCAGTGATGAGGGTTAATGAAGCAGCAATACTTGGAAACACTTAATTTCCTGGAGGTTACTACTGTAAACAGACAGCTTCAAGCAATGTAAAAAGAAAGAGAATATCTGTATAGATATAAACAGAGCCTAGCAACAGACAAATTTCAGATATATCCTGGACTATACTTGGCACTGGAGTATACGGAAACAGCATTTTTAGTCTCTCAATAGGAAGTGATGAGGAAGCAGAAATTATATGCCACTAGTTTGTTGCAAAGCTCAGTAACTCATCATAAATATCTGTTACATCTTCAACACATTTAATTAAGCATTGTATAGAATTGCTACATTATTTGAACTCTTTGCAAGGAAACTACATACAATTTTACAGCAATCACAAGGCTAAATTAATAAGGGAAATGTTTTCAGGGAGTGCAGTATAATATATTTGAATTTAATCCCCAATAGAGAAGTACAATTAAATCAGACTTCTCCACAAATATTCTGTCACATTGTTACTTAAATGTTAAATTAATGCTTAATTGATGTTCCTTTACACAACAATATAGTATCCCAATCAAATAAATATGTAGTTGTTGCAGAAAATGTTCTTCTTTCTGTCCTAGGCAGAAACATATTAGCTAATTTCAAACATGACTGCATATACTACAAATCTGAAATAAAAACAGAAAACCGAAAATGCTGGAAATACTCAGCAGGTTAAGTATCATGAGCAGAGATAGAAATAAGAGCTCTCCTGAAAAGATATTGACCTGAAACGTCAACTCTTTTCCCTCCTATTGTAGATATTTTCATTTTTTAATTTAAAGCAAATTTCTACCTTATGTTGAAGGCAACAACTCACTTGTATTCAGTATGTCCTGATGAGAAATAAGATCATCTAGGGTTTGAGGCCGATACTTTTCCACCCTAGAAAAGATGAAAGGATGTTTTAATTTAAAATATTTAAAATAGTTTCAGTACATGAGGATTCTAAATCACAGGACAGGAAAGCTCAAGGAAGCAGGCAGACATACTATCTGATGACCACCACTGGCTTGTGTAGAACACACACAAGTTCACACACATACACAGTTCAATGATATCAGAGAAGTTTCAAAGACATTTCAAGTCAGAGATTAAGGGCAGGACTTTCCATCTGGGTTCTGGGTCAGGACTGGTTGCTACCACCTCCGAGTCCTAACCCCATTCTGAGGGGAGGGGAGGGGTTAGTAATCATAGGCTGTGATCTTCCAAGAGGTTGGCTCAGCAGCTAGTTAACGCTGGCAGGCCTGGGAAGCTGAACTTTCAGGCCCTAGTCAAAAGGGCTAATGGCAGCCAGTATAGTGGCAATTATCTTGCAACACAAATGAAGGTAGAACTGGGCATAAGGAGAAGCAGAAGCTAGGCACCTCCAGCATGATGCCCCAAAATTTACGCATACTGCCCAGAGTGGCAGCAAAATGCTACCCAGCCAAACCAAGCAGGCCTGGTTGGAACTGGTAGAGAATATTATCATCCTTTCTTTGGCAAGATGAGTACACCATGACACCCAGATAACCGGCCTTTGGAAATGCAACCACCAGCTGGCATAGCTGAGTAGCCCGAGGATACCTGGTACTCCTGAGCGTAAAATGTGTCCTGAATAATGACTGTACCACTAGCAAGGTCCATACATCTCTGGAGGATTGTATTATGCAGATTTCGGCAGACCATCACAAAGCACAGACACTTCCATGACCATTCTGCATGGCAAGATCTGATCAGTCGAGGCAGTGAAACCACATCTTCAGAAGCCCTGATTTTTGGTGGCCCTTGTGGGCAGATAGCTTTGTTTGTAGCACCACTGTGCCACCATCTCAGGATCACATAAAAATGAGAGCAGCTATTTCTTCAAGGAAGCCCCATTTTACCAAAAAACTATGGAGTACTGGTGGTGACAGTAACAGCAACTGCATGATGGACTGATGGAGAATGAAGGTGCCATGGCAGCTGTTAGAACAGCAAGTACATACATTTATAAGGCACAACATATCAGACTTTTCATCCATAAACACAATCCCAGTAGTGAGGTAAGAATATTAATTTTAGCAGGTTATTCTCTTGATCTGTAAGAAGTACTACAGGTAACACAAACATAGATTACTACAAGGAAGCCACATAAAATGGCAATACATTTTGTTTCCGAGATGTGCTGAGTATAAATGTTTTTAGAACATTTATGACAGCTAGGTCAGACATTTTATCATGTTTTCCTCTTGCAGGATTACTGAAAACGTAAATGGGATGATGTGCTTAACAGACAAGATCATTAACTGTAACTGAAGTTAAATGTGTACAAAACATTAGCTAGACTACAGCAAGAGTGTTGCTTGCAGTTCTGGACGCTCCATGAAAGGAAGGACATTCAAGCCATTCCAAGAATGCAGTGAACATTCACTCAAATAACATACTGACTCACATTTATAGTTCTAAAGAACGACTCAAACCAATTTGGAGCTTTTCTTTTCACTAGAACAGAAAAGGCTTAAGTGAGGCTGAATACAGATTTACAAAGTTTTGAAAGGTTTAGAGAGTAACTTGTGAAAGGTAGGCCCCACTCCTTGGTCTTATTATCAAAAAGTGATAAACTTGAGATTCTACCTATAAGAACTGAAGGGAAATGGATGAGAAAAAAAATCATTCCACATGGTCAATTTTTGGAAAAAGCAAAAATATTGGCATCAGCACAAGCATGGTAGGTCAAATGATACCCTCACCCCTCTCTTAGCCCTGTAATTGCTACAATTTTAGTTTTACATTGATAGTAAATTTTAGGTTTAAATACCTTAGTAGAAATGAAAACACGTTCACAGATTTAAAGAAATCAGTTAAACAAAGCGAGTCATAGTCAGACAGCATGGAAACAAACCCTTCAGCTCAACTTGTCCTTGCTGATCAGGTATCCTAAACTGAACTAGTCCCATTTGCCTGCACTTGGCCAATACCCCTCTAATCCCTTCCTATTCATGCACCTGTCCAAACGTAACTTAAATGTTGTAACTGTACCTGGACGTACCACTTCCTCTGGCAGCTTGTTCCATATAAGCACCACTCTCTGTGTGAAAAAAATGCCCCTTGTGTCCCTTTTAAATCCTTCTCCTCTCACCTTAAACCTATGCCCTGTAGTTTTGGATTCCCCTACCCTGGGAAAAAGGCCTTGGTTATTCAACTTATGTATGCCCCTAATGATTTTATAAACCTCTGTAAGGTCACCCCTTAGGCTCCTATGTTTCAGGGAAAAATGTCCCAGTTTATCCTTATAACTCAGACCCTCCAATCTTGGCAAATATTTTTGCACCTTTTTCAGTTTAATGACATCCTTCCGATAGCAGGGTGAACTTGATTGAGTTTTTTGAAGAGGTGACCTAGAAGATAGATGAAGGCAGAGCAGTAGACATTTTCTACACGGACTTTAGATAGACCTTCAACAAGATAGGTGATAGAACACGTGGGATCCAGGGAAAGCTAGCCAATTGGATACAAAATTGGCTTGACTGTAGGAGACAGAGAGCGATGGTAGAGGGTTGTTTTTCAGTCTGCAGGCCTGTGACCAGCGGCGTGCCACAAGCGTCAATGCTAGGTTCACTGTTGTTGTTTGCCATTTATATAAATGATTTAGATGAGAATATAGGAGGCATGGTTAGCAAGTTTGTGGGCGACACCAAAATTGGTGGTGTAATGGACAAAGAGGAAGGTTACCGAAGAGTACAGTGGGATCTTGATTAATTGGGCCAGTGTAACAAGGAATGGCAGATGGAGTTTAATTTAGATAAATGTAAGTTGCTGCATTTTAATAAGACAACAGGACAGGACTTACACTGTTAACGGCAAGGCCCTGGGGAGTGTTGTTGAACAGAGATACCTACGGATGCAGGTATATAGTTCCTTGAAAGTGGCGTCACAAGGAGAAGGCAGAAGAACAAATTGCTCATTTGGACAGCCAGTGGCAATGGACCAAATAGCCTCTTTTTGTGCTTTAACATTTCTCTGATTCTGTACAGTTGTAATATTTCAGGTAACCCAAATTTGAGTAATAGCAGCCAGGAATGGATGTGAATGCTCAGTATCTACCTACACCCCCTCTCTCCATTCCCAAACATTTGGGAAAGAAATGCCATTCTATGCAGTTGTTTTCTGGAGTGGGGGTGAAGGTGAACTTTAAAATCAATTTCACAATACAGCACTAAAACATCAAAAATGACAAGATGAACAAGTTTGACTTAGGAATCAAGCGGACAAATCTTAATAAATGAGATTAACAAATCTACTGGAGATTTTTGAGGATGTAATTAGTAGATTAGATAAGGGGGAGCCAATGGATGTGATCTTTGGACTTTTAAAAGGCTTTCAATAAAGTGTCTCATAAGAGGTTATTGGGCAAAGTTATAGCACATAGGATAGGGGTCAATATATTAGCATGGATTAAGAATCAGTTGATAGATAAGAAACAGAATGGGAATAAGTGGGTCTTTTTCCAAGTGGCAGGCAAAGACTTGTGGGGTACTGCAAGAAACAGTGCCTGGGCTCCAACCATTCACAATATCTATAAATGAAGGACAAAATGCAACATTTCCAGGTTTGCTGAGGACACAAAACTGGGTGGGATTGAGAGATGTGAGGAGGTGCCAAGGAAACTTCAAGGTGATTTAGACAAGTTCAATGAGATGCAGAACAACATGGCTAAATGTGACAAAAAACCAGAAATATTATTTAAATGGTGTTATATTAGGAAACAGGGATGTACGAAGAGATCTGTGTGTCCTTACACATCAGTCAATGAAAGTAGACAGGGAGGTGCAGCTAGCAATTAGGAAGGCTACTGGTATGTTGGCCTTCATTGCAAGAGAATTTAGTTTCAGTAGGATGTCTTACCGCTGTGATACCGGCTTTGGTGAGGCCACACTTGGAGTATTGTGAACAGTTTTGGTCTCACTACCCAACAAAGGATACACGTACCATGCAGGGACAGCAGTGGAAGTTCACTAGGCAGATACCATGGATGGCAGGTCTGTCTATGAGGAGACTGGTTCGACTGAGTCTGTATTCACTAAGAGTTTATAAAGAAAGGGGAGATGAAATTGGATTGAAACATAAAATTCTAACAGGGCTGGGCAGACTGGATTCCGGGAGTATGTCTTCCCTGACTGGCGAATTCTAGATTAAACCAGAAGACACAGTCTCTGGATACAGGGTAAATAGACTATTTAGGACTTGAGTTGAGGAAAAATGTTTTCACTCACAGGGTAATGAACTTGTGGAATTCTCTACCACAGAAGGCTGAGAAGGCCACATCACTGAGTTTGTTCAAGAGATGGATACATTTCTAGATTTTAAAAGCATCAAGGGGTATGGGGAGAAAACAAAAAAAGGCATTGAGATAGAGCATTAAGACACAATCCTACTGAATTGTGGAGTAGATTCAAATGGCCCACTCTTGCTAGCTTCTCTGACAACCTATTTCTGTTGCTGCCAGAGGGTCATTAATTCAATATATAAAAATATTGGTCTGCCCAAAACTTGTCAGTTTTTCAGCTGTAGGATTTGTCCATATCAACGTTGAAGACTAGAAAATTCCAAGGTCTAGCACTGTGTTGAATGACCCAGGCTAAAACTTTACACATTCACTTCAAAACCTCAACAGCGAAAGATTACAATCTAAGGTCCTCCCACTATCGTATAATGAAAGCTGGAACTCTCCAGCTGAATGCAATTCATGTCAAACATTCTCTGGTGCACAGTAAATATATGTATATACCATATAGTGTCATATATTGCATTGACGGCAACGGAACCGTATTACATCCAAGTGAAGTTTGAAATGTTATGGAGGATACCTTTACGAATTTTATGAATAAAGTCCTTTTTGTTTCAAAAAGAAGCAAAAATTACATTTGCTGCGTGTTATCGAGGGATTATAATCAACAAGCACAAAGTGCCGAGTCTGCGAACCCGACAAGGGAGCAGGCCTTTGGCTGGCAGCGGGTTACAGTAGACCCAAACCTCCGGAGTCACATCCATACTACGGGAGGAGGGGAACACAATGAGAGAAAGAGAGCAGCAAGGCCCCTCCAGCCTGAGTTCCCTCCGTGAGGAAAACCGGACGAGCCGGCAACGTCGCGCAGTTCCCGTTACATTTCAAACGTGCCGCTCGAGCCCAGCGGCCGCTGACTCCGGGTGGCGGCTGGTGTTTGTCAACGCAGCCCCACGGGGTATTTAATGAGCTCGGGCGGGCGTGCGCGCTCTTACCAGGGAAGATTCCGGCTCTTCGCCTCCTTCCCCGTCGCCATAGTGACCGTGCTTTGGCGCCAAATCGCAGAGCGAGGACAGAGCTCTCGCGAGCTTTAGCCGCTCAGCATCTGCCGTGATTGAGGCAGTCAGTAAAGGTACAGTCTGCATTACATGGTCGGGTGCACGGACGTTAGCTTGCAGCGAAGATCAGATACGCACTGGCCGTTAAGTAAAACGCGCTTTAAAAAAGGAGGACTGGACGAAACAAAATTTCAGAGAACTGCACCTTTACTCCATGAACCAACGAAGGTGGGCGTAAAGAGCTGTCCCCACCGTCATCATCAGTCCTGAAGAAGGGTAAACGTTGACTGTTCCTTTCCTCCAGTTGCTACCTGGCCTGCTGTGTTCTTCCAGGCTCTGTTTGTCTACCTCATCATCAAAAAGCACCCTTTTGGATCACCTTGCATATGGGACAAGACTAAGGTGATGCAAATATAACTGTGCCTCCAGAGCGCTCCTTATCAACAATATCAGTTTCTTTTAAAGGAAAGCAAAATGCTGCACATGTTGGAAGTGTGAAATATAAACAAAAAGTGCTAGAGAAACTGAGCAGGTCTGGCAGCAACAATGGAGAGAGAAGAGTTAATTAACGTTTCCAGTCCAATATGAGTCATAGAGATGTGCATCATGGAAACAGACCTTTTGTCCAACTTGTCCATGCTGACCAGATATCCTAAATTAATCCAGTCCCATTTGCCAGCATTTAGCCCATATCCCACTAAACCCATCCTATTCATATACCGATCCAGGTGCCTTTAAAATGTTAGCCAAGATGTGGAGATGACAGTGTTGGACTGGGGTGGACCCAGTCACATGGCACTGGGTTATAGTCCAACTGAAATCAAAAGCTTTCGGAACTTAGCCTTTTCGTCAGGCGAAATGTATGACTTTTAAATGTTGTAATTGTACCAGCCTCTACCACTTCCTTTAGTACTTCATTCCATACACACACCATCCCCTGTGTAAAAAAAGTTGCTTCTTAAGTTCCTTTTAAATCTTTACCCTCTCACCTTAAATCTATGCCCTCTAATTTTGGACTTCCCTACCCTGGGGAAAAGACATTCATCCTATCCATGCCCCTCATGATTTTATAAATCTCTATAAGGTCACCCCTCAGGTTCCGTTACTCCAGAGAAAATAACCCCAGCCTGTTCAGCCCCTCCCCAAAGCTCAAACCCTCCGACCCTGATAACTTCCTTGTAAATCTTTTCAGAACAGTTTCAAGTTCCACAACATCTTTCCTATAGCAGAGAGACCAGAATTGAATGCAGTATTCCAAAATTCGCCTAACCAATGTTCTGTACAGCCGCAACATGACTTCCTAATTCCTATACTCAATGCACTGACCAATAAAAGCAAGTGTACCAAATGCCTTCTTCACTACCCTGTCTACCTGCAACTCCACTTTCAAGTAACTCTGAACCTATACCTCAAGGTCTGTTTGTGGTGCACAAAGGACCTTACCATTCAGTGTATAAGTCCTGCCCTGGTTTGCCTTACCAAAATACAACACCTTACTTATCTGAATTAAACTCCATCTGCCACTCCTCAGCCCATTGGCCATTTGATTAAGGTCCCATTATACTCTGAGATAACCTTTTTTGCTGTCCACTACACCACCAATTTTGGTGTCATATGTAAACTTACTAACCATAACTCCCATATTCACATGCAAATAATTTATATAGATTTTAAAAAGCAGTGGACCCAGCACCGATCCCTGCGGCACACCGCTGGTCACGAGCCTCCAGTCCAAAAAGCAATCCTCCGCCACCACCCTCTGTTTCCCACCTTCAAGCCAATTTTGTATCTGAATATCTAGCTCTCCCTGGTATGCCATGTGATCCAACCTTGCTAACTACCCTACTATGCGGAACCTTGTCAAACATCTTGCTGAAGCCTATATAGACAATATACACCGCACTCATCAATCTTTTGTCACTTCTTCAAACAGTTCAATCGTGTTTGTGATACACAATTTCCTATGCACAAAGCCATGTTGAACTAATCAGTCCTTGCCTTTCCAAATGCATGTAAATCCTTCCCTCAGAATCCCCTCCAACAACTTACCCACCAATGATGAAGAAAAAATCAGAGTTAATGTTTTGGGTCCAGTGACCCTTCCTCAGAACTTCCTCAGTTAACAAAATGTTAACTCTGATTTTTTTCTTCACAAATGCTGCCAGACCTGCTGAGCTTTTCCAGTAATTTCTATTTTTGTTCCTGATTTACAGCATCCGCAGTTCTTTTGGTTTTTACCCACCAATGATGTCAGGCCCACTTGTCTATAGTTCCCTAGCTTTTCCTTACCACCTTTCTTAAATAATGGCACTGCGTTAGCCAACCTCCAGTCTTCTGGCACCTCACCTGTAGCATTGATGATACAAATATCTCAGCAAGGGGCCTAGCAATCACTTTCCTGGCTTCCCACAAAGTTCTGGGGTGAACCTGATCAGGTCCTGGGGATTTATCCACCTTTATATTTTTTAAGACGTCCAGCACCTCCTCCTCTGTAATATGGACACTTTTCAAGATATCACTATTTATTTTTCAGAACTTTTTTTTATTGGTGGTACAGTGACCAACCGTCCTCTGTTTAAGGATTGTCCCTTACCTTGACTTTTTATCCGAAGTACCTTGAGGATGCGTGTTATCCTATAATCTGGGGACAATCTTTGGGAGGCTGAGCCTGGGAACCTCAGTTGTATGGTTTGAGCAGGAGTTCAAGTCTGGCAGACAGCCAGCAGGGAGCTAATAGTGTTGTGACCCCGCAGGATAAGTTGTAAATTTTGGTTACTTTAAACGTCATCCCATTTCTTTGTCGCCTGAAACCACAGCTTTATGCCCATTTACACCCTCCCTATTCCGTCCCTTCTGCTCTTAAGTTCAGAGGTACCCCTCCCTCCTACCTCACCTCCCACCTGTTACCACTGTCGAAGGGACTTTTTATTTCGTGACAGTTGATCGCTCTGATTAGTATATACAGTCTATACTGTGTAGTGCCCACTGGTCATGTAAGACACCAAGTGTAAGGTGGACACTTCAAGCTCATCATCCCTTCCACCAGCACCAGCCAGGTACAGACAAACCAACAGAAGAGGGAAAGCACTACATGCATCATGTTCCTAATAATTTTAAATTTATTTATGGATGCATGCATCACTGGCTAAGCAGCATGTATTGCCCATTTCTAATTGCCCTGGAGAAGGTGGTGTTCAGCTGCCTTCTTGAACTGCTGCAGTGCATAGAGTGTAGGGGGACCCACAGTGTTTCCATCCTTTGTTTATTCTCTGTAGCAGTTTGATGACATACCAGGCCATTTCAGAAAATGGATTAAGAGTCAATAGCATTGCTTTGGATTTGGTAGGCCAGATGAAGTAAAAATGGCACATTTCCTTCTCTAAAGGATATTAATGAACCAGATTTTTCTTTCAGTGATGGCTACATGTTCACCATTAGGCTGGCTTTTAATTCCAGTTTTTTCAAGAAGTTGAATTAAAATTTCACTAACTACAATCGTGTCCAGAATGTTAGACTGAGATTACGGGTTATTTTGATTTTATTGTCACATGTACTCCAGTATAGGAGTATAGTGAAAAGTGTAATTTCGCCACACAAGGCGCCATCTTAGGCACAAGTACCTAAGTGTGAGAATCTAAAGAACAAGGTCGAAAGAAAGAACAAAGTAAAAAGTTAAATATTGCAGTATTTATAGTATAGCATAAAACATACTAAATAAGGTTAAAAGTTACACATTACAGACCTTCTTAGGTTTAAGTAACAAAAGAAATAAAGTTCAAAGTTCAGACATTACAGTCTTTTTTTAAGTTCTTAGCCACGGTGGGAACGCACTGCCAAGAATCACCTTAAGACTGGAAGCCGGCTGAGGTCATGCCAAGAGACTGCCATGTACCACAGAAAGTCCACCATGCCAGGTTGAGAGACTGCTATTTTGAGCCACTGAGAGATCACCACTCCAGGCCAAGAGACCTCCCAACTGAGCCGAGAGTCTGCTACGCCGGGCCAAGAAACTGCCAAGCCTGGCTGAGAGTCCACCATGCCAGGTTGATGGTCCACCATGTCAGGCTGGAGGTTGGGGGGGCCATGCCAGGCCAGGAAGTTGTCTCGCGAAGCTGGGAGGCCGCCTCGCCGGGTCTGCATTGAGTCAGGAGGCAGGGAATCCATGCCAGGAGAAGAGAGAAGAGAGAAGAAGGAAATGAAAACACAAAACAGAAGGAAAAAAAGAGTGAAAAAAAGAAAAGGAATTGGATGGAGGGGACAAGCTTTGCCTGAAGTGTTCTATTCCGCTGCCATCTTATTTCATACATGACTGATGCATGTGTATACCAGTGACATTATGATTACATAAGACCGGAAGACTGATGAGCAGAATTAGGCCATTCAGCCCATCAAGTCTGCTCTGCCATTCGATCATGACTGATATGTTTCTCCACCCCATTGTCCTGTCTTTTCCGATACATTCAATGACTTGGCCTCCACAAGCCTCTGTTCAAAGAGTTCCACAGAGTCAACACCCGCTGGCTGCAGAAATTCCTCCACATCTCAGTTCTAAAGTGTTGTCCTTTTGCCCTGAGGGTATGCCCAACAGGTCCTAGTCACTAATGGAAACATCTTCTCCACATCCACTCTATCCAGGCCGCTCAGTAATTCAGTCAGAGTCTTCCCTCATCCTTCTAAACTCTGTCGAGTACAGACCCAGAGACCTCAACTGCTCCTCATATGACAAGGCTTTTATCCACAAGATCATTCTTGTAAACCTCCTCCGGACCCCTCCAATACCAGCACATCTTTCATTAAATATGAAGCCCAAAACAGCTCAGAATGTTCCAAATGCAGTTTGACCACAGCCTTATACAACCTCAGCAGTACATCTCTGCTCTTGTATTCTAGCCCTCTTAAAGTGAATGCATTTGCATTCCTAACTGCCAACCGAACCTGCATGTTAACCTTAAGAGAATTCTGAACTAGGATTCCCAAGTGTCTTTGCACTTCAGATTTCCAAAGTCTTTCCCCATTTAAAAATAGTCCATGCCACTGTTGTTTCTACCAAAATGTATGACCTCACATCTGCCACTTCTTTGCCCACTTGTCTAGCATGCCCAAGTTCTTCTGCGCCCTCCCCTGCTGCCACAAAATGACCTGTCCTTTCATATTTTTTCCCCTTTATTCATTCACAGGATGAGGGCATTGCTGGACAGGCAGCATTTATTGCCCATCCCTAATTGCCGAGAGGGCAGTTAAGAGTCAACCACAATGCTGTGAGTCTGGAGTTACATGTAGTGAACTAGAGGGGTTTTTCCCGACCCACAATTCATGGTCATTAGACTCTTGGATCCAGATATTTATTGAATTCAAATTCCACTTCTGCTGTGGCAGGAGTTGAACCTGGGTCCCCAGAATATTACCTAGGTCTCTGGTTTAACTGTCCAGCAATAATACCACTAGGCAATCGCCTCCCCTTTGTATCATCTGCAAACTTAGCAACAATGTCCTCAGTTCCTTTGTCCAGATCGTTAATGTATAACTTGAATAGTTGTAGTCCCAATATTGACCTGTGTGGGACTCCACTAGTCACTGGCTGCCATTCTGAAAAAAGACCCCTTTATCCCTATTCTCTGCTTCCTGCCAGTCAGCCAATCCTCTATTTATGCCAGTACCTTGCCCCAAATACCATAGGCTCCCATCTTAGCAGCCTTCTGTTCAGCACCTTGTCAGAGGCCTTTTGGAAACCCCCATTGCCTTTTCTATTTATTATTTCCACCTTTCTCCCTGACAACTGTCTGAAACTGAAACAGGCTGTTCACAACCTTCTTTCATATTTCTCATTGAGATGAACTTTTGACCACATATCCATGTAATCACTGGACTTGCCTAACATGTAACATCACCAACTCTAACCCTATCTCAGCCTGTCTGCTGCTGAAACTTTCTACCATGTATTTTTACCTCTGGATTAACTATATCCAACACACTCATCTAATTTCATAAAGTCTATCACTTGTAAGCTTGGGTTTGAATTTTCCAATCTGGGTCCAAGTTACCATGTCCCACCCAGATCAAACAGAAAGATTGCCCATTTACCTTTCCTGGAGTTTTTCAGTGAGACATTGATCCAGATCCTCCATAACCAAAACACCCCAGCAAACCACTCAGGTGTTTTTTTTGTTTTTTTTCTTTATTCATTAATGGGATGCGGGCGTCGCTGGCCAGGCAGCATTTATTACCCATCTCTCATTACCCAGAGGGCATTGCTGTGGATCTGGTAAGGATGGCAGTTTCCTTCCCTAAAGGGCATTAGCAAACCAGATGGGTTTTTCCCCTGACAATCGGCAATGGATTTATGATCATCATTAGACTCTTAATTCCAGCTATTTATTGAATTCAAATTCCACCATCTGCCATGGCGGGATTCAAACCCAGGTCCCCAGAACATTATCTGGGTCTCTGGATTGACAGTCCAGTGATAATACCACTAGGCCATTGCCTCCCCTGTAGCAGTGTATAGGTGCATTCCAGGAATTACACAATTTTTAATGGCAATAATTGTCCCATCTGATGTTTAAAGATCTAAAAGCTATTGAGAAAATGGTGAGGAGGATAAGATGGCAGGTGGGTAAAGGGTTAGGGTGGCACGTTGGAGAGGTATACAGATGGAAGGTGGGTGTGGGTGTAGGTTGGCATTTGGGTGAAGAGGTAGGTGGCAAGCTGATGAGGGTTAGGGTGTGAATTGGGTGAGGTAGTAGGTACTAGATGGACAAGGGGACACGTGTGGCAGGTGGATAAGGAACAGAGTGGCAGGTGGATGAGGGATTACAGGTGACAGAGAAGCTCTGAGAAGGTAGATTGGGTCAGGTGTTGGGGTGGAGGTGTTTTCAAGCATCTGAAAGTATTGAGGTGTGTTAATCGGGGGTGGGGGGGGTTAACCAGGTGTATATGTGTGTGTGTGTTTGTGTGTGGTTATAGTCGTGAGTGATTTGGGTTGAGGTGGTGCAGTTTTATAGATAGGCAGAAGTTAGAGCAGCTTTAATTCTAACTTTTCCGTGATACCATTCTAGGAATCCTGGAAGTCCCCACTCTGACTCACAGTTGGGGACTTCTTTGGATGGTCCTGTTCACCAGGCAATTGCTATTATTGGTTTAAACTTCCCAGACAATCATACATAGGCAGTTGGTTGGAAGTGTACATCAGTCAGGATATATTTAATCTTCAACAATCTGGAGACAGGAAGATCTGGACCTTGAAGTCATCCAAAACTGTGCTGCCTGTGTCCTTACTCGTGCTAAGTCCTGTTCATCCATCACGCCTGTGCTCGTTCAGCTGAACTGGCATGCAACCAAGCAATGCCTCAATTTTATCATTTTTATATTGTTTTCTGTTCCATTTATGGCCTCACCCTCCCTTATGTCTATATTCTCCTCCATCTCTGCATCCCTTGAGATATCTTCCCTCACCTAATTCTACCATTCAGAATCCATGATTTTAATTGATCTGGCATTAGTATCCATGCTTTCTAATTCTGATCTCTGAAACTCCCTCCTTCAACTTCTCTGCCTCCCTACCTTGCTTTCCTCCTTTATGACATATCTTAAAACCTACATTTTGGCGAAGCTATCAGGTTACTGGCCTAATACCATCATAAATAGCATGGTGTCAAATTTAGCTATAAACACTGGTGAACTGCCTTGTAAGTGTTTTATTATATTAAGGGTGCTTTATAAATAGAAGTTACTGTCAGTGTGAAATTAATCTTGGTCTGTAATTACTTATTGACCTCAAGTATATAAATAAGAACTAGCTATGTCTGTATTTTTCTCCAACTTTACATGGTTTAAGATACTTATAGAGTTATAAAAATCAACAAAACCTGATCCACATCAAAATATTTTAAACACAGCAACAGCCCAGATTATACATGTGAATATATAATTATTGACATCCAACTTAAGCTCAGATATAATTTCCATTTATATTATAGGAAAAAATACTATCTTTGCCAATTACATTACTTTTGTTCCAAGCTATTTTTAAATACTTAAATCTCCCTTTTTTATTATTATCTGTTATTCCAATAATCAATATAAATGATGAAAACCTAAAGGATTCAGACGAAGCTTAGCTTGATACCACTGTCAGCCCCATGACCACTACCACCAAGAAGAAGAAATAAATTTAAGTTCTGTTCATTCACACACCATCCTGAATTGAATATAAATTCTATTGCTTCATTGCTGTTGCATCAATTTCCAGCAGTTTTCTGTATAACACTGCTGCGGGAGAATTGATTCAACAAGGACTGTAATGGTCCTTGGATAAGGTTGATAACCATCTTTTCAGACATTATGCACAGACAAAATTGTCGCTTTTCTGATGTTGCCCAAATCCTGTTAACTTGTGCTAAATAATTTCTCTTGACCTTTTGTTTTCCTCTGCTTTATCTTTTCATTTCTTCTTGGCATGTTCATTTAATTTCTTAAACATTAGTTTAAACATTAAACATATACTTCCACTGAAGATTTTGGTCCTAGCCTGCTCATATGAAGCAACAGATTGCTTATCAAAACTGGCTAGCTCTGCTCCAGAACTGTCCCCAGTGTTTCTGGAATATGAATCCTTTCCGTACACATTAACTTTCTCATCAAAGTTTTAACTTACCTTATGATTTGTAGAATCATTTCCAGTACAGGTAGAAGGTCTCAAATTCACCTCAGTCAGAATAGCCCATGTTATCAGGACCAATCCGATCCATACCAAGCATCCAGCCATCTGCTCCCACTCCTTCCACAAAAATAAACAAAAGAGTTCGAGTTGCTCTGGCAACTGATATGAGCATATTAAGTACATATGACATAGGACCAGAAGTGGACCATTCTGCCACTGAGTCTGTTCTCCCATTGAATAAAATCATGACTGATAATCCTCAACTACATTTTCCTACCTTTATTACATGACCCTTGATTCACTTACTTATTAAAAATCTGTCTCTATTAGCCTTGAATATGCTTAATACTAGAACCAACCTCTACAATGGGAGGCAATGGCCTAGTGGTATTATTGCTGCACTGTTAATCCAGAGATCCAGGTGATGTTCTGAGTACCTAGGTTTGAATCCTGCCATGGCAGATGGTGGAATTTGAATTCAATAAAATATCTGGAATCTAATGATGACCATGAACCCATTGTCGATTGTCAGGAAAAACCCAGCTCGTTCACTAATGTCCTTTAGGGAAGGAAACTGCCATCCTTACCTGGTCTGGCCTACATCTGACTGTAGACCCACAGCAATGTGGTTGACTCTAAACTGCCCTCTGGGAATTAGGGACGAGCAATAAATGCGCCCAGGTCAGCGACACCCTCATCTTGTGCATGAATAAAGAGGAAAAGAAGAGACTTTCACAGATTCATTACCCTCTGTCTTAAATGGGTTCCCCTTATTTTTAGATTATTCCCCCAGTCCTAGACTCTTCCAAGAGGAGAAACAGCCTCTCCAATACTACCCTGTCGAGTTCCCTAACAAACTTGGCATGTTTCCATAAGGTTGCCCCTCATTCTTCTAAGCTCCAATGAGTCCAGGCCCAACCTATTCAACTTCTCCTAATAAGACAGTCCCTCCAATATTCAGGATCAGCCTAAAGAACCTTCTCTGCACTACCAGATGGGTGTAGACTGGAGCTATGGATGTCAGCTCTAATTTCTTTCCATGGCTGAGCAGGGAGGTCTATCACTCTGACCACGTGCCATTGACATATGCTGGAAGAATTTACCTGTTTATGCTTACCATGATTGTTTTATGAATCTGCTTTCCTTGGAACTTGAACCCAGAGCTTCTGATTCGGAGATCACTCTGTTACATTCTACGTCACAAGACCTCCCTCTGCGCACATGCTTGTAAATCCACCACTTCTATGAGCTCCCTCAGCATCCACTGTTTTCCTGAATTCATGGATAGCATCCTCAACTCCTTTTTTTATATTAACTTTACCCGGTGAATGATTACCTCCTGGAAAGGACATTGTTAGAAAACTTGAGCGTCCAAATGTGACATAATGGAAGAAATTCTAACTTACCAGAGTGAGCGGATTTGAGATCGAGCAGATACATAAAGCCGCTGAAGTTGACAGCATCGGAAGGTTACTCGAACACAACAACCTCCACTTTTAACTGCAGTGAATTCAATTATGGGTGAGAAATTCTTCTGGGAGACCCAGGTTGTTAATATAAATATTTAAAATTTTACCTAATAAATATTTAAAGAAATAATTAGTTTTTTTAAAATGGGGTTTCAGCTTTAATTATTGTTCACGGGTTTCCCAGGCTTCCTGGAACTTGCAGTGAAGGCAAAGTGAGAGCACGGAGAGGGCTGAACAAATGAAAGGCAACAAAAAAGGACACTTCTACCTCAACCCTGGTTTGTTGCCAAAGTGAAAGGTTTTTGCTCGCAGAGCTGGTTCTGAGAGTATCCTTCAGTTACTTTCCACTGCCTGAGAGGCCATTTCTAATGCTTCGGAATTTTGTGCATCTGATCTACATTTTCCATCTGTCAAACATCGGTTCAACAATAGCATATACAGCTTTTCATTTGGACCTCAGATAAGGATCGAATTGAGCACCTACAGTGCTAAGATCAGGAGCAGCAGCAGCTTTCTCATCGTTGACCTAATACTCCATAAGAGAGAAGGGATCAGGACAGCAGTGCTACTGACAGGAGGCGCTAGCCACAATACAGCCAATGAAAGCGATGGATCAGCTTCCCCCATATGCCCAAATATCAGCGCTTCAGGAGGTTTAGGATACCATGTCAAGAGGAGGGCTCTTATGGAGCAGTGGTAGGGTCCCTAACACAGAGGCCTGGATTCAAGTTCCACCTGCTTCAGAGTTGTGAATTAACATTTCTGAAGAGATTGATTAGCAAATACTTACTATGTGGAGTCTAGATGTACATGCAGCTTCTTAGAAAATGACTTTCTGCCACCTGGAGCTGGTGACCATGCTTTACCCATGGCTGTCAAAATGAAACTGCCCTCAAAGTCTTTGCAACAAAAAACAGAAATTGCTGGAAAGTATCAGCAGATCTGGGAGCATCTGTGGAGAGAAAGCAGAGTTAACGGTTTGGGTCCAGTTACCCTTCTTCAGAACTGATTGTAGCCAGGATAAGGTTGGACTATATGCGGTCAAGAAAGTGAACACGGGCTGTGTTAGATCAGCCATGATCCAGTTGAATGGCAGGGAAGGCTTGGAGGGCCAAACAGCTTGCTCCTGTTTCTAGGAGCTTTCTTTCTACTCCTATGATGCTGCTTGGCCTGCTGTGTTCATCCAGCCCTGCACCTTGTTGTCTTGGATTCTCCAGCATCTGCAGTTCCTACTATCTCTGCTCCTGTTTGTCATGGTCTTATTTATGGTCTTACTAGTGGGGGCAGAAGGATAAGAGTAGGTTTGCATCAGTCTTGTTTAAGATGGAATTCAGAATGTCCAGGCTGTTGGTGAAGGCCAACATGTACTCATTTGACTCTAGAGTTTGATGCTACATGCAGATGATAATTTTTCAATGGACAAAGATGTCATCGCATACCTGTGATATCATGAGATAGCATCTTCCAACCTCTCCAAGGAAGCATAGTACGACTGGACATGTTTCCAGCATCTCATACAGTTTTTGCTGCAGTTGCAGAACTCTATGTTGATGGTCCCCAATAGGTACTGTTCACAGTCTTTCCTATCTCAGTCACCTGCTACTGATCACATGTGAAATGTGAGTATACCTGTGAAAATTCAACTATTTTGTGCTCCTAGTCTGAGTGAGGTCTGCATATCTGGTCAGCATGAGTCCTGTGAGGACACATCCTTGGACTGAAGGGTCTCCTCAGAGGAGGCTTCATCTTCCTTCTGTATTATTTCCTGTGGAATTTTTGATGAACCTATGGGAGAGGGAGGACATTACTTAGATCTGATGTGTAAGAATGTGTTAAGTCAACATTGTGGGCATCATCATATTTCACCAGCTGCTGACGTCAAGTCCACATGAATGAGAGTTCTATTTCATGTGGCTATGTAATTTTTAATTCCATTTCTAGATCGTCTGTGAAACCCTTATTTTGCCATTTCTGATAGGCAAACCGCTGAGGCTTGACATATTGCCAACAGATCCTCCTCTGCAGTTTCATGTGGCGATTGCAGGAGGGCCACCTTTCATTCTTTTCCGCTTTCTGGGATTCTACGTTTTTTTCACCTCAAGGAGGGAAAGAAGGGAGCTTGACATGAGTGCAATGGAATGTGCTGAATGTAAGATTGCACAATATTTTTTCAGGTTCCCTATACAGCAAGAAGAGAATGTCTCTGTGGGCCCTTATGGATCACGGCATCAGCTCCAGCGAGGTAGAGGGAAGAAAATACTGGGGAAGCAGTTCAATGGCGTCAATCCACAGAGTTTAGTAAGATGATCCTTGTGCTTTCTAGGACTTTGCTGTTCTGCAGTTTCTTTTCTCCAGGTTCTTTTCACTTATTTGCAGGCATAGGCAATTGGTATATTAATTGCAAAGTCTTTTAGCTACTGATTAAAGGCCACAGCTTCAGCAACTAGTGAGGGAAAGTAAACTATCTTCTTCAGGCTTTAGGTAGTTTACAGAGAGAAAGACATCATATATCCTTGCAGTCGCCTGAAGTCTTGTGCCAGTATCATTTACTGCCACAAGCTATGCAGCTGCTCAGAAGTGTTATTATTTGACGAGGTCCTGACAAGGAATACCAGCCAATGAGGGAACAGCAGTGTTCCATCAGGTGGTAGTTCCAGCTGAGTATCGTAATGGAATTTTACAAGTGGCTCATGTAATTAATTTGTCAGTTCACTTAGACTAAAATATTAAAACATTTTTATTGGCCAGGATTACATAAGGTGTGGTTAAATTTTACCAGACATGCCATAGATGTCAGGTAGTGGGGGAAACTCCAACCTCCAATTAAACCGGTGCCTTTAATTCCAACACCAACTTTTGAAGAGCCATTTAGCACATTGTATCTTAGTAGATTGTGTAGAACACATACCTAAACACAGAAATGGGAACCAGTATCTTTTAACAATTATGGATGTTTCTACAAGATTTACTGAATCAATGCCTTTAGGAAAAATTACTGCAAAAATTGTATTGGAAGGTAACATCAATTTGTTACAAGATAGGGATTATCCAAAGAAATACAGTCAGATCAGGGTTCAAATTTAATGTAACAAATATTCAAAGAAATGATGACAACTTTCAGAATGAATGTTAATTCTCCTGTTTATCACCCATAATCTCAAGATGCATTGGAAAGTTGTCATCAGATTTTGAAAACCATGATTAGAGCTGTCCAGAATGTTCTAATGATTGGGAAAAGGGAGTTGCTTTGTTACTATTTGCCATTAATTTCTAATTAATCCACTGGGTTTATTCTTTTTGAACTAATAAATGGATATGAAATGAGAGAACCCCTTAAATTAATTGAAGAAAAATTTATAAACCAAAGCTCAGAGATACACTTTCAGACTATCTTTTGATTTTCAGAGATAAACTGACCAAAGCATAGAAGGGTACTCAGCAAACAATAGAAACGAGAACGAACGAAAAAGACTAAAGTTCAAAACTTTGTTGTTGCAGACAAGGTGTTAGTGTTGTTGGCTGTTGCTAGAGAACCATTGGAGAACAAGATCTGTTGGGCCTTATCAAATCAAAAAGAAACTCAGGGATGTAATTTATGTAATGAGTACTCCAAACAGAGGAAAGAATCAGCAAGTTTATCATGTTAGCATGTTGAAAGGACCTTATGACCGGTATGATAGTCATGAGAAAATTATGGCAGTGAAAGAAGTAGAAGTGAAATAGAAATATCAGAGTAATTGGAGAATGAATTAGAAATGGAAAAATCAAAAGTTGTTTCTTCAGCAATCAGATTGGATAATATGGAGGCACTTAAAATAGATGCTTAGATAGTATAGAGATACCAAGGTGTAGAGCTGGATGAACACAGCAGGCCAAGCAGCATCAGAGGAGCAGGAAAGCTGACGTTTCAGGTCTGGACCCTTCTTCAGAAATGGGGGACGGGAAGGGGATTCTGAAATAAATAGAGAGGTGAGGGAAGTGGATGGAAGATAGATAAAGGAGCAGATAGGTGGAGAGGAGACGGACATCTGCTAATGTGGTATATTGTATCCGCTGTTCCCGATGTGGCCTCCTCTACATCAGGGAAACCAACCGGAGGCTTGGAGGCCGCTTTGTGGAACACCTACGCTCGGTTCGCCACAAACGACTGCACCTCCCAGTTGCAAACCACTTCAACTCTCCCACCTACTCCTTGGACAACATGTACATCCTGGGCCTACTCCACTGCCATAATGATGCCACCCAAAGGTTGCAACAGCACCTCATATTTCACTTGGGAACCCTGCAGCCCAATGGTCTCAATGTGGCCTTCACAATCTTCAAAATCTCCCCACCCCCGACCTCATCCCAAAACCAGCCCAGCTCGTCGCCACCCCCAACCTCATCCCAAAACCAGCCCAACTCGTCCCCACCTCCTTGACCTGTCCGTCTTTTCTCCCAACTATCCGCTCCTCTCACCTCAACCCCCATCCCCACCTCCTACCTACCAGCCTCATCTCTGCCTCCTTGACCTGTCTGTCTTCCCATGACTGACCAACCCTCATCCTAACTCCCCACCTACACTCACCTTTACTGGCTCCATCCCTGCCTCCTTGACCTGTCTGTCTCCTCTCCACCTATCTGCTCCTTTATCCATCTTCCATCTGCCTCCCCGCTTCTCTCTCTATTTATTTCAGAATCCCCTTCCTCTCCCCCATTTCTGAAGAAGGGTCCAGATCCAAAACGTCAGCTTTCCTGCTCCTCTGATGCTGCTTGGCCTGCTGTGTTCATCCAGCTCTACACCTCGGTATCTCGGATTCTCCAGTATCGGCAGTTCCTACTATCTCTGCTTAGATAGTATCATGTTTTATCTTCCAGAACATTATAAAAGTGACCTATCAAGGTTCAGAATCATCAATCAATTTGTAGAAATAGGCCATGAAAATGGCTTTGGTTGTGCCTGATGTTAATGTGTGGATATATGACAATGTGAAACAACATTCTTTCAGACTCAATCCAGACTGATTAGCTCAAGTGACAGAAGAGAATAAGTTATTTTATTCTGAAAAAAAAACATATTGGTAAGTTCTGTTGATGAATAGAGCAAAAGGAATCTCTTTTCTTGTAACATCAGATTTTATCAATGCAAAGTCATGTCATTTGTGATGAAAGATGCACTAGTAACATTTCAAAAATTCATCAATAAAGTCATTGGGAGATTATATAACTGGTTTTACAGTTTATACCCAAACATAGGAAGAACATTTACACAACTTGATTGAATTGTTTAATTGGCTACAAAAAAGCACATTTTTGTTCAATTCAATCCTGTGAGATGGGCAACTTTGTTCTGGAATTCGGCACTGTATTGCATCTTTAGCAAATTTGTTGAATAAAGGCAAAACATTTACTGAATTCAACAGTGTCAAAGGGTCTTTGAAAACTTGAAAGTCATGCTTACAACTGCGCCAGTTTTAGCCAGACTGACAGATGAGAAGCCATTCAAACTGCCAGTGACAGTAGTATGGGGCTGTTTACTGCAATATGAGGAGATGGGGATCAAATGACCTGTCAGTCATTTTTCAAAGAAACTAACCATACTGAGCCATACATTCAATGACAGAGAAAGACATTGAGTCTTGTATTGTCTCTACATCACTTTGAAATATACATCATCAACAACGTGGAAGAAACTGTTATTTTTATGGGTCACAAACCCTTGATTTTCTTGAAGAATTTTGGGTCAAAATCTTATGCTTATTTTGGTGAGCTTAATTTTCTAAATGTACAATTTGAAATCATTTGTGTGTCTGGAAAATAAAATGTTATAGTGATATTTTTATCACAAGCACATATGAAGGTCACTGTTTGATGTGGTGCCCATGAACTTACATAAATTATGGTTGATGTAGAACTCATTGTACAATTAATGTCAATACATTATTGCTGTTAATATGACATAAAAATTGTGTGAAGAGAATTTTTAATAGATAATGATATTATCTCTTAAAATACAGTTTATATTTTCTTTGGGGGAGCTATAATGTTAAGTATGTAGTTTATACATATTGTATTTCATTTATTTTAGAGCAGATTTTAAATTAGTGCATGTGGGCTTTGGTGTACATGTGCGATCGGCTTAATGATTAACTGGTAAGTGTTTCTGGAGCCATGTTTCTTTTAAAATAAGTATGAAACAGAGACATCTGGAGTGGTAATTGAAATTTTTTTATCCCGTCAGAGTTTTATCAATGGTCAGAATAAACATTAAAGAGCTTTCTTTCAGTTAGAAGGATCAGGAATTAATTTTTCTTTTGTTTAGGAGAAAAGCCCTTAGCTTGGAAAGCTTTTAGTTTCAGCTTGCAGAAATGCTGGTTGAAGCTGGATTTGTAAAACAGTGTCGCTTAGAGAACAGACCTAGTTTAGAATTGTTAGGACACGGGTTAACTCAGTGTAAAGATTTTGTATGAAAATTCTAAACCAGAAGTGTTTTGTTAGAATCCTGAATGGATTATTCAGTATTGAGAAAGACTAAGCTCCATTGTATGATTAATCAACGAACAGACTATCAACTTTTAAAGATTGGGAATTGAAAGAAACAGTTAAGATAAACCAATAGATGTGATAGAAAAGTTGGTTAGTTCTGGCATTGACAACTGCAAAGGAATATTATTGGAATAGATGCATTTGTAATTTTGCTGTTTGTTTTAAAATCCTTCAAAGGTATAATATGTAAATAGCTCAATTTATTCTATTTTGTAACTTCTTGCTGAATAAACGTCTGTTTTATTGTTAAAAACAGACTGTAGCATTTTGTACTTGTGTTTCATTGAAAGAGCACCTTGTTAAATAATTTTAAAAAAACAAATTATGAACTGACAAGCAAGATTTTAGTCTAGGATCTTACTTGTGCAGTAATCATATTAGTTAGGATTACAACACAGTGAAACAAACACAAGGGTTTAAATGATGAGCTGACTGTCCGATGGTAGTCTATGGGTTATTATGATCGAGTTAGAATGATGAGCTAATTCCTTTCCATGTCCCGTTCCTCCATTGGTCACAACAAAGTTTGAATTTAATCAGAAGTTGACACTAGAAATTATGTATTTATCAGACTCTATACAGCTCAGTAAAAGAAACAAATCAGCCAAGTTCCTTAAGCAATCCATCACAGTCAGCATGGTTTTATGAAGGATAAATCATGTTTGACTAATTTGCTAGAATTCTTCGAGATGAAACAAGCAAAGTGGATAATGGAGATTCTGTAGATGTAGTATATCTGGACTTCCTGAACAAAGAGGTGAATACACAAGATAAGATCACATGGGGTTAGGGATAATTTATTAACTAGGATAGAATATTGGTTAACCAACAGAAAGCAGAGTCGGGATAAATAGGTCTTTTTCTGATTGGCAAACTATAGCAAGTAGGGTGCCACAGCGTTCAGGCCTGAGGCTCCAATTATTTACAATCTATATTAAAGACTTGGATGCATGGATAGAAGATACAATAGCCAAATTTTCAGATAGCACTAAAATAGGTGGGACAGTAAGTTGCAATATAAAAGTAAGACATTTAGAAGTAAATATGGATTGGTGAATGGGACAAAATTTGGCAGATGACGTTTAATGTGGATAAGTGTGAGATTATCCATTTTGGTCAGAAGAATAGCCAAATGGAGAGAAACTTCAGAGTGCTTAGGTGTAGAGGGATCTGGGTGCCCTTGTGCATAAATTGCAGACGGATTAGTGTGCAGGTATGGAAGGTAATAAGAAAGACAAATGGAATATTGATATTTATTGCTAAAGGTATAGAGTATAAAATTAGGGAACTGTTGCTGCAACCAGACAAGGCATTAATGAGACTGCACCTGGTGAATTGCCTACAGTTTTAGTCTAGTGTGGTGGATGCCAGGCTATTGAACAAATTTGTGGAGAAGATAGATAGATTTTTAGTCAGAAATAGATTGAAGGGTTATGGGGAGTGAGAAGGAAAGTGGAGTTGAGGCCAAGACAAGATCAGTCATGATCGTATTGAATGGTGAAGCAAGCTTAAGAGGCTGAATGGCCTACTCCCGTTCCTAGTGCTTGTGTTTAAGTATTAAATAAAGAACAAGTGTGTTTGAAAAAAAAATTGCAAAGATGTAGCTACAATATGATATATCCTGCATTAATAATACACAAAACCTCCAACTTTGGAGACAAAAACATAAAACCATGCAGAGTGTTGTCATTAAAAAGTACTTTGGCTAAGTAACTGTTAAATTCTGAAAAAACGTCACTGATTGCCTCAGTGTTAGTCTGCAACCAAAGTCACTTTGCACACAAGTTGTTAGCATTGGGGTGTCTTTCTGGATCAGTTATGGTTGTCTAAATTCCCTTCATCTGATAGCAGAGTTTATTTAGAATTCTCCCTTAAGAACTCGCAGCTTTTAGGAATGAAGACTGCTCTGTTTTGGGATCTTTTGGGAAACTTAGGGTTGATGTGGTTTTTGAGTGGATTTTCAACTCATAAACATTGCTGAGAGTCATTTCAGAGAAATGAGAGAGAGAAGTGGAGGAACAGCATTTGCTCTGGGGAAGTTATTTTTCTTGACACTCTTGGAAATTGGGATTCAGCATATAAATTGGGAGTGACATTCCCACTTTTCAACTTTTTCACCCCACCCCCCCACCCTACCTGACAGCCTGTACTCATGCTGTCCCATTTCTAAATCGTAGAATTGATTCCTGCATATTTGGAAATGAAATAGTCTGTAGTTGGGCACTCAGGACCTGCATACAACAGAGTTAATGGGCCAAATCAATTGAATAGCCAGTTCAGGCAACTGAGCAGTCTGCTTCCAGCTCTGTTGAATGCAACATGAAGATAAAGAAATTGTAATTTCTGCTATTTTCATTTCTATGTCTTGCCCACTATAGCACCATATAGTGTTACATTACCATGGTGATAGGTGGAGGACAGTGAGATTCGTTGTTTTGAATTGTATCTGTGAATTCATTAGGACATAGCCAGCAGGCAACACCGGTTGAGAGAAACCAATTAGACTCTGAATCAGCTTTGGGTTTTGTGAATATAAGCAAAACACTGCGAATGCTGGAAATCTGAAATAAAAACAGAGAAAGTGCTGGAGAGACTCAGCAGCTCTACATCATCTGTGGAGAGAGAAACAGAGCTAATGTTCGAATCAATATGACTCTTCTCCAGAACTTCAGGAATTTATGATGCTTGTACCTCCTTGAAAATTGAGAGATAAAGCGAGACCTACATCTGAGGTAGAGTAAATGTTAGATTTCGAGTTGATTTTCAGTATAAGTCAAGTTGGAAAGTGGGAAAATGATTGGAAGATTTGTTAAGAGAAGTCTACAGTAATTGTCTAAATAACAAAAACAGTTATCTTTGTTGCAATTGGTGTTCTGGAAGTTATCAGGTTTGTTGCAGTTTGAAATCACAGCAGTGGGCTATTGGAAATCCATGGTATTTTCTGATGTTTTAAGTTGCTGCATAAGGGTTACAGTGAGCCCAGTGCTGGAGCTATGGAACTTAGAATCATGAAGTCTGTTAGTAAATTGGAATGTTGCTAAGCCAAAAGCTAATGAATGGATCCCAATCAAGTCTTGTAACTTGGCTAATAGCTGCAATACTGAAGTGAAATCTAATAGAATTCCAGAGAGTTAGCAAGAACTGCAGATGCTGGAGACAGATACAACACAGTGTGGAGCTGGTGGAACACAGCAGGCCAGGCAGCATCAGAAGAGCAGTAAAGTTGATGTTTCAGGTTGTGACTGTAAGCTTCCTAGGTGGAATATGAGGTGTTGCTCCTCCAGTTTGTGGGTGGTGTCATTGTGACACTCGAGGAGGCCCAGGATGGACATGTCACCCAGGGAGTGGGAGGGGGAGTTAAAATGGTTGGAAGCTGTTGTCATTTGTTGCATACAGAGTGCAGATGCTCTACGAAACGGTCTCCGAGACTATGCTTGGTCTCACCAATGTAGAGGAGACCACAGTGGGAGCAGCAGATACAGTAGACCAAGTTGACGGATGTGCAGGTGAACCCCCGTCTGATATGAAAGGTTTGTTTTGGGCCTTGAATGGAGGTGAGGGGGGAGGTGTAGGGACAGGTGTAGCATTTCCTGCGGTTGCAGGGGAAGGTGCCAGGTGTGGCGGGGTTCATGGCGGGTGTGGAGTGGACGAGGGAGTCACGGAGAGAGCGGTCCCTATGAAAGGCAAGTAGTGGTGGGGAGGGAAATATCTCTTTAGTTGTGGGGTTGGATTGTAGGTTGTGGAAGTGGCGGAGAACGATACACTGGATGCAGAGGTTGGTGGGATGATATGTAAGGACAGGGGGGATTCTGTCTTTATTTTTGTTGGGGGGAGGGGGTGTGAGGACAGAAGTGCAGGAAATTCAGGAGATGCAATTGAGGGCATTTTCCATCCCCGGAAGGGAGAAGTTATGGTCCTTGAAACAGGAGGACATCTAGGATGTTCAGAAGTGGAACAACCCATCTTGGGAGCAGACATGGCAGAGGTGGAGGAATTGGGAGTAGGGGATCGCATTCTTGCAGGAGGGTGGGTGAGAGGTGGTGTAGTCCAGGTAGCTGTGGGAGTTGGTGGGCTTGAAATAAATGTCAATGTTGAGGCGGTCACAATCATCACCACTCCCTACCTGCACTCACCTATTACCATCTCACCTACCTTCTCCAGCCCCACCACTCATCTATTTATTTCCCACCTCCTGTCCCCCTCCCCATTTCTGAGGAAGGGTCGCGACCCGAAACGACAACTTTCCTGCTCCTCTGATGCTGCCTGACCTGCTGTGTTCTTTCAGCTCAGCTCCACACTGTGTTGACTCAAATTCCAGAGATTGGTGGTTGAAATAACTCCACAGAGGCAGGCCTACCATCAGTAAGTCACCCTTTAATTATACATGTCCTTGACACTAATCCAACTCCCTCAGAGCTAGATTTCAGAGTGAACAGGATGTCTGACACTCCTGTTCTTATCTATCAGCCAGGGCTCCCTGATTGGACCAGATTAAAAGTCCCAATCGGGGAACTCATATTCTATGAGGGTTCATCTGGATGACCTTGTTACAATCACTAGTGGTATACTTTTTGAGATGGTCCCAGGAAAAGTGAATGAACTTTAAAGATAGTAAAAGGTAGGATGAGTTTATTGCATGAATCTTTATAAGTTATAATGTTAAATTAATTGTGTGTACTTTAATTTTTTTTGAAATACAGAAAATTTAGAACCCCTGTAGTGTGAAAACAGACTGATTGGCCCATCAAGTCCACATCAACCCTCTGAAGAGCATCCCATCCAGACCACACCCCTACCCTATATTCATGCATTTCCTATGGCTAATACACCTAGCCTGCACATCTCTTGACACTATGGGCAATTTAGCATGGCCAATCCACCTAACCTGTACATCCTTGGACTGTGGGAGGAAACCAGAGCATCCAAAGTAAACCCACACAGACATGGGGAGAACATGCAAACTCCACACAGGCAGTCGCCCGAGGGTGGAATCGAACCCAGCTCCCTACACTGTGGGGCAGCAGTGTTAACCACTGTGCTGCCCATTTGTTTTTTTATATCGTGAAACTTTGCAGCACATTTTTGCCATTTAATTACTGGCTATTTGGATTTCTTTTTAAATGGTAATATCCAGGGAGACTGTAAGATCACTGCCTGACCGATTTAGAGCTCCAATGGCTTACTCAATGCAACACCTGGGGTTGAGGTGGGTCTCGTTGTAACATTCCTGTGCATTACTGGGAATCCTCACAGGTATCATGAGTCAATTTTGAAGAAGATATCCATTGCATCCAAGTAACTAGTCCTCAAGGCTGCTTCCTGGAATAATAAGATAATGGCATTTAAAGTTTTTGGCCAAGATCTGTAGCTCGGGCTGTGGGTGAGGTGGTTGACTTGCTCGCCGAGCTGGCTTGTTCTCGTTCAGACGTTTCGTCACCATACTAGGTAACGTCATCTGTGGAGCCTCCAATGAAACAATGTTATTCTACTCTGCTTGGAATTTATACTGTCTGGTCCGTTATGGTGAGTAGTGTCATTTCCGGTTTTGATCTGTATGCGTTTGTATATGGAGTCCAATTCTATATGTTTGTTGATTGCATTACGGGTGGAGAACCATGCCTCTAGGCATTCCTGTGTGTGTCTATGTTTGGCTTGGGCTACTATAGTTACCTTGTCCCAGTTAAACTGATGGCCTTCATTGTCTGAGTGTACCAATATTAAGGAGTTCATCGTGCCGTTTTGCTGCTAGTTGATGTTCATGTATTCTGATGGCTAGTTTCCTTCCTGTCTGTCCGATGTAATGTTTGTGGCATTCGTTGCATGGTATTTTGTAAACCACGTTGGTTCTGCATTTTGTGGGAATGGGGTCTTTAATCCTTGTCAGTGTTTGTTGTAGAGTGGCTGTGGTCTTGTGGGCTACCATGATTCCTAGTGGTCTTTGGAGTCTTGTTGTCAGTTCAGATATGTTCTTGATGTAGGGCAGTGTGGCCAGTGTGTTAGGGCGTACTGTTTCCTCCTGTGTCTGTTCAGTAGGCATCTGCGGATGAAGTTGTGGGGATATACGTTTATAGCGAGGATTTTGTAGAGGTGCTCTTCCTCTTTCCTGCATATTCTGGAGTGTTGCAGTGTTTCCTGGCCCATTTAAATAGTGTCCTAATGCAGCTTTGATTGTGGACGTTGGGGTGGTTGCTGTGGAAGTTGAGAATTTGATCCGTATGGGTTGCCTTTCTGTATACTGAGGTTTAGAACTTCTCCTCGGTCATACGCTCAACTTTAACATCCAAAAACAGAAGTTGATTGCTTCCCTTGTGAATTTAATCCCTGCAAATATACTGTTGATGAGGTGATGGGTCTCTTCTAATTTGTTGCATTTAATAATGACAAATGTGTTGTTTATGTACCAGATCCACAGTTTAGGTTGAATGCGGGGGAGGATGGTGTGTTCTAGTCTTTGCATGACTGCTTCTACAATGAGTCCTGAGATGGGTGACCCTATTGATGTACCATTGATCTGTTTGTATACTAGACCATTAAAGACAAAGTGTGTGGTGAAGCAGAGGTCTAGTAGTTTAAGTATGTTGTCCTTGCTGACAGAGCTGCTGGTCTGCATTGCTGCTTCCTCAAGAAATGTGGCCAATGTTTCTTGGCTGGTGGCATGTCGATTGATGTGTGCAAAGCTATGATATCAAAGGATATAATCTCGTCATCACTGAATTTTATGTTCTGGACCCCTCCCATGCAGGGGAGATCTTGGGCTGGTGCAGTAAGAATGCATCATAACAATTCCCAGGATATCTAACACAGATCTGCATGAACTTCTTATCGTGATTGCATACTGGCTGCATATTGATGGATGCATGTCTCTTGCAGTTTATAAAACTCTCGGTTGCTGTGGTGATACTTGGATTATCATGTGTGTGCAGAGAATGGCTCTCTACTTGTGGGAATCCCACCAGGCAAATTTGAGTATCCCCTCATCCTAATTATTTTTATCACAATGAAAATTTATATAAATTAATTCATGGTAGTTAATCTATCCAACACCTGCCTTATGTATTCAAGTGTAGCAGCTTGCAAGACCTTTGAAATGTTTCTGACCTTTGAAAGAAGCATCCAGAGGCAAGTATATTGATAGTAATATCAGAAAATCTAGATATGACCTCTGCAAAGCCATCAGGGAGGCCAAGAAGCAGTACCGGACCAAGTTAGAGGCCCTGACCTACCAAACAAACTCCCACCGTCTATGGCAAGGTCTAAATGACATTTCAGGATACAAAATGAAACAGTTTAAGATAGTGGATAATGACACATTCCTCCCTGACATGCTCAATGCTTTCTAGGCTCGGTTTGAGCAGAATACCACTGGCATGGCGACGCCTACCCTGACAGCCACAGACACACCTGTTCCCTCTGTCATTGCTTTAGAAATCAGATTAGTTTTCCTGGGAGTCAACCCAAGGAAAGCGATGCGTCCAGATGGTGTCCCCGGCCGAACACTCAGATCCTGTGCAGACCAACTGGTGGAAGCATTCACCGACATCTCCAACCCGACATCTCCAACCTCTCCCTCCTACAAGTCGAAGTCCCCACCTGCTTCAAGAAGACCACCATCAATCCTGTACCCAAGAAAACACATGCAGTGTGCCTTAATGACTACTGCCCAATAGCTCTGACTTCAATAATCATGAAGTGCTTCGAAAGGCTGGTCATGCCCACATCAACTCCAGTCTTCCAGCCTGCCTCGATCCCCTACAATTTGCCTACCAATGTAACAGGTCCACAGAGGATGCCATATCACTAGCCCTGCACTCATCCCTGGAACATCTGGACAACAAAGACACCTACATCAGACTTCTGCTCGTTGACTACAGCTCTGCCTTCAGCACCATTATCCCCTCCAGACTGATCTCAAAACTGCGTGACCTTGGTCTTGGCTCCGCCCTCTGCAACTGGATCCTCAGCTTTCTGACCCATAGGCTGCAATCAGTGAGGATATATAACACTCAACACTATAACGCTCAACACTGGAACCCCCCCCAAGGATGCGTCCTCAGACCCCTTCTGCACTCCCTATACATCCACGACTGTGTTGCCAAATTCCAAACGAACGCCATCTACAAGTTCGCTGACGACACCACCAAAGTGGGATGGATATCTAACAACGACGAGTCAAAATACAGAAGCGAGGTAGAGCGCCTGGTGACATGGTGGAATGAAAACAATCTGTCTCTCAACGTCGGCAAAACTAAAGGACTGATCATTGACTTCAGAAAGAAGGGAGGAGAACACACTCCCATCTATATCAACGGAACTGAGGTTGAGAGGGTGAACAGCATCAAGTTCCTCGGAGTGACGATAACCAATGACCTGTCCTGGACTTCCCATGTGGATGTGACAGTCAAGAAGGCACAACAACGCCTCTTCTTCCTCAGGTGGCTCAGGAAATTTGGCACGTCCATGAGGTCCCTCACCAACTTCTACAGATGCACCACTGATAGCATACTGTCCGGGTGCATAATGGACCATAAGAAACTACAAAAGGTGGTGTGTATTGCCCAGACCATCATGGAAAGCCAACCTTCCATCCATGGACTCTATTTACACAGCTCGCTGCTGCAGAAAGGTGGCCAACATCATCAAAGAGCCATAGCACCCTGGTAATGACGTCCTACAACCTCTTCCGTTAGGCAGAAGATACAGAAGCCTGAACACACGCACGAGCAGGTTCAGGAACAGCTTCTTTCCAGCCATTATCAGACTGTTGACCTGTTCATTATGATTGATGATGAAATCGATTGTATCAATTCCGTTCTGCAGGATAATTTCTACTACAAACAGATCATTTCTCACTGTCTGTTGCGCAAAATCATAAACAACATTTAAGCCATCATTATTGGTGCTAGGAAATGTCATTCTAGCACAGATTACCCTGGAAGGTACCTCAAAAGTTTGAACAACAGGTAAAGATAGCTGTTTCATGCTGCCACTGTGTAATAGCATCACAAGTAGTGGTCATTATTTACAGAATGCTGCCATCAAACTAAAAAGATATTATGTTTATCACATAAATGGTCAATATGGTATATGAATTTCAGTGCCAATGTGACGCCAGATATAGAAGCCATATGTTCCAAAGACTGGTGGACCATACCAAGCAGCATATCCCTTCAGCTTTTCACAACAAGCAAGGTACTTAACATACACAATCAGGATGTCTTTGCAAAACTCACAGCACAGTGTACAAAATTAGATGATTCTGCAGTTGGACAATATTGGTAGATAACGCTGAGTGCACAAAGAATTACATTGATAATCAGTTTAGGAATGTCAGTGGGTCCCACAGTATTGCACACTTGCATGGACTAGAAGCAACATATATTAATACATAAGGCCCTGACCTCTGCAGACAGAAATAACACATACATACACTTTATCTGTTGTTGGTCAACAATATAGGTGACAGCCGTTTACTGGTCCATTTTTGTGGGCAATGTCTTGATTGAGCAGAATTAACCTATCTGGTTTAAAATTTAAACAAAATCTTTAACTGTAATCAGCATTAATGAGTGCATTCTCCATTGTAGCCCTTCTACCAATTAGAATCTACTTGTCAACCAGTTATCCATTCTCCTCTCATTCAGTACAAATGTTGGCTTTCCACTTAAATTAGTACTTTTGTGAATTGTCTTGATGAGTGCAAGATATAACGCTTCAACGAAATATGTATTTTTTTTCAGAAATACTCAAATTCAGAACTGCCAAATGATTATAAGTATCCCTGTATTCATATAGCATAATCAGATGCCCAACTCAATCTCATGTCTATTTCACTGATAAATTTCCAGAGTCCTGAGAAATCCATGCTGAATGAGGTAAATTTAAACTTAAGAATAATTCATATGGAGACAGTTTATTAATGTCTCCTAATGGTGTTAATTGCAGCATTAAGTACCACCCACTTGACTAATTAACGTCCCAATTTCAGTGAATTAGGTTACTTGTGGGAATTCAAATGCCTATGTTAACTCCGGAAGTCAGCATTTTGGAGGCAAGTGACGGGAGCCATATGAAAAAACAACTCTTCCAATCCTAAAGCACCAAATGATGGGGGCTAAAATTGCCATTGAATAACTCAAGAAAATATTAATTTAATTTACAATTGTTTATGTTCACCAAACATTTCTTTTATCTTTATCTTATAAAATTCTTACATCTCCATCGATTTGTGCTGATACACTGTTGTAATATTTTCACACATTTTGTCCCAATTCTTTTCTATTTTAATCTTTTTCAAGTTTATGTCTACCTTTTCACTAGTCCAGAATCTGCTGTTAAGGTGATAATGAGTCTAATAGGGCTCACTGTTAATTATGTGAAAATAGTAAAGCAACTTCAGGCAAGGGGCAGATGCGAGGTTAAACTCAAAGATTATTGTCCAAGTGTGTTTCTCCATTATTAGAATCATGAAAATACAGTAGCTTCTTCTTGCCTGCCTCAACATTGAAATGCATTGAAAGGCGTAAAGTTTCTGTATTCTTTGCAATGAATCTAAATGTGCCACAGAAAGTTAAGTCTTGTCCATTTGTGTCTAAGTTCCCATTTTATAAGGTAATAGGTATCAATTTCTCTCAGTCATTCTAAATAAATTATTACAAGTTTGGAGTCTCATTACATCTAATTTTAATTGGTGTTGAATATTTAAAGTTGTAAAATGTAAAAATAATTTTACTTTCCCTTTTTCTTTCAACCCAATTTTTTCATAAATTTTTCTTTCAGTACCTGACATGGCATTGAGTTCACCAACTCTAATTTATTGATTCTTTTCAAACTTTGCCCAGTCAATTTCACAATTCCTCAACCTGATTGGATAATCTGCTCACTCAGGTCCTAGATGCCTACTTTTCCTTGTTGTCCTATTATCAGTTCATACTTTCAATATCTTGCCTTGTGAAAACATGTAAAAACGTTCAGATGGAAGTGCATTTCTAATTACAGCAAGTACTGTCTGATCTGACTATAAACGTATCACTCCTATTACACATGGGATCACTGGGTTCCTACAAATGCTTTCTGACATTTTTCGTTTTTCTTCAAGTAAATTAAATTTTCAATACACAAAAATAATGTATAACGTAAATAATAAAATAATTATCTTTAAAGAATAAAAATCAAACACATTCAACAAAGGCTAGGTATTATGCTTCATCAGTTAGCAAAACCTACCCGAGCACTTTTATTTGTGAACATTTCTGACAGAGTAAAATGATAGAAAAGTGCACAGTGAGTGGAATTTTCCTCTCCCGAAGACATTACAAATAATGGTGAATGTGGTAAGTTAATCGGGCAAGAGTTCAAAAAACAGATTCTTGATTGTTGTAGTTTTGTTCACCCTCCTGTTTATGGGCCAGATCAAATCCCCTCAAAACATATTAAGAAGGAAGCCTTTTTCTCATTTTAAAGGTAAATGAAAGGTATTGCATTCCAGGTGCAATTCAATGGGTCAAACTACTCGACATTAAGCAAAACACAATTTATTCATACACTTTAGTTAAAATACAATAAAAGGAAAAAGAAAAGAAGAGAATTGGCTTAGCTGCAACTCTAATGGAAAACTTAGCAGAATAATAGATTAATTAGCTACTAAACAGTAACTGTTCCAATATAGTAACATCCCATAAACGCACCCTTGGCAAGATGCAAATTCAGAAAACAGATTGTCTCACATTTAACTCCAGTAGCCCAAAGGAAAAACATCAGGAGAACTCTGAGAGAGTGTAGCAGGGAGAGATGTACTGCAGCAACAGACCCAGCAACAATTGCTACTGAAAATCTAAGAAACTAAAAGTTATGGTTCTGCGAGAGTTTTTCCCCAATCATTCAGGCTGCTTTAATTGTTCCAACTTTAAAAAAAACCCAAGGCCTCACAAGCTGGTTACTTTACGAGTTTTCAATAGACATCTCTATACCTCCGTCTTTAAATCTTTCTTTACGAAAAAAAGGACTAAATAGACCTCTAAGCCATAGTATTGTCACATTCCTTAGACGACAAGACTATATGTTTATACTTTATGTTTATTATACGATATGTTTATCTCAATAATTACCCTACTTGCTAGAATTAAATTCCCCTTCCCAACTGATATCTGCCAATTGAGATACTCAACCCTTCAAACATTCGTCTGCATAACCCAAGTGGCAATCTGTTGCATTGTGCCCTCTGCCTTCAGTCTGGGTGAGTACACAGGTGTTGCTGCCAGTTTTTTTCTCTACTTTTGATGGAACAGCAGTTAGTGCAGCAATGGAGTACAGATCCAAGCACATAGCTGACAGCCACTGAGAGTTCTGTTGGACCTGGGTCTCCAAGGCGGCTTCCACCTCTTCCATGGAGCAGCAAGTTGTTCTCGTGTCAAATCCACCGCCGTAGTGAAAATGTGGACAAACTGACTCCATACTTTCGCTGAAAAGTTCCATCAGTGTGTCTTTCCTTCCACAAATTTCAGTCAGATAAAGATTACATAAGTTGAATACTGAAAGCCTCTTTGAGGTAATTGGACTTCAGGAGAGAATGGAACATGGAATAGAAAGATGATGAGGTGGGTTGGTTAGGGGGTGAGAAAATGGGACTGGGGTAAGTGGATAGAGGTTAGAAGGATGAGGTGAGTAAGAACTATGGAACTGGACAGTACAGGTGTTCAGTGAGTACCTCCAATTGGTACAATTGTAAGTTCCCCTCCAAGCCATTCACCATCTAATTTGAAAATATATCACCACTCCTTCAGTGTTGCTGGGTCAAAATAATGGATCTCCTTCCCTAACGGCATTATGGGTTTACTGACAACAAATGGATTATAGTGTCTCAAGAAAGTAGAATCATTTTCTCAGGGCAATTAACAATGGGCAATAAATGCTGGCTTAGTCAGTGTTATCTACATTCTGTGAATGAACTAAACAAAGAACAATTGGGGATAGTAGTGAAGGTATTGACAAAGGGAGGAGGTAGATGACAGTGAAAATGAGAGAATGGCAGCACCGTAAGTGATTTGAGGAGAGAATTAAACGTGTTGTTTTGTGTCAGATTTTCCCTGAAGCTCCACTTTTAAAAGCAGGCTGAATTCATTAGAGACTCTGTTCCATACTTCATCATGCCAGCCACCCACTCTTACCTGAGAATAAAGAAATAAAAAGAGGGAGCATAAGAGGACAGAGAGTGAAAGAAAACATAAATGTAGAAGAGAAGTTGAAGTGAAGAGAAAGATGTAGATAGGAGAGAGAAAGACAAACAGCAGTACAAAGACAAAAGACGGGTATGAGAGATATCCTATTCTTCAAATTTGCATTATGATTAATTATTCCTGCGAAGGTTCTGATTATAAATACTATGACAAAGCAGAGGTCTGCTAATATCAATCTTCTCCTTATCGAAATTATGGTTTCCCAGGATAGTTCTTCTTTAAATTAGCTCCATTCTCAGTTGTTATTGGTAAGAGCCCTCCCTGAAAGATACATCAACAAACGAGATAAAAGCTCTAACTGGTTACATTATTTGGAGGAGGGAATTAAAAGCTAACTAAGACTGAGGAGGTATAGGCTAACATTTAAAAAATACTGGAGTTAATTCTACAATCAACACCAAATTGAATATAATAGATTAGAATAGAACATCTTTATAAATGTCTCTGATGAATTCAGCCTGCTTTTAAAGGTGGAGCTTCAGGGAAAATCTGACACAAAACAACACATTTAATTCTCTCCTCAAATCACGTATGGTGCTCCATTCTCTCACTTTCACTGTCATCTACCTCCTCCCTTTGTCAATACCTTCACCACTATCCCCAATTGTTCTTTGTTTAGTTCATTTAGTTCCATAGACTGGCAACTATGGGACTTATCATCCATCCATTTAAACAAATAAATGGAAAATCAGACCTTAGTGGCACATGACATCCCTAGCAGCACTCCCCATAAGTGCTGCTCTTCAATACCTGACTGCAGAATCAACTCCATTCTATCTAATATGTGCTCTGTATTTTTTTTAAACTGAATTAATTTGTGAAAGAATGCAGTTGTGTGTTGGAAACTGGCTTTGACTGTCCAAGTTGCTTTAAATGGAATTCAGAGTAGCTCTTCTAAATTTAGAATGCAAGCAGCCCTATGAAAGAAATTGTATTCAACAGGTTCAAATCATGGTTACAGAGAACTGAATCTGATATAACTAAGGTTACCATTGATATAACAATTTGTAGATGTAAAATTGTGCAAGACATTTCCAAGTAATGAAACTTTTCTGTCTTATTGTTGTTTGCTGTTTCTACATTACCTTGGCATGGCTCAGTTGTGCAGCTCTAGTTTATACAACAGTGACAAACTGAAAATAACAAACACGGGGGAGACTATTTGAGTCAGGACATCTTGCATTTTCACAGAAGAATAAAGGAGCAGGCACTGTTCTGAAGAGAAGTTAAAGAACTGTTTATGAGCTTGTTTGAAGACATTTGTTTTGAGATAACTCAAAAAGGCAGGAAAAATTAAGGTGGCTATACAAGATGGGAGGGCCAAGACAGTTGAAGGCTATGCAATCAAAGGTGAAGTAGGGTGGGTAGGGTGAGGTGCACAGATAGAAGTTAGAACATCAATCAGATGGGATTTAAATCTGCAGAAGGTTGCAGAGATAGGGTGGGGCAAATTCATGGAAAGATTTACAGACAAGGACAAGGATTTTGTCTTTAACCTTTTAGGGCTACAGTGAGCCAGCACAAATTATTGATGACTAAGGGAGAAGGGTTATTGTGGCTTACTGTTAAAGAGGGTGCAGATGGTAAGGCTGTAGACAAATTGGATATTATGGATGGTGGAAGTTGGAAAGGCATCAAAGGAGTTTAATAACCTGAGAAATATGGTTAGGAATTTCATTATCAGTGAGGGCAAGGTGGTGGACATTGTTGTGAAAATGGAAATAGCGGTTTTGGTAATGGATAGGACAAACTATTTTAAATAAATTCCATATATAATGATGTCATACTGAGAACAAATAACCACTGAATGGATAAATGTTCACAAGCCATTAGGTCGTGTCTTTTTTTTGTATTCTGAGTCTAATTGGCTTTAATCTCCTGAGAACTGTTTTTATTTCTTGAGTCCAATGTGTTTTCTTTAAACCGGTTTACTTATTAGTATAGTAGTTAGATAATCTGTGTCTTCTAGATAAATTCCCTACATAGTCATGTAACACTGATCATCGTTATACAACATTATCATTACACATATTGCTAATGTCTCTTACTCTGCATTTTATCCCCAAGTCTCTAATCAGCCCCCCCACCCCACACTCCACTTATGAAAATCTTCCTCACAAAGTCTTGGACTTCACAGGGTTAAACTTCTTGGTTCCTTCATCTCCCTGATCAAATTCCGGTCTCATTCTGAGGCGTAGCATGTGTTCCACTCCTCCCTTCTTCATTCTTAGTGTTTCTCTCCCAGTGATTGCAGAATTCTTCTTTTCATTGTCTTCTTCTGCGAAAGAGTTCTACATTTCCATTGGTTTCTTGTTTAGTGACATTAATGAATTATGATTTCTTCTGAATATCCCTTGATCTGTTTCAACCCTATGGCCTGAATCTTCCAACATGGGGCAGAATCCCTGCTTTGAACACAGATCAGACAACAAAATTACCATTAGGGTCAGGAGTCTTCCCAGCTGAGCATGCCAGTCCAGCCAAATAATCTATTTATCAGGTTTCTAATTAAACTTTAGATATATGAGATGTTCAGAGCTCAAGAACTAGGAAACTAAAACTGCAAGTTTGCAATTCAAGCTTTCAATTAAAAACACAGCCTGATAGTGGAGGAGGAAAGTTGTTGAAGTTTTGGGATAAAACATATTGCTTTGTTTAAGATTTATTTCAGAGTTATTTAACTTTTTCAGAAGTTAATTTTGATTGTTCACAAGACAGCCATTAAAACTGCTTTTTTAAGCAATATTGAGTTGTTTAATTAGTTGGCTTTGTATTACATGTTGGTTGTAAATTTCTTAAAAATTGCAATGCAGGCAATCAGCCTTGCCTAGTTAGCAATGACATGTTGTGAAATAGGAATACAAAAATCTGCACCAGCCGGTTAGGTACCACTTGTGAAGAGAGAAACGATATCCGTGTAGCAGTGGAGGGTGTAAGGTGGGTGAGGGGGTAGGGTGCTGGCTGGTTGGCAGGGATAGGTTGCCAGGTGGATGAGAGTTACAGTCAAGGTGCCAGGTGGCTAGGGGATTCATGTGCTAAAGGGGTTGGGAGAAGAGTCCCAGATAAATGGGGAGATAGGGTGACAAGACAATGGATGAGAACTTGGGGTTATTTGGGAGGACAAGGTTGGAGGAGGAGTTGAGGGTGAGTCCAGTTGGAGTGGAGATCATAGGGATTGGGTTAGAGAGAATTAGATTTCTATGGGGTTTTGAATCATGATTGGGCAGGTGATGGAGGTGGGGGATTGAGTTCAGGCAGTTAGTCAGGGGTTGGATTGATGCAGGTGTCCATGGGGGATCAGCAGGAGTATCACAGGTATGTTTGGTTGGAGTCTGGGTTCAGGGAGGGAGATTGGGTTAGGAGTCCATGGGAGTTTGGGGGCAGTTAGGAGAGCAATGGTCCATGACTATCCGAATGAGTAGTGTGCTCATTTTAGTAGTCAGTCAGGAGTTAGAGTTTTATCCCTCTAACATTTACTGGCTATCTTTTAAGGAAAATAAGTTGAAACCTTCTGAAGTCTCAGACTTTAATGTAGAGTTGAGGACTTTATCGGAGTTTCCAAATGCTAAGTAATTGCTTATTAGACCTTTCAACTTTCCAGGCAATTCCTACAGAATCAGCTGTGTTGGGACTTGTGCATGGTCCCAAAGCACAACTACAGTCTACACTTCAGCAACCTGTCAGAAGATCTAGGCCATTTTGATCTCAGTTGCTGTATTCTCTTTGATCATTCTTTCTCTTTGTTTATCTCTCATCTATACTTGCTTCCCAGCTGTAACTATGGTACTTTTTGTGTTCTGTATTTATAAAAATATCTAACCTGGTTTTTCTTTCTGCTCTTCTTCACACCTTTTCACTCTGTTATGGGCAATGTGAATGATATTTGGCTGCAGCTTCTGTGACTGCGATGGGAGTTATGTTTCAGTCTCCTCCCGTCAATAACTCTGACGATGATTATTCATTCTGTAGTGGTGATGATCTGTAGATTACTAGCACAGAACTTAAATCTTCCTTCATTTCCAACAATGTCTTGATTATACATTTTCCTTGCTCAGCTTCTCATTTGCTGGAGGATAATGAAGTAAACATGCATACTATCATATTCACATGCAAATCTCTTGAAATACTCATTTGCAAACAATGGGCTGTTGTCTGAGACTGCAATTTCCAAAATGCCATGAGTTAACATGATTCTCTTGATTCATCAATCCATCCCTAGTAGTAATTTTTGATAAAAATGAAGGTTTTGCAAGTGAACTTGACTAAATCCATTTCCAAGTGGTCCTATGGTCTTGATTGAAAGGATGATGGTAATACTGGCTCTTTCTTCTCCTGGCTGTTCACCAAACATGCAATGCAGTTACTGATCACTTCTTGAATTGAATTTCAAACCCCTGACCATCACGCTGACCGTTGCATTGTTGCATGATAATTTTTAATACCAAATGACCTTGATGAATTCACTGAAGAATTTCAAGTCTAAGTGCTCTGGTTTTGTTCATCTCTTATTGAAGACTAACAATTCATTGGTAGCAGTAAGATGACTACAGTGCTTAAGGTACAGACATAGTGTGACATTTTTCTGACTATATTCTGGCCAACCATCTAAAAGTATTTTGTTTTTATCTCGATATGTTCTTTATCACAGATTTGGGCATTTCTTGCAGTTTCTCTCTTTAGCATACAAATGTTTTGCTAGCTGTATTTATATGCTCCTAAACTAAAAGGCCTAGCTGATCCAATCACAGAGGAATGGAAATTTGGATAATGTGACCACGAAATTTCATTCTTGGTTGTGCAAATTCACACTTATCATTCAATGTTAGACCTGCATTTTGAAGCACTTTCACAAGTGGTCTATCTCTTTGGTCATGTTCTTACTTTTGTGGTTCCATGCATTAGTATGTCATCTATGTGACATATTACCCCCTCAATGTCTTCCAATTTGATTGACATTATTCTTGAGAAATTCTCTGGTGCAGATGCTATTCTAATGGGTAACCTGTCAAAGCAATGCCATCTGAAAAGTGTTCGCCTGACAAAAAAGCAGTGCTCAGAAAGCTTGTGATTTCAAATAAACCTGTTGGACTATAACCTGGTGTTGTATGATTTTTGACCTCATCTGAAAGGTCTGATAAAGGTTGTCAGTTTACTGCAGTCTTCATCCAAAGTATTTGCCAGAATCCACGTTTCCCGCTCAGTTTGGTCAATAGGATAATCTTAGCTAGTTTTGCTAGACTTTCATCCACTGAAGCCATTAGGAGAATCTTACCCTCCACCGCTTTCCTCAAAGATATATTCAGACTCTTATGGAACCATTTGGCTTTTGTACTGAAATACCATATTCTTGGTCCTCTAATTCCTTGACTGAGCACTTTCCATGGTTTGTACAAACATATTGGCTTTGAGGATACTGTGGTACTTTGTCCTAATTTTTCCAATTCTGCAAATAAGCTTGGGAATTACCTTCAAAAAATTCATATTCTTGGTCTACAGCTGCAATCCTGTTGATTTTGAAAATTATTTTCAGGTTTTAAGATGCATTCCTGCTTTGTAGAAAACACCCTTATTCTGAATAACAGAAAGATGTTGGAGAGAGATCCTGCCATTCTGTGAGTTACTCTTTTACTTGCTCTCAGTGATGTTCCTGTAGATACGCGTAGTTTAATTGGGAGGGCTGCAATTTGATCTTTTCAAATCACTTAAATTAGTCTGGAACACTGAGACACTCAAATTTAAATTCTGTGGTGCGTCCATTGACTTCTAGTTTAAAACTCTACCAGTATTCGTTCACAGAACTGTGGCGTTCTTTTTTAATTGTTTTCCGCTGGTTAATTTGTGTTTCCATTTCTTGAAGCTGCTTTGGTTTCACAGACTTTCACTGTTCATTTCTTAAATTTTGGATTGGAATTCTGCATACTTTTCCAAAATGTCTTGCAGTTTAAAAAAAAAATCATGGGATGTGGGTGTCATAGACTAGACCAGGATTCATTGCTTTGTTCTCCTCCTGCTGGCCACTCATTCTTGTTGAGTAGCTTCTTTCCACTATATTTTCAACACTTCACAATGGCAGTTGTCACATCTTACTCCATTTTGGTGGGCTGTATTTTCCACTTGCTTTCTTCCCTGCTGCCTGTGTGCAACTTCTTCCATGGTGCTTCATCGTCTTTCTCCTTGAACAAACAACCCTGTTCTGCCATGAATGTTTTGCTTGCCTAGCAATATTTACTTTTTTTTTTAGCATCAATTCCTGTCTAGTGTGTAAAAGGTCTGACAAAACGTCATCTGAAACTCCAACTATGATTCAATCACAAATTCGTTCTGCCTTCAGCCCCTTGAATGTGCAATTTACTGCTCGTTTGTAAAGTTAATTAATAACAAATTCATGCATTCCCTGGACCTCTTTGTTTTCTGTTTAAATTTTGCACGCTATTATTAAATTTCTTTTCACAGGAAAGTTTGCATTGATTGCCTCAATGTTTCTTCATATGATGCAGTATTTTCCTCAAAGCCCTGTCTTGTAACTACATTGTGTGATGAAGGTTCATTCATAATCTATATGATTATGCAAATTAATATATGTATTATATATGTTTCAGAGCTTGGGTTCTAAAGTGGAAAAATGACATGTAGCTTTAAGTGTGATTTGTACGTCTATATTATGTGTGTTTAGATGAAGAATGATATTATTTTAGCTTCATTTTTGATTTTGTAAGTTTTGATGCTGGGAAGTCTCAGATTTGTTATACGTGAATTTTTAATGAAGGTTTACAACCTTGGAATAAAGCTTGGAGTTAACTGTTCAATGTATTAAAACAAGGTAGAGAAAACTTGGCTGTTGCCTAGTCACAAGGTGTCAAATGACACAGATAGAGATGAAAAGAAACATTCAGAAAGACAGTTAGTTGGTTTGTGTCGATGGGGACTGGAGAGTGGGGACCGAATTGCAAAGCCAGTAAGAAGACTATTCAGAAAATTGCTGGATGCTCAGTATATTGAAAACCCATCTGTTTAATATGAAAGTGCTCAGAAGGCAGCAAGAAGAAAGATTCAGAAATCAGTTACAGCTATGTCAGCTGAGGAGAAAGCTTTAGCATGGAGAGAATGGTGATTCTCCTCTGCGTGTCTGAGTTTGATGTTGTTGGGGTAACAGGATCTTTCTTTCTGATATCTGTACTGAGAGGTTTCAAACAGTTCTTGTGTAGTGTAACATAGATTGTGTGTCTTTTTGTGTAATAAATTTTTATGTTATTTCATTGCAAGTTTTTTTGGCAGCCTCATCTGAATATGTTCAGTGATTGAGCTCCATAGTAGATACAGAGGAAAAATAAAACATAGTCTATCAAGCCACACCACAATGGTCCTCACCACGTAAACTGTCCTGGTCCTTTACCTATTTTTGAATGGACAGGTTATATTTGCTACTTAACAGACCAATGGAACCTATCCTGAATTTAATGAGTTTTGGAAAGTTAAGACTGGCACATCTACTACTTCATTGGCCACGTCCTCTAAGAGCCTAGGATGAAGTCCATAAGGACCTGGAGATTCACAGACCCTCCACTCCAACAGTTTGGTCAGTACTGCTTCCCTAGTGATTGTAATTTCACCAAACTCCACATTTCTTTCAATCTCCTGATTTATACATATACTGAGATGTGCTTTTATCCTTGATAATGAAGACAGAAGCAAAACATGTATTCATTACATCTGTCATTTCCTTATCATCTACGATGAACTCCCAATTTTCACTCTCTCGAAGACTAACACTCACACTCTCCAGAAGACTAACACTTTAATTATTTTTTTCCTTTTTAGATACCTGTAGGAACTCTGCCTGTTCTTAAATTTCTGTGTACGTTCCTTTCACACTCTAATTTATTCATTCCAATTAACCTTTTATTCATTCACTGCTGTGCTTTATGTTTTGATCAGCCATCAAACCTGCTACACACATTTAAGCAGTTATATGCGTTTTCCTTATATTTGATGCTTCTATAACTTCTTTAGTTAACTGCAGAAGTTTGGTCTTGGAATTTTTCTTTATTGTAGGAATGTGCTTATTCAGAGACTTCTGAAATATCCCTTCAAATGTCTGCAGTTGCTTCCCTACTAACCTATTTTCTGTCTTAACATTCCATTTCAATTCAGCTAGCTCAGCTTTCATGTCCACATGTCCCTTTTTGAAATTTAACTCTTAAATTCATTCTTCTCCCTTTTAATTTTTATATAAAATTCAATAATATTATGATTGCTGCTGCCAAGTAGTGCCTATACTCTAATTAATCTTGTCATATTATGGAATTACCACATCTAGGATAGCCTCCTCTGGTTGGTTCCAGAACCTGCTGTTACAATAAATAGTTGCAAACCCATTCTATAAACCCCTTCATTACCAGTCTGATTTTTCTATTTACACATAGATTAAAAACAATCATAATTAATGCCATCCCTAATGACAAACACTCAATATTTCATCTTGGATGCTTTGTCCTATATTGTGGTTACTGTTTGGGGATCTGTAGATTACTCCCACAAGTGACTTATTTTCCCTAATATTTCTCATATTCAGCCAATTCTGCCTAACATTGTATTCTTCTTGAATACCATATAATTTTCAATAATCTGAAACCAATGCTTGTCATCCTGCAGCCACATTTCCATAATGGCTTTCAGATCATATTTATTCACTTCAACGTGCACGCTTAATTCATTTAATTTGTTATTACACCTATTCAGATATAGAACATTTAGATTTTTTGTTATCTTTGCAGCACCTTGTTGGGTTTTTTTCCCTCCTTCTCCTTTCTTGCCATTCCCTGACCTTGACTTTTGAGGTTATTATTTTGTTTAACTGCCATGACTCTACCCTTGATTTGTTACATTTACCGAAGCTTGATCCCTCACCGCCCCGGCCCTCACGTCCCTAGTTATGTGAGCACACCAGATCCAGCACGATCCAGGTATAGACCATCTTAGCAATATAGGTCCCACTTTTCCCCAGTACTGGTGGCAGTGTTCCATGGTCTGGAATCCATTGTTTCCACACCAGTCTTTGAGTCACACATTTACTTCTATAATTTTGTTCATTTTTTGCCACTTTTCATGCGGTTCAGGAAATAATCCAGATATTATTATCATCTTTAAAGTTCTGCTTTGTAAATTAGCATCTAACTTCTCATACTCCCTTAGCAGAACCACTTTTTAATTCTACTTATGCCGTTAGTACCAATGTGGACCAAGACTACTAAATCCTCCCTCCTACTGTAATTTTTTCTCCAGAGCAGGTATCTCGAACCCTGGCACTTGTCAGAAAATACAGTCAATGAGAGATACGCTCATGGCTGCATAGAAGAGTGTAAAACCCTTCACTATCCTCTCCTCAACTATCACTATGTTCTTTTTCCTCTCCTCTCTTAAATGGCTTTCTACACCATGATGCTGTAGCCAGTTAACGCATCCATCCTGCAGTCCTCTGTCATCCAAAAAAAGCTAAGAAAACCCCAAACCTGTTACACAATGACAAAGGTTGAGACTCCAGCTCACCAGGTCCCTTACCTGCCTCACTTTCAGTCACACTCTCCTGTCCCTGACATCTGACCTAATCAGAAGATCACCTCTTGAATAAACTATCCAAGTAACTTTCCCTGTCCCTGATATGATGCAGTGTCTGAAGCTCACCTTCCAGCTCAATAACTGAACTGAAGTTCATGCAGCCACAAGCACTTATTGCAGATGAGTTAATCCTGGATCGTATTAGCACTCAGAAGTTCCTTGTGTTCTGCAATTACAGTACATCATTAGCTCTGCCACCTCTAATGTGTTAGTTAATTAGTGATTGCTAATTAACTCATTATAATTAAGACAGCATACATCTCCTAAAAAGTATTAGCACTGCCAGTAAACTTTACAAACAGTGATGAAACAATACAATACTTACAATTCTACTAATTTGTGCAGCTCAAACTATGAAATCAACTGCTGTAGGGTGAAAAGTAATTAAAAAAAGACCTCTTCCCCACGCTTCACCAAACTCCCAACTAAACATACTTTACTTCTTACAGTTAACCTTACTTAAAACACCTCTTTCCCTTATGCACCAAATTTTCACATTGAACCAGATTCCCAGATATACTCAATTGACTACTGTCTCGTGCAGACAAAAACTGCCCCACATTGACTGTGTTCCTTTACTTACCTCTATGCGGCACTGCATAAATCTAAAATTGTATAAAATTATCTGTTCTAGCCAAGTCAGATATCTCCTCTGCTAATTGAAAGAGAAAAAGAGACATGTAGTGCGACAAGAAAACTAATAGAGGAACCATAGGAAGACTACTCAGACTATTTGAAGACAAATCAAGTGTATTATTTCATAGTAGAAAGTGGAATTAGTTTATCATTCTCCATACTATGTGACACTTGTACAGGTTATCTACTTATGTTAGAAGTATGTACATGAAACATATTTACTTATTTAACAACAGTTGGTAAGGAAACTTGTGAAGGAAACTAATCAGTAATAGTTAAATTCACCAAATTTTCATTTTGTCTATAATTTTAAAAATCTTGACATATAAATCTAGTATCAGCAAAATTGATCGTTATGCTGTTGTTTTTCTTTCTAAAATTCCAATAAGTTCATAAATGTTATTTATGGAAGTGATCTCCTGCATCAACGTAGTTGACTCTTAAATGCTTTATGAAATAACCTGCAAATCGCTCAGATGTTAATTTCAACAAGAAATGGGAAATAAGTGCTGATCTGTGATTCCAACATTTCCAGCACATCCCATTTCTAAATTCTTTCACTGACCAAGTGCAGACATCTTTCACATCCCAGCATCCATTCCATGTAACTATGTAACTTCTGCCATTGTAAGGAATGTCATATAAGTTTCAATGGTGTTATAAAGACATAAAAGGTTAGATATTAAATGTTTATGGTTAAAAATAAATTGGGTATACTATTGTAAATAAGTCAGAACCACATCACAAAAATTCACAACTGCACACTGCTCCATTTACAATCAAGTTGTGCAAAGTAGCATAACTCCAAATAGTTTGTACAAAAATAAAACACTTTGTCATAAAGTGAGCTCATTACTGAAAACTTAAGACAGTCATGGAATGAGAGAAGACTATTTGTCCATTCTATAATATGGACAAATAAAACACATATTAACCATTAGAGGGAATAGTCTGCAAAAACATGGTCTTGTTTTCAAAAATAAACACTTTGATAGCCAGAATAAACACCAATCTACCAATGGCATATGTTAGGAAGGTACTTGTGGCGTTCAAATATCCAATAAAAAATCCTTTTGAAAAATGGACCTTAATAAAACACAGAAATGATAGATGTCCTTCCAGATCTAGTCAGTTTTGCAACCTGATTTATAGAAATAACTATTTAGGTTTGTCCTTGTTCACTAGAAATATCATAGCGAAGAGTAGAAAAATTATTGATAAACAAGGGACACATTACTGGAACTAAGATTTATGCCCTGAGCTTTTAGTAGTCAATACTGATTTCAATTTCTATTTGCTATTTTTGAATTGTGATGTTAATGCAACAATACTTATGATTTAGGCTTATTGTGCATTTCCTGTTTGAAAACTAAACTTTTTAGGTTTTTTTTACAGTTTATTTCTGCTTTGTTTCCACTCAGCTATTTTTTTTATCACGTAGTTAGTGAACACAACATCAATTACTGATCTAGGTATCTATTACTATAAAGGGAAAGTAAACCCTCTAATCTCACTTGATGTTTGTTAAGTTCGAACTTGTACACAATAATTTTGCACTTCTAACCAAAGTCAAATATGCTTATATTTGTCTCATAAATGACATTATGTCACATAATGATATTTATGTCTCATTATTTATGTAGGTATAAATACCAACAGGGTTTCACTTAAACCTTGTGTATAAATACAATTATAAAATTATATATAATTATTTATAATGATATTTATGTGTCATAAATATCATTTATGTCTCTCAGTATTTTAGGATGCATTTACATTTCATGCTTAGTGTTGATGTAATGCAGTTTCCACTTGATGCACTGAATACTGACGCTAATCAGAATTAAATACAATAAAGAATAAAAGCCTAGCATCATTCTGAATTGCTACTTTTTGGAGGAGGGCATTTCAGTTTTCTTGCAATCAGCAGCAGGCTAGACCTTTGTAATCAGAGGCCCCTGCTCTGAACTTTCACCAGAGCAACAGTGATGGGAAATGAAATACAACCCTCTTCCCCCTTATTGAAGTATAAACGTTCGCAAAGCGACAATCGCACCTTTCGAATGGCCACCTTTCGGTTCAAATTCTGCCAGTTCGTTCTGTTATCATTCGTGAGCATCATGAATATATTTTGATTTTAGAACAGTTGCAGAATGTACTATCGAATCTCAAAAAGCGGCAAGAAATTTCCATTGTCGCTGGGTTTTTATTGTGATGTGACCACACATTGAAATATCCGCCAGCATATGTTACGAGTGAAGATTTTTGCATTGGTGGTAAAGGTGCAGAATGTGACAGATTGAAATGAAGTGAACAGCCGAGGCTGACAGTGAAGTTTCTTCTGCTGCTGTTTTGAGAGCTTTTTGCAACAATTTCAATCGCGCATCTATCTCGCGAGAGCTGGCGCACTGCCTCCCTTCCTTTGATTGACAACCAAGATGTCGGTGGAGAAAGAGCTCGCCGGTGCAAGCTGTTGGGAACGGCGACAAAAAACACCTGCAGCAGTAGCGCGCAGCTCTTCATAGCATAAGCAGCACAAGCTGCTTTATTGAGCAAGGCCACTGTCTCCAGTCCGATTCTACCCAGCCGCATGGAGCCAATTTGAAACATATCTTCAATCCATTCAAGATTTATTAGTCAACATTGCTACTCTATAATAAAATATTTCTTTTTCTCAATTTCAATTGATTTCCAGCCATGGATGAAGACAATACGGCAAAGAGCGAAGAACAGCAGCTAACTTTGCAGAAAGCATTACAGCAATGTGAATTGGTCCAAAATATGATAGACATCAGCATCTCCAGTCTGGAAGGGTTAAGGACTAAATGTGCCACATCAAATGACCTCACGCAAAAAGAAATAAGAACACTGGAGGTAAGGAAAATAACGATAACAATGAATTGACATATTCCCCCCTCCTCTTCACCCCCACCCCCCAAATTTGCTTGTATCCGCATTGAATTTTAAATAAAATGATGTAAGCTTGATATCTAAAGAAGGCTGGATGCGGGTTAGGTGACTGCTGTATTTTGTTTATATACAATGGTGTTGTGTGCACTGTTATAAATTAAGGAGCTGCAGCAGAATGAAGCGAGTCTGCGCATTCTGCAGGTGGTGGAAAGGTGGTGGGTTCTGTGTTAAAAATGTTGGGATTATTTATTTATTTATTTACGCTCATTTGGAAATAACTGAATACGTGACATTTCGAGAAATCCTGAGTTGCACGTTTTGCATTGATGGTTCTTGATAAGGATGTGATACCAGCTGAATAATAAAGACGCTGATTTAAGAGAGCTGACACCTATTATCTACGTGCGGCTCAATATGAATTGCAAAGCGTTACATGGCCATAATGAATTATATATGGTAAGATATTTATGAGGTCCCTTGTCCTTTTACGGTCCTATCATTAACGGATAGAGATGTTAGCTGCCTGACGTCTTTCCATATCTAACAAACATCGTGTCTAGGATCAGTCACACTGATGGTGCCTCCGTAGGTGGGGAATTTTTCGGCTCTTAACTTCACAAGGATTCAAATGACTGCGCTGTTAAAGTCTGACTTATTTCTGTACTTCTGAATCATTATGGTCGGTTCAAGTTTATACTTGTTTTAAGTTGTGAACTGAAACGCTTCAAAATTCTCATTAAAAATACACGATTTTCATTCTAAAGACCGGTTTAAAGATTAACTTTAGGCTATCTACAAATGATTATTCTCGAAATACAGACATGCAGGTAGCACCTGGAATGGAAATTAACGTTTTATTTTCAGACCAGCGTATTGATGTTCTCACTAGCATTATCTTGGGGACTACATATAATGTTGCAGATTGCATGTTTTTGAAGGCTGCACCAATATTTGACGCGGATTGCTTTACAATATTTCCAGCAGTACTATATTTCTGGGCACTGTATGATTCCACATACAGTATCCTTGGGCGCTTTGTCATCCTGGAGAAAAACACTTGATAGCGACAAAGCAACGGTAGAGTTAAACGTAATTCCAGAAAGTGCATCACTATATTGTCTGGATGTTGAAGTTTCCCAAGGTATGCAGAGGTTAACACAACGCCTGGCTCCTCGTTTGACTGGCGACATCTACTGTTCGCCCTGCATCCTGAAGAAACTGCAAAACAGCACTGAGCTTCTGGGCACAACCGTCCAAATGAAATCCTGGATCGCGCGTCATGACTTGAATCTAATTTCATTGTAGTAATCTGCAAAATTAACTACCTGAACTATCCTGCGGAAGGCGATAGGCATTAATTGACTTGAACTGTTCCTGTTACATCTCTTACCCGCAGGACGGGAACATGACTGACCAGAAATTGATAACTTGTTTCGTACCTTAAAGCTAAAGAATGATTTTGCTGATTGATAAATTCATATATTTAATATCAGATATTCCAAAGCAACCAGAAACGCTATTTTTCCACGTTAGATTTCGTATAAAGAAAATTCCTTTTTAGACTTGGATTGGTTGTCTTAAAAATGCAGTGTATTTGAAAACTAAACTTAGCACATCTTGTATTGGACCCCTCATTAATCTTAAATTATGATGGTCTTGTATCAGTACAAGTACATCTGGAGATATCATCTTTATATTTTAGAAAACAGTAACAGGTGAAAAGTATTTTGTTGAACTGTTGTTAATGAGCTAGGAGCAAATTACTGCAGATGCTGGAATCTGAACTGAAACCAAAAATGCTGGAGATCACAGCGGGTCAGGCAGCCGTTAAAGAGCAGGCTAACGTTTTGAGTCTACATAACTTCTTCAGCTCTGAAGACTCATCTAGTGTCGAAACGTCAGTTTGCTTTCTCTCCATGGATGCTGCCTGACCCACTGTGATCGCCAGTATTTTCTTTTGCTTTCAGTGTTGAAAATGAGCTGTTAAGTATGGGGTAGTTTTGAAACTGTTCGCTAAACAGTCAGCGATCTTTTTTTTTGGTCAACTGTAGCAGAAGCGGTGAGAAAGTTCAGGAATTAATGGTAGTTGCCCTAAAACGGGGAGTGTGCAGCAATTTTTCACATGCAAATTAATTAAAGCATTTGCTGTTCGTTACTTCGAACCTCGACTGTGAGAGCCTTCCCTTAAGGCTTGGATGTGTAATAAAGTGTGGTGAGAAGCAAGTTGTGTTGCCCACGCTTTTTAAAACAAAACTTTGTAGCCGAAGTTCCCGACCTTGTATCAGGCAGATATGTATGTGAGTTAAAATGATGCAATGAGGCTACGTCCTGTCACAGTTCCAATGGCATACAACATTTAAAGAATGTCAAATTGCAACACTATTGATGTACTTAATAGAGAGCTACTCTACTATAAATTAGCACAACAGTCTGACCACAGAGCTTTAAATATTGCCATCATTTTAAGATGGTCTAAGAGCACTGTTTTGCATCCTTATAAGATTTCCAGTGTCAGGTGTAAAATTGGGTCCTAACTGGCTATTTTCACGTGGCTTGCAGGGCCACATAGAATTCGTGCAAACAAAATGCTATCATTCTTATGGATAGGTGGACATGCAGATCAAAATTATAATTAATGTGTTCCTCTTATTTAGTGTGGTGTAGTAGTCCATAGGCATTGTGTATTAGGGTGACAATTCATTGTGCCCCAGAGTAATAAGATACGAGTACCTTCATTGTGACTTTGCAGGTGTCTCCATAGGCAGAGATGGGAACAATCCTGGTTAATTCTGTTATATATTTTAAACAAGGTAACAGCGGATGTAGAAGAGTGCATGCTTGGTTATCTCAACATTATTGCAACTTTGCAGCTCTTCCATGAGGCTTTTCTCTGCCTGGTTGATCTGCAACACGATGCTGGAAAAATAAACCTTTTTATTTGGAACTTCCATCTCATTGAGGAAGCTTCATGCCAATTCACGTCCAATATCCTTTTTAAACAAAAACTCTGCTCACATTTTGACAACTGTCAAATTCCACCACAACAATCTCCAACATCCTGAAGCAAGCAACGTTATTTCAAATAAAACAGCCTATGGCAGACACTAAACAAAAAGTTACTTCACCCTATCTTCCAATGTTAATGGATGCATTTTAAAAAATCTGTGTTCTCGATCCTCATCTTTGCCAAAAAACAAGCACTTCTTCTTTGAGCCATGCCCTATCTGTGTGTGAGGTTTTGTTAAAAATCAGCTCATTACTTTTTGAAACTAACAAACGGGGTCCAAACATTGCCTTTTCCCTCCTTCTGTGATGATGGTAAGTTATATACATAAGATCTTGTCGGCAAACTCAGAACAGATTGTGTGCCCACCCCCTTAATGTGATATGGTAAGATCAAAAACAAAATGGGATGAGAAACTAAACAAAAATTAATTTGGTTGTACAGAACTTGAGTACTTGATATACATTTTGTTGCAGTTTTTGGGGTGGCACAGTGGCTCAGTGGCTTGCATTGCTACCTCATAGTGCCAGAGAGCTGGGTTCACTTCTATCCTTGGGTTACTGTGTGGAGTTTGCACATTTTCCCCGTGCCTATGTTGGTTTCCTCCCACAGCCCAAAGGTGTGCAGGTTAGGTAGATTGGCCGTGCTAAACTGCCCATGTCGTCCAGGGATGTGAAGGTTAGGTGGATTAGCCATGGTAAATGCGGGGTTACAGGGACAGGGTAGGGGGCTCGGTCTGGGTGGAATACTTTTTGGAGGGTTGGTGTGGACTCGATGGGCTGAATAGCCCACTTCTGCGCTGTAGGGATTCTGTGATTCAAGTTGCACTCGTTAGGACAATTTGCAAGAACACCAGTAAAGGGGAAAATCAACATTTATATTGCATGAGAGGAGGGTGCTGATTGATTGATTGGCAAATAGACTTTGATAAAGGCGTTGCCGTGGAGAATGCAATGATTAATGTTAATTGGCTGTTAGCTGCCAGGGTTTGTATAGATTTTAATAAAATAAAACAAAGAACTGCAGATGCTGGAGGTCTGAAACAAAAACAGAAATTGGTGGTGAAACTGAGCAGTCTGGCAGAATCTGTAGGAAGAAAGTAAAGTTAATGTTTCGAACCTGGTGACTGTGAGCCAGACCGGCTGAAGTTTTGTTTTTGTTTCTGGCAAGTTGACTCTGATTGTAATAATTTGTAATTTATTTGACCCTGGGGATTTGATACATGTTCGTGACTTTACAATATGGTCCTTTCTTTCTTTAGGGAAGTTCCACACAGTGTACGTGTACAAGAAATTTCAAAATTAGTAACACTGGTGCTTGAATCGGTTTCAGGCCTCGTGAAAAGATGCGTAAAAAGAAGTACCTGAGCATTGTTCTTCCCTCCCCATCACTACACAGTGTACCTGTGAGTTCTGAGAAATAAACCATTAAGTCTCAAACATCACTAATTTGAGCAATGTCCACCTTTGAGACAATCCATCTCCTGATTTTTATCATCTAAATTATGTGACTTGTTGATTTCAGAGTGTCTGAATTATTCTTAATTGGCCACTTCTACTCACAATGGGATGTGGCAGATTTTTAGTGTTTGACCAGATCTCTAGGTCTTCATCACTAGGATCAATCTCCTATCTGCTGTGTTCACTGTTTAACACACATGTACTCATGTTCTTTAGTTTTATTGGATTGGTGCCTCTTTTGTACTGTACCTGGTATATCTGCCGTTCCCTAAAAAACTGTTCTCCATTCCTCTATGTTACATTCAGACTCCATCACAGTCCTGGGCGTGTACTGTCTCACCAGCAGGTCAGAACCTACAGAGGTGGAATTTAGTAGCACCAGGTCAGACATACGCAAGGAAACTTCCTGTTGATTATAATCCACCAATCCTCCTTCAGCTGATGAATCAGTACCCGTAAATGTCACTTGGAAGAAGTTCTGAGGCTAGTATTGGCAAAGAATTTATTCCAGGAGAGAGACTTGAATGTCCATGAAGAATGGATTAGTAACACCGATGCTCTGCTGTCCAAGCTGGTCGAACCCTGGAAAATGTAGCTGCTGTACTAGATCTACAACAGTTGGTGGGGAAAACAAGAAAAAGGGAATAAACTGCTTGAGGTTTACTAGATTGTCACCTGAACTGAGCAGGTTTTCTCACTAGGAAAGATTGGATAGGCTTGGTTTGCTTTCACTGGAATTTAGAAATGTGGGGAGTGATTTGCTTGAGGTTTGTAAGATCCTGAATTGTCCTGACAAAGTAGATGTGGAAGGATTGTTTCCTTTTGCATGTGAATCCCAATCTAAGGGTTACTGTTTTAAAGTTTAAGGTCAGACATTTTTTTTCTCTTAACGAGTTATGTGACATTGAACTGTGCCTCGGGTGGTGGAGATGGGATTATTGAATATTTTTAAGGCTGAGGTAAATTGATTCCGTTGCCTAACAAAAATCTAAGATTATCACAGGTAGATGAGAATGTGGGATTCAAACACAAACATACCATCAATGATCTTATTGAATGGCAGGGCAGGCTTGAAGAGCTGAAGGTATGACTGCTACTTCTAATGTTCAACTGAGCTTGTCTTCACCACTCTTCCTGTCATTGATGCAGCTATCCAGAAAGTATTGGTAGGAGTGACTTCTGGACAGTTTTTGAATAGATTGTTCATACTGAGCATATCTTTCATTGAGGGCGCAATGTATTTCAGTGACATGGTTTGTCATAATTGACTAGTTTTGTGCAAGCTGTGCAAGCTGTGAGATGAGGTGGTAAGGTTTGCAGCTAAATGTGTGAGCATGAGGTGAAGCTACAAATGTTACATTTGAGTCAAGATTAATAGTAGCTGAGTGACAGAGGTGTGCTGCATTGAGCTGTGTGTGAGGCTAATAGTGCAGTTGAAGGAATACGGCATACATTTACATTTACATGAAGATACGTTTACTGGCCTTGTTCACTTTTGTGAGTGCGTGGCACTAATCCCTGTGCTGAATGGGATAGATTCAGGACAGGTCTAGCTGCTCAAAACTGTGCTTTTGTGAGGCACTGTGGGCCACCGTAAGTAGCAGAACTGTATTCAAGCATAATTTGTAACTTCAGAGCTTGACATATCCTTCACTCAATTATTACCATCAAGCCAGTGGGTCAGCCATGGTTCAAGAAGGAGTATAGGAGAGCACACCTAAAAATGAGATGGCAACCTGGTGAAATTACAACAAACAGCTAAATGCACGCTAAACAGTAAACAGCAGGGTAGTAATAAGGTTTGATAATAATCTTGTGAAGTTCCTTGGGTTGTTTTAATAATCCACTATATAAATGCAACAGGTTATCCTACAAAAGTCACTCCTACGTCAAAACGAATTAGAAAAAATTGGACATCAGCTGCAAAAAGGGAGGGGCTATTACATCCATACGCATCCAGAACTATTCCAATAACAAATATAACTGTTGCAAGCAGAAGAAGCAAGCACAATGTGAGGATCGAGCCTCTATCAAAACTGGAAGAGATACCTTACTAGACTATAGCTTACATGTGGTGCATTGATGACATTGGGTCAATTACAAATCCTTTATGGGAGGAAGCATGAAATCATACCTAGAAATTCCCTTAGCAAAACTTTGCTGTCCATTCACCTACCCCCTTGGCTCCTAATCAGGTAACATTTTGATTTAAAAATTCTCATCCTTATTTTCAAATACCTTTAAGGCTTTTCCATGGGTTTCTGAAGAAGTCATCTTGGTTTCAAAACATTAACTCTCTCTTTCTACAACATGCTGCCAGATTTGGCAAATTTCTCCAGAACTTGCTGTCGTAATTTCAGATTGCCAGCATCAAAGTCAACAGTACTTTGCTTTATTTTATTCCATGGCTTTTCCATTCTTGTTTCTATAATCTCCAACAGGCCACAACCTTTTGAGATATTTGCACAGATTTTATTCTGGTGCCATGTGCATCCCTGAATTCAATCACTTCATCATTGGTGGCCACGTGCTCAGTTGTCTAGGCCTGGGCTCCTTATTAACTTCCCACACATCTCTACTCCTCAGCCTTACTTTCCTACTTATGGCCACTTCTTAAAACCCACTTCTTTATTAAGCTTGTGGTCGTCTGACCTACTGTTTTGCTCTTAGGCTCTGTGACTTTTTGTTTTAGATATTTCCAATCAACCTGTTCAGAGATGTTATTACGTCCCACTCAAGCAGGTGGAACTTAAACCTGCGACTCTTGGCCCAGAGGTAGGGACACTATCACTGTGCTACAAGAGCCCTCTTATTTTCTTTTTATCTTGAAACATCTTGGAATGTTTAATAATGCTAAAGTTACTATGCAGATATAAGTTCTTGATATTTTTAAACGATATTTCCACTACCTGAGCCACTCTGAAAGACCCCTGTATTATTCAGCAGAGCATTGGTCAAGTTCATGGAGGTCTGTTGCAAAGTATACAATCTCACCATAATATCTGTTTTGCCTTTGCCGGAACAGCTGAGGAAGAACATGAAAGGTGACCAGCCCCATTCTGTCTGGGAATTCTGTAGTCAATTCATCCAACTAAGATACCAATAAATGCCTAAATTCTCATTTTCCAACAATACCCAGTCCTTCTTTCTGTCATTGATCATCATAGTGTCCACTTGGCCACAATGCAATTATTAAAGTCACCAGAAGATAAATATTCCAAGTCAAATCTATAAATCAAAGCATGCCATATTACATACTTGAGTTAACTAATCACCTTATTTGCTTCTTTAGTGTCTGTCTACCCTATGCTGTTGTCTGGCCTTCTGCTTCTACAGGCTGCTATTCTATTTGCTGTCAAGGCTGCTGACTCTTAGTGGTGGAAACTCAGATGGTCTTGCAGGATAACTCAAAGCAGGTTTGAGTATAAAAACTCTATCTGAACATCAGCTCCAGCAGTCTGGACCTGTTGACTATAGAAGCAATAACAGGCAGTGGTGAAGTGGCAATGAGATTTGGATGAATGCTGTCAACCTGGGAAGACCAGCTCTGTTGCACCATTGTCACTCATCCAGGATGACACTTCAGCTGTCATATGACAGTGTTATAAAGCGGAGGTTGACTTCCCTCTGAGAATTAAAACTGAAACACCCAAAGAGGAGCACCTCATCTTATAATCTTTAAATAGAATATGAAAAGTGGTGTAACCTGCCTTTCAGCAACTTCTAGTGGTTGAATAAAATAAACTTATGACACTCACTTTAAAATCAAGAAGTAACAATTTATTTATCTAATCCTAATAGTGAACAAATTAACTACACTATTAACAAACCGTATAAACCCCTTCTAACAACTAACTATTCCTGAATAAAACAAGATTCCAATGGTACGCTGTTCTAATAAATACAAATCCCACTTATATAAAATAAAAAAAGATATAGAATTTAATCTCTTGAAATTATGTGCCTTCCGGAATGTTCTGTGCCTTCTCCGTTGAATGTTCTGTCAGGAATGCATTCTCCATTGAATCTTCTGTCAGGAATATTAACTAGTTGTGCTGTAGGTACCTTTGATTCAGATGGTGCTTTCTCTAAGACTTAGAGAAGACTGAGAGTCAGTGATTCTCTCTTGAGAACTTTTAACTCTGGCAGATGGCAGTTCACTGTCCTGTCTTTGTCCAACTGCCCACTTCTTTTCTACCCTTGATGGCATATCAATTTCTTACAATAGGTTTGGTTCTATGTTGTCAAAACCATCAGATTTAAATTTAACTGGTTTTTTGGTATCTAAGTGCCTCCTTCAAATTGATTGGCTAAACTCAAGACTTGTTGTCTTGATGACAAACAAAACTGCTGCCTGGCCTGCTAACTCTACAGCCTTTTGATTCAAATGTTTCAATTTGAGTGCTGTCTGTGCTATGGCAAACTTTCAAGCTGCTCACAGACGTCCTTTTTAAATCTCTAAGCATGGAAAAAAGGACATCATCTTTTAAAGGGACCACACACTGCTTTCCTCCCTAGCATTTTACAAACACAAATATTTTACAAGCACTGAATTCTAATGTCCTGCTTCCCAAACCACAAGTACTCTACCCAACTTCGCAACAAAAGTTTGGTGACAGATTTCTGGACAGTTACAAGCCCCTTTGAACACTGTTATCCACAGTTTTGTTGGCAGCAGCCTGAGTGTTTGTGGCAGAAAGCTGAGTTTGCGTGAAAGCAGTCTTAACTTATGTGGCAGCTTGACAGAGCATATGGTTGCCCATGAGTGCAATGGAAACTCCACAAGGCAAGGGAACAGGTTAAAAGTAAAAGGTTCGTTCTTGCCCTATAAGAAGTTTGTAAATCGCAAAAGATTGTGGCATAAGGGGGAAGTGGAATTTGAGAAGGAGGTATCACTGTGAGAATACAATCAGCTTCAATGTTTTAAGCCCTGTTTTTTGCCACAACTGAAGTCATGGCAATTCCACTGATGGAGAGATTCATCTCCTCCATTTAGTAAGGATGTTAGTTGTGCTTATCCCCTCTCTTTTGGATGCTTCTGTCTCTGATTATGCCTTGTCTTGCAAGAGAGCAAGAAAAATCTGTCACTGAGTGTAATATAGTGTTTTTGGTGATGCTGTTCTGGACCAGACTAAACCCCCTGCAAATATATCAAGGGGATATCTAAGGCTTTGGAGTAGATTTGTAGCTCGGGTTGTGAGTGTTGAGATTGTTTGGCTCGCCGAGCTGGTTTGTTGTTCCGCACGGGGATATCAAGGGGATAGTCTAGGCCTGAACTTTTATCTTATTTAAAGGCAAGTGTAAGATGCTGTGTTCCAGAGTAAATCGATTGGTCACACTACTCAATTTAAGCAAAACAGACTTTATTCTTCTGCCGACTTAATATACAACCAAAAGAGTGAAGAATTGGTATAACTTTAACTCTGTTGAAAAACTTAACAGAATAATAGATTGTTTAACTACTAAACAGCGACTGTTCCAAAATAATAACATCCAATAAACATAAACTTGTCAAAAATAAAATCAGTAAAACAAAATGTCTCACATGTGATTCTGGCAGCAGAGAGAGAGAGTATTCCAGCTTTTTAGCTGTGACCGAGAGAGATGTAACAGCTTTCACAACCATTTTCAAACCCAAATAACTACTGAAAGCTAAACTAAAACCCTGGCTCTTGGGGGAGTCTGACCCCACCCATTCATGCTGCTTCTATTATTCCAATTTAAAAAAAAATCTAAGGCCTTACAAGCCATTTATTTCATTGGCTTCGAATAGACTGCTCGGTACCTCTGTCTTAAAATTTCTCATAAAAGAACCAGGACAAAATACACCTCCTTAAAGCCATAGTATTGTGGTGTTCAAGATTGACTGGCTGGTGGTGTGTGCAAGCTGTAAGATGTTGGGATGAGGCTTGCAGCTAAACATGAAGATGAGGTGAAGATGTGACTATTATATTTAAGACATGATTGACAGTAATTATCAGTAGTTGAGTGATAGAGGTATGGTGCATCGAGCAGTGTGTGAGGTTCGTGATGCAGTTGGCAGAATACAGCACATGAAGATGCAATTCTTCACCTTGATCACTTTTCTGAGGTCATTGAGTTTCTTGTGGCAGTCCTGGCAATCTTGTCTTACTGTCATCAGAATGTTTGTTTGCCCCTCACTACCCGAATTGATGTCATTTCTCTTCATCTCCACCTGCATCACCAAGGCTGTCTGTGTAGTGTAATACTATCTTTGAGCACTGTCTGTGTCATGTTGTGCTATTCTGTGTTCCCCTTAGCTGAAAATTACTATTGACCACTTGCACAATCAAAATGAATGTCCCTTTTAAGAGATGCAAGCTGCCTTTAAGTAGAAGAAGCTAGCTTGAAGTCCTCCTGGCCTCAGCTAAGTTTACAACCCCCACTCAGGCATGCAGCTGCTCAACAAGATGCAAAGGCGTACACTACGTTCATTTAAGTCAACAGGCATTTTACATGCTTTGAACGCAATGGTCATAGATTCAATGTGCATCATAATTTCCTTGCTAGCTTTCGGTGACATTGAATTTCACAGCCCTATATTCCATTTTCATTTCTGAACTGGTTTGTGTATAGTGCTCAAAATAAAATTTTGGCTGCTGGGTTTTTCATTACACTCTGAGAGTTACTATGAAAACCTAGCACATCAGATGTTAGAAATTCACATATTGGTAGAATAACAAGCAACCAGTTTCACTAAGTTTATCACTGATTATAATGTGTTACTGAATTCTTTTTTTTAAAATTTGCTGTTGTTTTAATCATTGCTTTTTAAAAAATATATCTTCTGTGTTTTATGGGTATTTTCTTCCTCTGCTTCGGTCTGTTAGTAACATTTGTATTAGTTGGAAGAAGCAGCAGCTGATCCATTCCTGGATGACTACCTATCTGGCTTCTAATGTGGCTGCAATAACTGTTATGGCTGATTCTAAGCCAGCTATTAAAATCAAAATACGCCCAGTTAATCTAATTGAAATATAATACATAACCATTGGGTATATTAAAGAAAATAGAAAATGTCCTTAGATATATCCTGATTTTGTAACCCTGTTATGCTTCTGTGTGGAGGACACACGTGCACAGAGATCTGCTCCAAGATGGCAGCAGCAGAGTAGCATCATTTGGGCTACTGTTCTCAAGGCTTGTCTTCCGTCTGCTTTTCTTTTCTCTTTAAAGTCTTCTCTCTTACTCTTTCGCCTCGGTTGCAGTGGTTGGAGAAGCCTGGATCCAGGCCCATGGCTGAGCTAGAAGCTTGAGCTGTTCCAAAGACCATCTAACTTTATTGAGATAAGAATATCAGATGAACTTTATTGTTTTATTTCTTTCTGGCTCTATTTCCCATGCTTTGATTTGTCTTCTGTGTTTTAAGATGGTACCGGAGAGCAGTGACACTTTTCACTGCATTTGAAATACCTGTAACTACATCTGACAATAAATAAATAAAATCAAATCTTGCCAAATAAGTGAGTTCACAGTCTTGATCAGGGACTATCAGTTGTAAAAGAGGGAATGTCACCATTACTCTACCGTAAGCTGTCTTATGGCAGATTACACTCTAGTTGTAGTATACCTTGGGAAATGACGTATTCTCCAAGGTGAGAAATTGCACAACGTTTAAAGAGAGGAAAAATAAAGTTGAAATGCAAAACATCCCCTTTATGGCATTAACACTTGAAGTAATGCAAAAACAAAAGGGTTTCTTTTGTTCGACTCTCCAAGAATAATAAAGGATATGTTAAACTAGAGGTTTTAATGTTTGAGAGACACCTGTAAAAGAAAGTGTTACACTATATCTCTGTGAAATATGGTATTAGTATGGATCATTTAATTAGATATGGTATAAAGACTTATTATTTAAATATTCACCAAAACAAGTAACAGTTGGGCTGCTGTGACATGGGAGAGTAGTTTTGTTACTTTTTAAAAGAACGCATTATAACTGTGGTGCATATTATGAAATTTCTGCTTGTTGCTGTGCTATATTTTGTTTCCGTTGTGTAATGTGGGATTTCCTGGTGTATTTGATCTATTTATTTTTACTAGAGAATTCTAAGGACTGTGCAGAGGCTAGCTTATGTATGACAGTTTAGCACAAATGGTGACATAACCACATAACCCACAATGAAGCAATTGAGAATGTTAAAAATCACTACTTCTGAAGAAAAGCAGTTTACTGGTACAGTGTAGCTGCACTACACACTGGCTATGTGAAAACATTGAGAAAACACAATCTCTAAAAAGAACTTGGATGAACGCTTGAAGTGTCGTAACATTCAAGGCTCTGGGTCAAGTATAGGAAAGTGGGACAAGTGTACGTGTTCCTGTATTTTTAGCAGTACAGACTTGATGGGCCAAAGCACCTCTTCTGTGCTGTATGATTTTATGATTGATGCCAGTTATTTTTTTTCTTTCTAAAGTGATTTGCTTTACAATTCAGTTGAACCTTCACTGATGGTTCATTTGGGAAAGGTATTGCTTATTGTGGCACTGCATCATGCATCAGAGGCTCCAGTTCAGTTCTTGGTCTAAGGTGAGATAGCTGATCTTGGTAATGGTGTAGGAGGATAAACACAACTGGTCTTGGTACACCTGAACTGGGGAGGGAAACTTCAATGACATTTTGTCACTGCTGACTGTTTAGTAGTTGTCTCAATTGGGAAGTTAGTGTGAATGGAGACAAGGCAACAAAGACTCCTGTTCAATCATAATTTCTTCAGCTGAATAATCTGTCCGCTTGACTGTCAAAGTGTTTGCACTCACCGCTGCTCTGAACATGACCACATGCTGATAGGAACAACTGGATAGAATTGGCACAATGCAATTTGCTTGAAGATTGATTGTTTCAGATGAGTAGACAACTAGAACCGATGGAACCACATGGTAGATCAAAGGAGCACAGTTGGGGAGGAGGTTTTAAGAAGTTAAATTTGTGTTCAGTCTTCAGTGAGGTGATCTTGCAATGTATTGAATCATAGGACATTAATATTTCAGTAAGTGATGTTCTGGGATTTTGTGAGACAATGCATCTTTCTGATGTGTGATCACCTCTCATTGTTTATTGCAGACATAACGTATGAATACGGAGAAGTATTATAGTTTAATAAAAGAGAATATGCTGTATCTTAATTAAGCCTGTGGATACCTGTTCCTTGGCCCCAGCCACCTGCTGTTCTCCATGGACGTGCAATCCCTATACATGTCCAAACCCATCATGATGGCTTGAAGGCTCACCACTTGAAAGGAGGTATGGACAGTCCTCGTTTACCATCACCCTACTTCGCCTGCTGAGCTCATTCTCACTTTGAATAAATTCCCCTTAAACTTGTCTCACTTGTCAATGATGTGGCTATGGGTAATGTCTGGGTCCCAGTTATGCCTGTTTCTTTGTGGGGTATGTGGAACATTCCTTGTTCCAATCATAGGCCCCATCCCACAACTGTTTCTCCAGTACATCGATGACATCATAGTCGCTGTTTTCTTCTCACTCGGAATTGCAAAAATGAATCAGTTTTGCTTCCAAATTGTATCCTTCTCTCACCTTCACCTGGTTCATCTCTGACTATTGGCTTTTCCATCCTTGACTTCACTGTTTCAATTTCTGCGAATAGTCTGTCCATTAACACCCATTGCAAATTCAGTGACTCCCACAGTTACCTAGATGACACTTCCTCCCACCCTGCTCCCTGTAAGGACACTATTGCATTCTCCCAGTTGCCCCGTCTCCATCTGCATCTTGCCATGCAATCACAGGTATAACACTTGCCTTGTACATCCTTTTTCTTATTGACCATGGCCCTAAGCACACATTCCAAGTGAAACAGTGGCTTATTTGTATTTCTTTCAACATAATCAGCTGAATCTATTGATCACGATATGGTCCGCTGTATGTTGGCAAGACCACAAGCAGAGTGGGCAAAAGTTTTCTGGAACACCTCTCTTCTGTCCATAAGAATGATCCTGACCTTCTAGTTGTTTGCTATTTCAATACACCTGCACTTGTGCTAACATTTCTAAGGCTGCAGTGCTCCATTGAAGCCCAATGCAAGCTGAAGAAACAGCACCTTATTTTCCACTTGGACACTTTACAGCCATTAGGACTCAACATTAAGTTCAACAACTTTAGAACATGAATACTCTCCTCCATTCTGATGACAACCCCTTCTCCCTCCCATCACCCCCAGTGTCTTGTTTGCATGGGTTTTCTGTCAGAAAAGCTGACCTATCTTCTACTATTCACACCTACCATTTACACCTATTTTTTAACTGTATATCTTCTGTACCACCATTAGTGCTCACTTTGTCTTTTGTTCAGTACATCTTCATCAGTTGATCTTCCAATTGTCCTTCCTCTCCCTTTGTCAACAGTACAAAACCCAAGGGTCATATTGGACTCAAAATATTAACTCTGCTTCTCTCACAGCAGATGCTGAAAGACTTGCAGCGTGTTGTCCAGCACTTCCTGTTTTTATTTCAGATCTCCATCTGCAGTACTTTAACTTTGAAGGCACACGTGGTCTTGGTTACTGTCTTATTTGAAAGAGTGCACTTCCATAATAGAGACCTATCTCATTGTCACAATGAAGTCCCAGGCTAGATTTCCTGCTTAGATTCTGGAGTGAAACCTTAGCTAATGATCTGAGTCAGTGACTTGATTTTTGAACAGGAAGGTCAATGAGCAGATCAGTGAAAGGCATAATACGGACCATTTGCGAATTGAATTTGGATGGCTGCAGGGGGCATCTACACTGTAATTCTGTGTTATGAATTGAATGTTACTTGACTTGCGAGTGAAGCACAGTGAAACTGCATCCCCATAATGTACTACTCTTGATTCGTTATCAAGTTTGATTTTGGGCTGCATTTCACCAGCAGAGATGTGAAGGGTGGGAATTTAGATCAATTATACAGTTGGAAATGCTTGTGCACATTTAATCCAGATCATACTAGGCTTAGTCCCATGGCTCAGCTGCTTGTAATTTATTCCTAATTGATGCAAAATCACTCACAGGGCAAAGGGCTATCGATGTGGGCAATGAAAAATGTCACATCATTGGATTTAAGAATGTTGTTTTGTTGAGAGTAGAGAGAGCCTTACTCTACATACATCAAGGTTGTAACTGACTAATATAATATCTTTTAACTAGATTAACACAAAAAAATGAAAGGAGTGGTCACCACTTCTGTGCAATTCTAATTTGCTGCCCACCAGCGCATGGATTGATTTAAAGTTAGTGGGCGCACACGTTGTTGGATTGAATTGTGTTGTACTGATCCAGTATGTCTAACTCAGAATCTTTTCTTACGTTACCTTCCAACATGTATCATTTGAAGTTGTCTAGGTTTTCTTTACCATCGGCGACTAATGTGACAGATGTTCGATTTTTGCATCATAAAAACATAATTGCATGAAGCAATTTTGAGAAGAATGCCACAAGATTCTTTTAAATTGAATATCTTACTTCCATTAGAAGCATCCTGTATACAACTTACAGACTTCAAAAACTTAAGCTTTCCTTTTTTTTGATTGATTTGTAATTAATTTTACAAGCTTAGTGAACAGCACAGTGACCCAGTGGTTAGCACTGCTGTGTCACAGTGCCAGAGACCCAAGTTCAATTCTACCCTTGGGGGACTGTCTATATGGAGTTTGCACATTCTCCCTGTTACTGTGTGTGTTTCCTCTTATGGTCCAAAGATGGGCAGGTTAGGTGAATTGGCCATGTTAAATTGCCCATAGTGTCCAGGGATGTGTAAGTTAGGTTGATTTCTTTCTTGGGTAATGCAGGAATATGGTAGAGGGTGGGATATTTTTTGGAGGGTTGGTGTAGACTTGGTGGGCTGAATGGCCTGCTTCCATGCTGTAGCGATGCTATGATTTAGTACTGTGGCCCTTAGAGTTCTTATCACATGTAATGGATTCATCACAGAATGTTGATTTGCCGCATAAATAGAGATAACAAGATGTAAAGCTGGATGAACACAGCAGACCAGGCAGGATCAGAAGAGCAGGAAAGCTGACGTTTCGGGTGTGAACCCTTCTTCAGATTCTCCAGCATCGGCAGTTCCTACTGTCTCTTTACTGCATAAATATTCCATTTTGAACACTGAAAGGATGGCTCTACCTTCAAGCACTCTTACTTCATTTACTTAACTGTAATGTACCGAAATTTATCCAGTTTGTCATGGTCAACATCTAGTCATTAAATAACATATAAGCATTTATCTTTGATTTTCAATTGTTTTACAGTACCATTTCATTGACCAGACATTAAAAAAATGTTGTCCTGACTGTTTTGTGGAAATTTTAATAAATTTACTTTTGAGCAGATGACCCTATGTTCAAGGAATTTGGTTTCAATTTTTGTCATTAGCAAACAAAAGTGATGCCTTTTCAGCTTGACAACAGAATCAGCATCCTTCCTGATTGGATGAAAGTGGACCTAGCAGCTCTTCATGGGAAGCTACACATGTTAACATTTCTTTGCAGGCACAAAAAAAATGTACACACATTGTGCCTGTTTCAACTTAAAAAATCGAGTGACATCCATACAAGCAATGCCTTAACCAATCAATCAGCCTGCCCAGTTTAAATTTTAAACTAGTCTCAGCTCTCCATGGCAATGCCTCAACCAATCAGAGCTCCATTGTCAACCAGTCAGGGCTCCATTGTCAACCAGTCAGGACTGTCTTCTCATATAGTATGTAAACATTGTTTTTGCTTTAATATTTCTTGAGTTGTCCTGATGAATGCCAGATGGATAGCTTTGTCAAAAAATTTTTTTTTTAGCAATTTTGTGCTACCAAACAATTATTTGATCATTTCAATTTTTAATAAAGAGAGCTAGTTTGTAACCTGTGTTGAATGTGGCACTGTGACTTAGTATTGACAATGGTGAGTGCAATAATGTGTCTCAAAAGTCCTTAAAGGCTGATACCAAGTTCTGATAAGAAGTTTTGGAGGCATTGCCACTTGGTGTGAATTTGTTGTTAGGCCAGAACTTTGATAAACCTTAAAAAAGTTGGTGAATATCTTAAACATATGTTCGATCCTCTCAAAGACTGAGATGAACAGATAACAAACAATGGCTGCTATGGCTGGCATGATTAATGCAGAGGAGGAAAGTAAGGTACAATTACCACAGTCCCATAGACATTAGAGAGAGATGACTGTTGGTGAGTTTAACCTGGGGGACACCACATCTTAGGCAAGGGGCAATGTTGAGAAGGCAGGACTTTCATGGTGATCACGGTGAGTTTGGGGCTTATGCCTACACTGTTGGTGACGCTCTGCTTCAAAACTAGCTGTCCGGCTAACTGAGCTAACCAACCCCAAAAGGAACGTATTTGAGTTAGTGATCATTTGCTTAAAATGCCTTTTTAATTGAAATGAACGTATGGGGAGGATTGCTATGTTTACTACTCGAGCAAGAGCACACCAGTCAGAAGGCAGTGACCAGCCTGTGTGCATTATCTGTTAGAACTTTGGAATGAACATGGATGATGTTGGCATCCATGGAATGATCACAATGAGTCTGTTTACAAACAGATGTAGTACTATTGTAATTGCGTGTATGGTAGATATGTACGTAAATGTGATAAAGAGGTCGAGACTTGGAGAAGATGTGATCCACATTTTAAGATCTTTGGAGACAAGGGCAACATAATCGTAGGTTCCGTGTTAGAACCGTAGGGTTTGAAGGCCTACTCGCTAAAACTTAGCAATCATAGATTAAGGCTTATGTTTTATTTTTCACAAGAATAGTATCAGTCGATGTACTGAAGAATTATTCTTTCCAGTCTATCCAGAAGGTAATAACTAAACTAGTAGAAGGGAGGAGTCACTACAATAACCAAGAGTGCAGAATGATGCAATACAAAGTTCCAAGGTCCTTCGCATGACATTATAAAACCCTAACAGCATAGGAGACATAGGAGCTGAAGTAGGTCATTCAATCCATTGAGTCTACTCTGCTTTTCAATGAGATCATGGCTGATCTGATAATCCTCAATTCTACTTTCCTGCCTTTTCCCCATAACTCTTGATTCTGTTCCTGATTAAAAATCCGTCTGTCTGAACCTTGAAAATGCTTAACAACCCAGCCTGTACAGACCTCTGCAGTAAAGAATTTCTTAGATTCACTACCCTCTCGGAGAAGAAATCCCTCCTCATCTCTGTCCTAATACGTTCACCTCTCAGTTTCTAAAATTCCCATGAGTATAAGCCATGAGACCGTTACAGAGACCCTGGCTGATATCAAGTGGAGCAGTGAAGGAGGAACAAGAACGGGAGTGAAAGATGAACTCTATTTTAGTAGTATCCTTTAATATATTCAGTAATTCAAAATGGCTTGGAGTGTGGTGACAACACTTTTCATGGTACTTTTTAAAATACATTTTATAATAAATCATTCAATTCAATTAAAATCTATGTAACTTCTCCACATAAGAAAATCTCTCCATATCCAGGATCAAGTTAATGAACTTTCTCTGGACCACCTACAATGCCAGTTTAGCATAGATAAGGGACCCAGAACTGTTTACAGTATCTTAGGTGTGTCTGATGAATGCCTTGTATAGTTTTATCAAGACTTTAGTCTTTTTCTACTCCATTTCATTTGAAATAAAAGCCAGCATTCTTAATACCTGCTGAACTTATATGCTAGCTCTCTGTGATTTATGCACAAGGACTCCTAAATCTTTCTAGTATTGCTGCTTTCTTCAATCTTCCTCCATTTAAATAATATTGGGGAGGTGACGGCCTAGTGGTGTTATCGCTGGACTGTTAATCCACAGAACCAGGTAGTGTTCTGGGGACCTGGGTTTGAATCCTGCCACAGAGAATGGTCGAATTTGAATTCAGTAAAAATCTGGAATTAAAAGTCTGAAGATGACCGTGAATCCATTATCGATTGTCAGGAAAAAAAATTAGCTGGTTCACTAATATCCTTTAAGGAAGGAAACTGCCATCCTTATCTGGCCTACTTGTGACTCCAGACCCACAGGAATGTGGTTGACTCTTAACTGACCTCTGGGCAAATAGGGATTGGCAGTAAATGCTGGCCTGGCCAGCAACACCCTCATCCTGTGAATGAATAAAAAAAATTCAGCTCTTCTATTCTTCCAATCATAATGCATAACTTCACATTTTGCCACATTATATTCCATCTGAAAAATATATTCCCGTCTCACTTAACCTGTGTTTATCTCTCTGCAGACATTTTGAGCAAGATGTTGTAGAGGTGTCTTACACGGGCGACATGGGCGACAGTGGGATGTATAGCTGAATGGGGCAACAAGCCTGGCATGGCTCATCTCCACATTGAGGTCATCTTGCCCCACCTTGTGTGCTTTTCACAAGCAGAATGGTGACATTCTGAGCAGGTGGCTTATTGACAATGATCAACGCATGCTAAGATCCTTGTTGACAGCCCAATTCAGCTCATTACTATACCAGCTGTAATCTTACCAAATTTTCCACGGAAACAGGCTGTCACAAAAGCCCAACATGGAAACCAGAGTGAGTGCTCGGTGGGTTGAGTTTGCCATTTGCCCCCAAATGACTTCCTTATGAGGAGGTATCCCACTCAGGGCATGTTCCATGTGCACTGTCCACATATTCTCACCTCGATAGACAGTGGCATCTGACAAGTGCTAGCCTCATGGCACATTTCTGATCCAATAAGAGGAAGCTTCTGTACCTCAGTGCTGCACCTTGGGCTACACTGCCAACTATTATCATAATGCGCCTTCAAGGACACTGTGTCCTAAGAGACATGCACTTAACTCTTGTACTGAACCAGGCTCTTCACTCGCTCATGTACTCTGAGCCTGTCTGGATGCTCACAGCATCTCTGTGTTGCTTATGCCTTGCCTTGCATTTTTGCCTCAGCTAGAGATATCAGGCTTATATTACTTCCTTTAGCCGTGCTGTTTAATGCAGACGAAAAGCCAGGAAGCTTACCACAGTTTTCAGCAGGCTTCAGTCAAGCCAAGGAATAGCTTTTGCTTGGATGGTCCTGACACAATAAGTCAAGGACAGTCTGCTACTCCAGTCCAGCACCAGTTTGAGCAGTCATAGTCAGGATCCTCTCCTCGTAAGGGGTGCAAAGTTGAATGATGGGCAGGACGGCAGCTATGTTGACTCTTTCTGCCCTACTGTCGGCTGTATTATCCTGGAATGAGAGAAAGGCAGGTAAAACAGGAGATGAAAGTGGGTTGCACAGATGTTACTGCTGGTTCAGGTGGTGAGGTGTCCTGAGTGAGTGAGTAGGCAGTGCAGAGAGCATGCAGGTTTAGTGGTGTTGGGATTGGGGTGGGTGAGAGGTAGTGCAGGAACATGCTGCTGGCAATCGTGAGAGTTGTCAGTTCTGAGGAAGGGTCACCGGACCCGAAACGTTAACTCAGTTTTTTCCTTCACAGATGCTGCCAGACCAGAGCTTTTCCAGCAACTTTGTTTTTGTACCTTTTTTACACAACCTCTTTATTACTTGATTTATTCTCTCTCCTTCTGTGTAGATACTGTATAGTGCCTATAGCTTACTCATTATCAGTGTTTTCTTCCTCTTGTTATTTCTTACCTCCACCTACATGGATCATACAGTTTCCAATCTAAGATCATTTCTTGCTACCGTACTTATTCCAGCCTATACAACCAAAGTTAACCACCACCTTCTCCTTGCTGTCTGTCATTTTGTCAAGTCATTTACCCAAGAGTGTTCTTGAGCCTCTGTGGGAGGTATAAAGTCAGATGACCAAATACAAGGTCAGCGATATAGGTTTTCAAGAGAGGGGAAATAAAGAGGGAAAAACTTGGGAGGTGACCTGAATGCATGCTCACCAGTGGTTGAGGTAATAAAATTAAGGATGCATAAGAGGCCAGCAATGTGAACCTTGAGGTTTATGGGGCTGGAGGAGATGGGGATAGTTAAGACTGAAGGAAAAAAAGCATGAGAATTTTGAAATTAACATGTTGCTTAGCCAGGAACAAATATAGGTCAGAAAGCACGTCATGTGGAAAGTAAAAGACATGGAACAATTTTTTCTTGATTAGAACCGATGGGCTTAGTTTTTCCTGGGTCTTTCACATGAAGGGTGGAGAGGAATTTTTGACAGAAGACTGATGAATTGGCTTTAGATTTCTGTATGTTTGCCGTTTCAGGGAATTGTTGGGGAATCTGAAAAGGATTAGTATATCTCATGAAATTAGTAGGATGGGGATATTTGTAAATAAATGTGGGCTTTCTAGCTTTTTCTCATCATTGATACATGAACTACCGGAAGACATAGACAAATTGGCAAAATGACAGATACACAGAAAGTGAGAAGGGTTAATTTTGGTAAACAGAATTATGAGAGGTAACATAAACTAATTGGACAGTATTTTCAATGATCCACTTACATTTACAATGGTCCAAATAGCCACGTTTTAAGCTGTAAAACTCTTGAATTCTATAAAATGCTATATGTTTAAATTAAATCTACTCCTTAATGATTATTAAAATCTCTAATTCAAATAGGATTTCTAGGATCTATTAGACTTAGACCAGTGACTCATTGTTTGTTATATAAGAGAATATTGTATGGAGGTTTCTTGCACATATAAACTATAAACAAATATTTCTTGTTGTCCAAAAGACAGCCCTGATTTTTTTTTCCATTATTGCTTGACAATGGATTATGGTACAGAAACCAAACTTATTTGAATGAAAATAGCACCTTACACCAGAAAAATTATATGTCTGTCTTTTGAATATTTTGCCAGAAATATAGAAAAGCACAGGAGTACACTTTGTACTTTAACTTACATCAGTTTACCAATTTTTTGATACAGATTGAAACACATTTCCTGTGGCATAATAATAAGCATGTAAGTGATTGGTTAGTGAGTGTTTTTCTCTGTAAACTAGGGCATCTGTTTAAACTCTGAGCTTGAAATTTAAAAAAAATAATGATTTAGGCTCATTGTCACAGTAAGCAAATTGATAAGAATTTTAGCATAGCGTAGGTCTACAGGTATTAGGATTAATGGTTTAAACACGTTAGGAACTAAATTCTAAAACTGGAAATAGAAATTTCTTCTACACTATGGATGGCTAGCTAATACCTGTTGCTCGCAATTTCTGTGCCATATGGGAACTGCAGTAAACCTCACGTCTTGGGGGCATGAACTGGGAAGTTTGAGCTCAAGGTCAGTTTGAGTTTGAGAGTAAGCTGGAGGCAGTGAGGAGCAATGGTGACTGTGTAACTCCTCTGGATTGTACATTCTAGCAGGTAGGCCTCCACAGGCACTGGGTGTTCCGGATGGTAGAATGGGTGATCATCTACAAAGGAAGGAAGGAAGTATAGAAATCCTCAGGATGTGTGCAGCTCTCAGCTTAGTTCTCATCTTTGGAGACTGTTGGAAGAGGCAATATTTTGAAGTCATGTTGACCAGACAATGACACCAGTGGGCAAAGAACTGCACAGGAAGCAATAGACAGGAGTAGCAATACAAACAAACTAGGAGGCTCCGTAGAGAGGGGACAGACAGCTGTTTCTTTGGCCATTATAATAAGTTCTGCATGGTATGTTGTGTCCTTGATGCCGGGGTAAAAGACATCATGCAGTGGGTGCAGAACATTGTGTAGGCAGAATAGAATCCCTACAGTGTGGAAAGAGGCCATTCGGCACATTGTGTCTGCACCGACCCTCGAAAAGCATCCCACTCGGACACAGTCCCCCACCTATCCCCATAACCCTGCGTTTATCAGGCCAACCCACCTAGCCTGCACGTCCCTGGACACTGAATAAATGAATGATTTATTATTGTCACTTGCATTTACAGCGAATAATTCAGTGAAAAGCTCCAACTGTTGCCACTATCCGGCACCAGTAGGAATAGTTTAAGAATAAAAAGAGTGAAAAGATATAATTGAAAGACAGTCCTCCACTGCCGGACACACCCATGTTAGAGTCGCCACTCTTTAGGTGCCATTTCGTTGGCGAGCCTGGAGATGCCCCGCAACCAGGAGTCCCTAGCTGTGCAGCCAGGCCAGGCTACTACCGCGCCAGGAGTCCCACCCTGGTTGCAGTTGCTGCCTTACCAGTGCCGCCATCTTGAAAAGTCAGCTGCTGCCACCTCCAAACGCAGGGAGGGCTACTGCTACTCTGCGCAGAGCTTTCTCTCACTGCCGCAGCGATACTGCTGACTAACCCACCGAAGAAAAGAAAAGCAAAGGAAAAAGAAAGAAAGAAAAGAAGTTTAAAAAAAAAAAAAGCGGATGTGAGCTGATGGCAAGACCCCGCACACTGCTACTCCGTCGCCATCTTGATACTACAGGGCAATTTAGCGTGGCCAATCTCCCCTAACCCACATCTTTGGACTGTGGGAGGAAACCGGGGCACCCGGGGGAAAGCCACACAGACACTGGGAGAACGTGCAAACTCCACGTAGTCACCCAAGGGCAGAGTTGAACCTGGGTTCCTGACATTGTGGGGCAGCAGTGCTAACCACTGAGCCACTAAGCTGCCATGGGGACAGAGTGAGCCAATCCTTGTACATATCAGTACCAATGATATAGAGTGGACAGGTGTTGAGGTTTTACTATGAGATTTACGTTAGCTAGGGAGGAAATTAAAATTGAAGTAGTAATTTCTGAACTACCCCAGTACCACAAGTTAGCAAGCGTGGAAATGGTAGTGAAGCTACATACTATAAATGGATCGGAGTTTGGGCATGATATTGCAGTTGGACCACATGTCTGATGATAAGGTCTATGGACATGGTCTGCTCCTAGTAACTCCCATTGAGTAAGCCCTGAAATGCTGGTACTGACAGCCAGGCCCCAATGATGGAGTTCAGGGTCAAGTTTGGAAGAGTAGGGAGTGAAACACATGGGATAGATGGTGAGGTTTAAGTTGGGGGTTGCTGAATTGGACACAAAATGTTCGAACATGAGTGACCGCTTAACTTGCAAATGCCATATGGTGATAAAATACCTGTGGAGATAGGTAGGCATTGGACATAGCAACACTGCAATAGTGCCTGATTCTACAGGCTTCAGCTCGTCAGTCAGTATGGTTTAGGCGGAGGCCATAAAATTCCAGCCTTTGAAGTGGCCCACCTGAGTGAGCTGAAAAGAACTATTTGAAAAAAAGTGTACTCTACCACCAATTATTAAAATTAATTCAAGAGGACTTTTGCATTTTCCTCATGGTTCCTTGATAGATTTGCATTTCTAAGCCTTTGATATGGAAAATATGTAGGCACATGACTGGATGATGTCAAGAACTCACCAGCGGGGAGTTCTCAGTTTGAAATGTCACTTCCTATTAACCAGAGTATTTTGATACAGGGACATTTTAGTATATTACTTTATCAGTAGCAGAATTTGTATTCTGAAGTAGTTGTCTAGATGTATCAAAGGTCCCCTCCAAGGCCATCAAAGTATATATAAAATGTGTGGACAGATGTTCTTGTTCTTCAGCGTATTAAATCACTTGGGCAGTTTAGGATGGATGTGCAGATGGTCCAACTGCATACACCTAACCAGGCTCTTGCAATTATCCCGCAATTATCTGTGTCCAATAGGTGCAGGAACAGGAAAATCTGTAATATGGCTAATAACCATTCTGAGCTTTGCAATTTTGCAATTTTAATTCTTTTCGTTCTTGATGTATAAAGGAATATTGCTGTATGAATCGGCTTTCATGTTGGATGCTTCTACAATTTAGCAAGTAAAATAAAACGATCAATCTTTAATGGTTTGACAGCAGCCATAACAAGGGTTTTTGGTTTGATAAAACACATTTCGTGCCTCTCATTTGATGGGTATTGAAGTAAGAAACAAGAAAAGCAGAAACAAGTACTTACATTTACACAGTGGACCTGTCTACCCTATCTTATTGTTTCCACGAACATATAATTATAGAGCTTCCTGTCTTTTTGATTTTCTGCACCTTCTTAAAACTTAAGTTATGGGATCACCTAATTACTACTTCCTGACTTAAGTGTGCCTCCTCTTCTACTCTCTTTCACCTTAATAGAAGCCTGTGCATGGACCTCCTCATGCGTCAGATTTCTTAAATGACAAAAATGGTGCTGGAAGTAAAATCAACATCGCCATAAACAGTGCTGTCTCTTGGTTACAGAGAAATAATAATTCCACTAATGTAGAGAGTCATTTTCAGTGAGTCAGCAACCCACCTCCACATTTTATTTTAGTCTGTTCAATTCCAGGGTTGTACATCACATACTGCTGAGCAAGCACTTCAGTTCTCATGTTTTAGTCATTGCTGTCTGCAGTTCAAATAGAATTGGTGTTATCAGCAGGTGGCTGTGTGGCAGACCAGAGATTTTGCAATTTCTGTGCATACCTCAGGCAGTGAGAAGCTATTTTATTGTGTTAGTGTCTTAAAATAGAAGCTTTTTTTTCCCCTTTGTCTGGCATTTTCTTCTCTATACAGCTATAGAAACAAAACTATGCCCTGGTGCCAGACTTGGAAGTAGGCTTTTAAAGATTAAAATCTTGAATACAGTTCGGAGGTTGGCATGGCCAGTAATTGGTACCAAAATTGCATGAAGCATTTCAGTATATGAACTACTTGCCTGACTTTTGAATCTAGAAAACCACGTGATGGTGGAAGGTTGACCAAAACTGCACATAATCTCCACCTTCCATCACCCTGTCCACTAGCGTTTGTCTAATTTAAGGGGATGAAATAGTGGCTTGGTAGTACCTACCAGAATTTGAATACTGCTGAAAAAAAAGGCACATTTTGTAGAAGCTTTGCCATTTGGTCCTCATTTGGATATCTTGCACGAATAGCAATTCAAAAGGAAAACCAATATTTCTGCTGCATGAGAGGAGAGTGCAGGTAGGATGGTAAGTGGACTCTAATTGGCAGAGGTACTGCATGGAGAATACATGCATTAATTCTGATTGACATTTAACTGCCAGGCTTTGTTTAAATTTCAAACTGTGTGGGTTGACTGATTAGTCAGGGCATTGCTCTGAGGAATGAATCAGCAAAAGTCTGACACCTATTTTGTTGAGTTGCAACAGGAACAGGGCATGTACATGCTTTTTCTGTCTGCAAAGGTCAGGGCCCTGTGGATTAATATGTAGATTCCAATAAATGCAACTATGACACACTGTGAGCCTGACAGACAATTTTAAATTACACACTTTCACACCCAAGATTATTCAGCAAATGTTGTCCAGTTGTAGAGTCTGACCTACTATTGGCACTGTGTTAGATACAGTCAGTGTCTTGCTTGTTGTGGATCTCTAAAGTGATATGCTGTTTGATAGGATCTGCCAGGCTTCAGTATATATGGCCTACATACATCATATTACATTGGCACTGAAAGTCATGTACCACATTACTTATTTGTGTGGCAGGCAGCATGTAGAGTCATCAAGTCAGAGAGTTTTATTGCATGGAAAGAGGCTGTTCAGCCCATCGTGTCTGCATTGTTCAGCAAACACCTATCTAATCTAGTCCCATTTATCAGCACTTGGCAGATAGACTTGAACTGTAATGGCACTTGAAGTGATCATTTAAATACTATTTAAATATTGTGATGACTCCTGCCGCTCACCCTTTCAGGAAGTAAGTTGCAGACTCACTACCCTCTGGATGAAAATGGTTTTCCTCAAATTCTCTTGTTCATTATGTTAAATGTTTACTTCCTATCTACCCTATCTTTGCCCCTCATTTTATACACCCCATTCAGGTCTCCCCCTCAGCTTCCTCTGCCCTAAGGAAAATAGCCCCTGCCTATTTGGCCTCTCTCCATAGCTGAAATGCTCCAGCCCAGGCAATAACTTGGTGAATCTTTTCTGCACCCTCTCTTTTCTTTATGGCTTTTTAAAATGATCTTATTCACTTTTTTTATTGCCCTCAAGGATCTGTGGACATAAACACTAAAGTCTCTCTGATCATCTGTGCTTCCTAGAATACTACCATTTATCATGTTCTCCATTGCCTTGTTATGACGCTTCAAGTACTCATTTGCAGTTTCCCCTCTCAACTACTGTCCCAGGCAGTGGATTCCATAGACCCACCACCCACTGGGCCAAAATGCTTTTGCTTAAATCCCATCTAAACCTCTGTCTTTCACTTTAGAGTTATTGGCCCTTCAACTAAAGGGAACAGCTGCTTTCTCTTCATCCTGTCTATGCCCCTCATAATCATATGGACTTCCATCAAGTCCCCTTCAACCTTCTCTGCTCCCAAGAAAACAACACAAGCTTATCCAGCCTCTCTTCATTGGTGAATTGCTCCAACCCAGGGGAGGTGATGGCCTAGTGGTAGTATCGCTTGACTGTTAATCCAGAGAACCTGGTAACATCCTGGAACCCAGGTTTGAATCCCGCCATGGCAGATGGTGGAATTTGAATTCAATAGATATCTGGAATTAAAAATCTAATGATGGCCATGAATCCATTGTCGATTGTTGGGAAAATCCCATCTGGTTCACTAATGTCCGTTAGGGAAGGAAACTGCCATCCTTATCTGGTCTAGCCTGCATGTGACTCCAGATCCACAGCAATGTGATTGACTCTTAAATACCCTCTGGGCAAATAGGGATGGGCAATAAATGCTGCCTAGCCAGCAATGCCCTCAATCCATGAAAAAAATCCTGGTGAATCTCCTTTGCACCCTCTCAGGGCATTCATATCTTTCCTATAATGTAGTGATCAGAACAGCACACAGTACTCCACCTCGACACCATCTGGAGGTTATTTCCCTCCAGGCCTTCTCTGCAAAGGTACAATCCAGAATGAGATATGTGACAGTCTCTTCAACAGAGCAGCCGCTTCAAGATGCGGTGGTGCACAGAGACCGGGCATGCATGAACATCTAATAGACAGTGCCCTACCCACCACCGGCTAAGTTACATCTTGATGTTTGTTGGAAAGTTCTGGTGATGAGACGTTCTGGCAAATGACTTTGCAATCTGCTCAGGGAACCATGCGATAGGATCTACCTTCCTTTTCTCCAGCAGGGTGATGAGGACACTATGTGCTTACCTCTTGTAGTCAAAGGTGTTTTTCTTTGCAAATTTTTCCACGAAGGGCAGGTGATGTGGTACGGTCCAACTATTTGGAGCATTCTGCGGAACGAAGGCCAGATCCATCCTATGTTGACTACGTTGCTTCCATGTGGGGGATATTTGTTAGGTGTGGCCAGGAGGGATTTTTTTGAAACAATACAGTTGGGCAGCAAGACAATGGGCTGGCCACCTGGCATGTACTATGTGCCCCCTCTACTCCCATCGAAAACACATGCAAACACGTGTGGGGACCTAAAATCCAGCCCATTCTCTCAGGAGAATTTATTGGCAATCCTGCTCAATTTTACTGAAGACATTGCTGTTTTCAAATTTGCAAAGCTTTGTCTGAATGAGCACTTTGTATTAAAAGAACTTAAATGTAAAGGAAGTTGCTGTGAATTGTGCTAATATTCAAATGACTTTTTCCAGAATCATTGAGACAAATTCCAGACACATTATGTGCGCCAGGCTCCCCACTTGTCATGCTATCTGTCACCATTATTTATCTACAATTTATTTTATTAATTCGCGGGAAGGCATGATGAAGTGTAAGAGTTAGCACGTTCTTATATCCCTTCTGAGGGCCTCTAATAGTGTATGTCTGCATCTCCAGTGGAAAAGTTCTGACTCCTCACAATGTTTTTGGTAAGCTCTTAAATGAAATGAATTTGGATAAATCTCAGCCCAGTTTGTTTTGGACATTGATCCAAAACACAGACCTACTCTGTGACTTGCCACAAACTGACACAAAACTGGCAATCACACTTAGAGATGTTATTTGAAAACTATTAAAATCTGGGACAATAGCTGCTCCATTTCTAGTCAGAAGAGCGAGTAAAGTTTCATCTGCATTAATTCAAATCTATGCCAAACAGATGAACCGACAAAGCTATAATTCATGAGTTGCACTCTCTCCCTTATTTTAATGTTTAAAAGTTTTAATAAAAAATCTAGAGGCATGAACAGTTTTAAATGTCAGCATTGATTAGGGGTTCTCCTATGCACTGCACCCTAAAATTATAGAACAGTTAGTTCTGCTATAATGCAATAGTTGCATTCCTGTGCAACATCACGTTATAGAAAATTGTGCTGTAGAAATAACGGGGCCTATGGGAAAATTGGGGTCAGGACCCGACCACCAAAAAATATCACTCGATCTCTCAAAAATCACTCAAAAGCCGAACACAAAGGATAGCACAGTTTGAATAAATGTTTAAATCATATCCAATAATAAAATTAAAGTAAATTTAACAACTTACTATGAAAAAATGTCAAGATGACTCGATGGGGGAGGAGGTTTTGAGGTTGCTCTGTTAATGCAGGGGCTGAGGATTGTCATCATCGTCATCACCTTCAGGTGCAATTGTGGTTGCAGGGTTAGGTGAAAAATGTAAGTGGGTGGCTGTGGTTCATTGTCTTCTGACTGTTTCTTGGGGTTTGACTTAAAGAAAGACATCCAGGTTTTGCTGCCTTGCCCTTCTTCTTCTTTCATGAGAAAGCTGTTCATAGGGTGCCAAATAAGATCTTATTCCACGAACTGCTACCCTGCTGCAATCTGCATTGTAATTGTTGTCCTCTAAGAGCTGCAACTGCTTCTCAATTTCCCTCAGGACAGAAGACAAAACAGAAGTGGAAAGCTCTCGTGGTGCTGCGTCCTGGACTACTACTACTCCATCTCCAGCTTCCACTTCCCCCTCAGCGACAAGTTGTTGCAGATCAGCTGTAGAGAGGTTCTCACAGTGGGACTCGAGCAGCTCTTCAACATCTTCACTCTCCACTTCCTCAAATCGCGTTATAGCCAACACAAGTTCACATTTTAGAAATAGCATTCCCCCAGTTCATGTTGTCAGAACATGCGTCATAGCAGAACCGACTATTAAATAGTCCAACTAAGGAAGGGGCTTTACTAGATCTGATACTGGGGCCAGATTAGGCCAGGTAATCAAATTTTCAGTGGGGAAGCATTTTGGGAATGGTGACCATAATTCTGCCAGATTTAAGTTAGAGTATGAGAGTAAACTAGCTCAGAATATAAAAACAGGCAGCAAAAGTTTCTATAAATATGTAAATCGTAAAAGAGTGGCGAAGGTAAACATTGGTCCTTTAGAGGATTAGAAGGCCAATTTAATAACTGGGAAGGAGGAAACAGCCGAGACATTAAACAGTTATTTTGTGTCGGTCTTCACAGTGGAAGACACAAATAACATGCTGAAAACCAATAGCAAGAAGGTTATAGCAGGTGAGGACCTAGAAACTATCATTATCGCTAAGGAGGCAGTGCTGGGCAAGCTAATGGGGCTAAACGTAGACAAGTCTCCTGGCCCTGATGAAATGCATCCCAGGGTACTAAAAGAGGTGATGGGGGAAGTAGCAAATGCACTAGTAATTATTTACCAAAATTCACTGGACTCTGGGGTGGTTCCCGCAGATTGGAAAACAGCCAATGTGACGCCACTGTTTAAAAAAGGAAGTAGACAAAAAGCAGGTAACTATCGGCCAGTTAGCTTAACTTTGGTAGTGGGGAAAATGCTTGAATCTATCATTAAGGAAGAAATAGCAAGACATCTGGATGTAAATTGTCCCATTGGGAACACCCAGCATGTGTTCATGAAGGGTAGGTCATGTTTAACTAATTTGGTGGAATTCTTTGAGGACATTACTTGCATGGTGGACAACGGGGAACCTGTGGATGTGGTGTATCTGGATTTCCAGAAGGCGTTTGACAAGATGCCACACCAAAGGCTGCTGCATAAGATAAGGTTGCACGGTATTACAGGTAATGTATTGGCATGGATAGAGGATTGGTTGACCAGTAGAAAGCAAAGAGTAGGGGTAAATGGGTGTTTTTCTGGTTGGCGGTCAGTGGCTAGTGATGTGCCTCAGGGATCAGTGTTAGGACCGCAATTGTTTACAATTTACATAGACAATTTGGAGTTGGGGACTAAGTGTGGTGTGTCAAAATTTGCAGATGACACTAAGGTGAGTGGTAGAGCAAAGTGTGCAGAAGACACTGAAAGTCTGCAGAGGGATATAGATAGTCTAAGTGAGTGGGCAAAGGTCTGGCAGATGGAGTATAATGTTGATAAGTGTGAGGTCATCCATTTTGGTCGGAATAACAGCAAAATGGACTATGTTTTAAATGGTAAAAAATTGCAGCACGCTGCTGTTGCAGAGGGACTTGGGTGTCCTTGTACATGAATCGCTGAAGGTGGGATTGCAGGTGCAGCAGGCAATTAGAAAGGCAAATGGAATTTTGTCTCCCATTGCTAGAGGGATGGAGTTTAAAAACAGGGAGGCTATGCTGCAGCTGTTTAGGGTCCTGGTGAGGCCACACCTGGAGTACTGTGTGCAGTTTTGGTCTCCTTACTTGAGAAGAGATATACTAGCACTGGAGGGGGTGCAGAGGAGATTCACTCGGTTGATTCCAGAATTGAGAGGGTTGGATTATGAGGAGAGACTGAGTAGACTGGGCTTATACTCATTGGAATTCAGAAGAATGAGGGGAGATCTTATAGAAACATATAAGATTATGAAGAGAATAGATAAAGTGGAGGCAGGGAGGTTGTTTCCGCTAGCAGGTGAAACTATGACTAGAGGACATCGCCTCAAAATAAAGGGAAGCAGCTGTAGGACTGAGGTCAGGAGGAACTTCTTCACCCAAAGGGTTGTGAATCTGTGGAATTCCCTGCCCAGTGAAGCGGTTGAAGCTACCTCACTGAATGTTTTTAAGGCAAGGCTAGATAAATTTTTGAACAGTAAAGGAATTAAGGGTTATGGTGAGTGGGTGGGTAAGTGGAGCTGAGTCTCAAAAAGATCAGCCATGATCTTATTAAATGGCGGGGCAGGCTTGAGGGGCTAGATGGCCAACTCCTGCTCCTAGTTCTTGTGTTCTTATGTTCCTATGACTAAATCCTGCCTTATTTTAATAAAATCTTCCTTGCCCCAATACAAAACTCTCTTTTGAAGACCTTCTGTGCCCCAGGACTTATCCAATTTTAAGCCCATGAAAATCATAAATTCTCCTCCCTCTATCTCGATACTATGGCTTTAAGAGGTGTATTTTGTCCTCCGAGATAGTAAGAACTGCCGATGCTGGAGTCAGAGATAACACATTGTGGAGCTGGAGGAACACAGCAGGCCAGGCAGCATCAGAGGAGCAGGAAAGCTGACATTTCGGGTCAGGATCCTTCTTCAGAAATGGGGGAAGGGGAAGGGAGCTGGGAAATAAATAGAGAGAGGAAGCGTGGGGCTGGGGAAGTTAGGTGGGATGGTGATAGATGAGTGCAGGTAGGCAGTGGTGGGGATTGGTCAGTGAGGTGGGAGGAGTGGATAGCTGGGAGAGAAGATGGACACGTTGTGTCAGGTCAAGGAGGCGGGGATGAGACGGAGGGTTGGTCATGGGATGAGGCCGGGAGTGGGGTGATTTTGGAACTGGTAAAATCCACGTTTGGGCCATTGGGCTGTAGGCTCCCAAGGCGTAAAATGAGGCGCTGCTCCTCCAGTCCCAACCCGAAACATCAACTTTCCTGTTCCTCCGATGCTGCCTGGCCTGCTGTGTTCCTCCAGCTCCACAGTGTGTTATCTCTGTATTTTGTCCTGGTTGTTTTATGGAGAGAGGTTAAGACAGTGGTAGTGAGCAGTCTGCTCCAAGTCCATAAAAGTAAACAGCTTGTGAGGCCTTGGGACATTTTTAAAGTTGGATCAATAGAATCAGCATGAATGGGTGCGGTCAAGCTCTTACACAATCACAATTTTAAGTTTCACCTTTCTGTAGTTGCTGATCTTGAAGCTGGATGTGGAAGATGTTATTCCTCTCTCTGTACAGCTAAAAGCTGGGATTCTATTCCTGCTGCTGGAATTGTATGTGAGACAATCTGTTGTACTGAATTTGCCTTTACCAAGTGTGTGTTTAGGTTACTATATTGGAACAGTTGCTGTTTAGTAGTTAAATAATCTATTATTCTGTTAAATTTTCCAATATTGTTAAGTTCTTCCAATTCTTCTTTCTTTTGTTTGTATTTTAACTATTGAGTAGGAATAAAGTGTGTTTTACTTTAAGCCTGGTAGTTTGACCAATCGATTTGGATCTGGAACACAATGCCTTACATTTGGCCTTAAAAATAAGAAAAAGTTGGCATTTAGACTACCTCCTTAATATATTTTGAAGGGGTTTGGTCTGGTCCATATTACCTCCTGAAATGTAATTTTGAAGTATTTTACAGCCCTCTTTCTTGATTTCCATACCTACATCATACTTCACTATCGTGAATGTAGAAGTCAATGAACTTATCTACATAGAGTCATAGAGCACGGAAACAGACCCTTCAGTCCATGCTGACCATAATCCCAAACTAAACTAGTCCCACCTACCTGCCCTTGACCCATATCCTTCCAAGCATTTCTTAACCATGTATGTATCTGAATATCTTTTAAACATTGTAACTGTACCCACATCTACCACTTCCTCTGGCAATTCATTCCACACACGAACCACACTGTGTTTAAAAAAAAAAAATTGCCCCATTACCTTTTCTAAAATCTATCTCCTCGTCTTAAAAATTGCCACCTAGACTTGAAATAACCCCCACCCTAGGGAAAAGACACTCGCCATTCACTTTATCTATATTCCTTATTATATTATAAACCTCGATAAGGTCTCCTCTCAACCTGCTATGCTCCAGTGAAAAAAGCCCCAGCCTCCTCTTTATAACTCAAACTGGAATGAGAAAAAAAAGTGGGTATTATGGGAGTTGAGTGGGTGGCAAAGCTATTGTTGTTGGTTCAGGTGGGGAGGTGTCCTGAGCAAGTAGTAGGCATTGCAGAGGTCATGCAGAGTCATTAGGGTAAATGGTTAGGGTGGGTGACAGCAAGTGAGAGATGATGTTTTGTGTGATAGTGAAAGTGCTATAGCATGAACCTTGGTGGGAGATGGGTATAGTCGCGGAGACCAGGTGAGTGTGAGATAACAGAAAGGTGATGGTGACTTCTACCCTAGTGGAGCAGAGATACCTCGTTCATGACGTTGTTGACTTGCTTGCTGAACTGGCTTGTTTTCGTTCAGACGTTTCGTCACCATGCTAGGTGACATCATCAGTGGGACCTCCGATGAAGTGATGTTGTTCTACTCTGCTTGGAATTTATACTGTTTGGTCCATTATGGTGAGTAGTGTCATTTCTGGTTTTGTTCTGTATGGGTTTGTATATAGGGTCCAATTATACATGTTTGTTGATTGCATTACAGCGAGCAAGTCAGCAACCTCAACCACAACCTGAACTCCAGATCTTTGCTAAAACTTTAAAATACCTTGTTCATATTATTGCTGCCTTGCTACGGCATTTAGCACAGACACAAGGCAAGGAAATTTGCCACAGTTGTCAGCATATCTGGGCCCAGTGAAGGGGGATTGCCTTCACTCAGTGGATCCTGGCAGAGTAAACCAAACGCAGCCTCTGATACCCCTGCTTGGGACCATCAGTGTCAGGAGCCCCTGCTCATACGGGCTGAGGAGCTGAATGACACACAGGACACCACCTGCTTTGACTCTTTTTTTTTTGTCCCATTATGGGCTGTTCTCCCCATGAACCGAGAGTCAGGCAGGTATTATGGAAGATAAAAATGGGTGGCCTTGCTGTTACTAGGTGGGGAGTGAGTCAATGGCACAGAGGGTGTACAGGGTTAGTGGTGTAGTTTGGGGTGGGTGAGGGTGAGTGGGGAAGGTGTTACAGGCATTAGTGAGAGGAGTAGAGGATGTGCCTTGGTGGGAGGTAGGTGCATTAGCAGAGACAGAGTGACTCTAAGGCATTGGAGAGAAATGGTGGCACTTACACTGGTGGGGTGGAGAAGAACATTGACTTCAGATGGCTGAGACTGCTTCAACCTAGTGGGTATGTCGGACCAGACTGGCATGGTCTGGTGTTGTGGCTTCCTCTGCTGGTCCCGGGAGAAGAGGAAGTCCTGCCTGTGCACCACCCCATCCAGCAGGATGTTCAGATTCATGCCCACAAAGTTGGGGCAAGGGTTTCTCATGTCCACCAGACCTGGAGCAAATGTCATAAACCAGGAAGGGCAACTCCAAACTGATGGTGCTTGTCAAGGCATTCTAAATATGATGCCAGTCTATTCCCAGATCTCCAATGAGTGTTCTGGGGATAACAAGGTGTAGAGCTGGATGAACACAGCAGGCCAAGCAGCATCAGAGGAGCAGGAAGGCTGACGTTTCGGGCCTAGACCCTTCCTCAGAAAAGATTTTCTGAAGAAGGGTCTAGGCCCGAAATGTCAGCCTTCCTGCTCCTCTGATGCTGCTTGGCCTGCTGTGTTCATCCAGCTGTACACCTTGTTATCTCAGATTCTCCAGCATCTGCAGTTCCTACTATCTCTGACACAAGTGATCTGGGGATGGTGTGTCGTAAGATGGGGCAGCAATAGCGTGTCATTGTCGCCGCAAGGTGAGTTTAAAGTAGCGAGTTTGGTAAGTTACGGCAAGAATCACTCCACCAAACTCAATGTGACTTGCACTTATCCAAAGAAAAGGGAGGATTCCACCCTGTGTGACAAAACCTCCAGGAATAGGAGTGAGGAAAGTAGAGATTGATATGAAGGGTATGGAAGGATGGTCTGCCTGAAGTAGAGTTGACAACATTAGGTTTCAGTCTATTTGTAAAGCAAGTGGGCGGGTGACTGGGTATGTAGTGACATTGTGAAGAACTCAAGGTACCAAAAAATTGTCTTATTTTGGAACAGTGCAGTCAAGCAGGCAGCAAGATGCTCTAAACACAGTTGCTTTGTTTAAGACTCAGAGTCATACAGCATGGAAACAGACCCTTCGGTCCAACCAGTCTATGTTGGCCTGAAATCAAATAAGAAAGCCCACTGAACTAGGATTGCAACATGCACACAATATTTTGATGTGCTCACACAAAGGTAGGTTGTATGGAATGTGACTGTAATCATAGATTCCCCGATATATTCATTTTACTGCAGTTTAACAATTGGAATGAAGCTTTACCTCATCCACCGTTATATAAGACTAACTTTAGCGAGATTGAAGTATTACTGTTGCAGAAGTCATTGATACCAATTGCAAACCAGAAGGGGAGGCCTTTGTTGCGCCTCTGGGTTCTGCTATCATTCAAATAAATACAAGCCAGTGTGTGCAAAATCTTAAGAAATAGCTAAAAACCTAAAATGGTGGAAAACACAAAACAAGTCAGACTCCCTTCACAGCAGCACTGTGGATGAATCTTATCCAGATGGACTTCAAGTGGTTCAAGAAGATGGCTCACTTGCAACTTCTTGAGGGCAAATAGGAATGGACAACAAATGATAAAAGCTAGAAAAAGATAGTATCTGTGGAGGCAGAGTGCATGGTCCCAATATTGATAATGGGTGTCCCATGGATCAATTGGCCAAGGTCTGAGGCAAGAAAGTTTCAAACATGACGCTTGAAAAGCTGAGGATCCCTGCACTCTTGTGGAGCTTTACTTCCACATTATGAGAGTCTGTTATTTACCAGGATCCAGACCTGGTAACCAATCTGACTGACAGCTTTGACTTTCAGTAGGCTGGGGGAGCACTCCAGAGCCATCCCAGTAGGGAGCCTTCTGGTGCTGTTGGGGTGGGGTTAATGTTTCCTGAAAGCTGCAGGGCAGTGCAACAACCTGAAAGTCACGAAGCACAAGTCGTCCTCTTTAAAATACTGGGCAATTAAATACTGTGCACAGAAGCTGTTGAGTATTTTCCAGAATGTTTTTATTTTATGTTAGATTTCCAGAATCTGTAGTATTTTGTTATGGTTCCATAAAAGTATAGCTGTTTGGATCAATTATGTGAATAATTGACAACATTGAACTTGAGAGGGGATCTACAGGAGACCCAATATTTTAATAGGCAAATTACCAAGACTTTGGAGACTTTCTGCATTTGACTGGCGTTGTATCTCATCTTGTGCTATTTGATCACAAGGACAAAAAAAGTAGAAGCAGGAGTAGGATGTTTGGCAAATATGTGCAGAAACCTCCAGTTTCCTGCCTGCTTGCCATATCCTTTGTTTTCCTGAAAGACCTCACCCTTCCATGTATTCAATAATGGAGCAGTCCCATGTCCTCTAAGCTTAAAAACAAAGTTGCTGGAAAAGCTCAGCCGGTCTGGCAGTATCTGTGAAGGAGAAAACAGAGTTAACGTTTCGGGTCCGGTGACCCTTCCTCAGAACTGATGGTGGCTGGGGAAACGTCAGTTTATATGCAGAAAATAGGGAGGTGGGTGGGGTAGGGAGTAAACGATAGGATAGAGCCCAAAGTGAGAGAAAGACAGTTGGACAGACAAAGGAGTTGCTAACGATCAGGCTGGGAGGGTGAATAGTTGTTAATGGGGACTCTTAGTGACTAACAACAGGGGGTGTGTAATGGCAGGCTATGTGGTAACAAGGTCTGGTGTATGGGGTGGGGGGCTGGGGCATGGGAGAGCTTAGGCCCTAAAATTATTGAACTCAGTATTGAGTCCGGAGGGCTGTAGGGTCCCCAAGCGGAAAATGAGGTGATCTAAGGTTAATTTTGATATTGCTGTACATGGATATTTTCAACTTCATGAAAGCCTTTGACTTTAAGCTTGAAGGCTTATGATGTATTCTCCTTAAATTTGCCTCCACTCGGAAATTTGTCACTGTTTTCTGCCATGTCTATGATGATGCTTTGGAGCAGTTCAGCGGAGGTTTACCAGATTGATACCTGGAATGAGCAGGTTGTCTTAAGATGAAAGATTGGACAAGCTAGGCTAGTTTCCACTGGAATTTGGAAGGGCGAGGGATAACTTGTTTGAAGTTTTTAAGATCCTTGACAAGTTGGACATGGAAAAGATGTTTACTGTTGTGGTTAGGTCCAGAACTGAAATTAGGTATTGTCCTTTTAGGACAGAGATGAGGGGAGATTTTCTTCTGAGTGTTGGCAACTTTGAACTTTGTCTCAGAAGGCAGTGGAGGTGAAATCATTGAATATTTTTAAGTCTGAGGTAGACGGATTCCTGTCAGGCAGGGAGATGAAAAGTTATTGGGGATAGGTGTGAATCTGAAATTCAAAACACAAAATATGATCTTATTGAATGGCGAAACAATTGTGAAAGGCGGATAGACCAACTTCTGCTACTATTTCATATGTTCATGTGATATACAAACTGAGATCCTCACCAATGGAGTAAATACAGACTCCAAGAAGAGAGGGCTCAAATAAGTCTATGTCATCATGCCAATCTTCTTCACCTTCCTTGATGGAATATAGTGCCTGACCACCAGCAAACGACCCACTGTCATAGAAATAATTTATAGAACGACAGGAAACTGTTAAACATGTGATGTTTTTAACACAAGACCAATATCACGACTTAGAAAATGAGTTCCAGCATGCATGAAGTGGACTCATTCAGAAAATGAGCTCCTGTTCATTGAAGGTTCCTACTCCAAAATATATGAGAAATGAACTTTTCGCTAAACATGCAGAAAACTAAGTTCCTCTTTGAATTAGCTCCCACAGCACTGTATCAATCAAAGGCAAGATCCTGGAATATGTAAACTATTTTCCATATCTTCGGAACCTCCACTTGACAGTGGTAGCCAATGTGCCATTCAGCCTTTGGCTGACTAAGGAACAGAGTATCTGAGGACCAAAGATCTCAAAGTCTGCAATGTAAAAATATAATTTTTCAGGCAGCACTGATCCCCACACTCTTGTATGCTTTGGAGACTTGGTCAATGGAAGGAAACCTCAAGGTGATGAATAAATTCCAGTAGTAGTAGCTTCAAACCAGATGACATAAAGGAAATCCAACTGTTGTACCCTCTCCAAAGGTAAGAACTGTCATTCATATGCCTGACCCCAGACTCCAGGAGTTACTGTGCTACTTGGTACTCTGTTGTGGTGGGACGCTCACAAGAGGACAGTGGAAACGTTTTAGGGCTCTCCTCAGAGCATCTCTGAAGTGATCAAACAACCTTGCTAATCCTGGCGGAAATCTCTGATCTGTGACTGACCAAAATGGAGAAGATTCATTTTGGAGGGCAATTGAGAGACATCTTTGGATGCATACAGAGGCACAGTCAATGCATTGGAGAGTGTGAATAAAAAAAACTTTCAAACAATTCATCTACCCAACCCTTCAAGCACCACCTACTATCCATGTGACAGAATCTGCAAATCATGCATTGTACTCAAAATTAATCTCACAATTCATCGAACTGGAACGAAAGCAAGTCATTCTTGATTGTTGACTGCTGTAGGAGTAGATTGATTGATGATAGAAATGGTTGTAAATGTTTCCATTCTTGTCTAGTGACATTTCATCATCATAAAATACACTTTTCACTGAAACAGGGGAAGTAAAGAAAACAGGGAAGATAAAATAGTGCTTAGTACATGTTCCACATTGAGTAATTCTAAGGGTAGATGCTTCAAAACCAATTAACTGAAAGGGTTAAATTAAGTTCTGATAAAAATGAAATCCCAGGGTATTTGTAATATCTGAATGGTAGAGCTGTGTTTGCTGAGACTTCCCAGGGTGATGTAACCTAGAACTCCCCCAGCAGCCGGTTGAAAATCTCTTAACATAATGTTACAATTAAATGCACTTTGTCAAAGCTATTAAAAACATTGAGGGCCCTTGTCCAAGACAGGATTGTCTGGCCAAATGATGGATGATCAAACTGGTTTATTTACTGTGTAAACTTCTGTAGTTGCAAGGAGATTGCCAAAAGGTTATCTTTACAGAGATGTGAAGTTGAGCAATGTTGTCAGACTCCTTTCAAAAACTTTAAAAAATTACACTTACACAGTAATTGGATTTTTACAGCGGGAACGTATTTCTTAAACATGTACACTTGAGATAATTTATTTTGTGTTTAGACCTGCTGTTGACAGTTTTATATTCATGCTCCCTGTTAATAATTTGCACTCTACTGGGCCTTTTCTTTAATGAAAAGCTACTCTCCACAGTACTGATAGCAGAAAATATTTTGAACAGTTGCATTATGATAACTATTTTAGGTGTAAGTGCAAAAATGTTTACAGTTGTATTATCACCCACATGATAGAAGCTCTCTATCCAGGGCCTCTAGATTACTAGCCTAGTGAAATTAGCTCTATCCCACTGTCTCCCCTGCTAATTCACTATGTTTAAGTAATAATTACCAATAATAGCTGTACTAACAGCAACTTGGGTTTATACTTATGTCAATTTCTGACTGCATTCAGATATTTTTGATCCTGGAAATTTCCCTGTTCTGATTAAGAGACAATATAGTTGTCTCTAATCCAGGATCAGTACAGTTCTTGGTTAATTCACTTTGTATGTGGTGTGACAGTAAAACTTTGGATTCAGTGTGAAAGAGATGGGCTGTGACATCAATGCACATGCAGTCAAGGAGGTGGAGATTAGTGAACACAATCATTTTTGTATTCGTGTGAAGATCAGCACAGCATGTGCTGTGGTCACTCTTGCTTTCGTTTAACTCACTGTTGTGAAGCTAGAAAGGACTACAGAGTTTGGTTGATCTTAACACAAAGGCTCTTGTCAATAGAGAAGTATTGTAAAAGCCACAGTAGGTTCCCTATTTCACTCAGTCTTAGAAATGATTGACTGAAAACTATTTCTGTGAAACAAGACATTTTACTTAGCGTCAAGCACACACATAACAATCTGATTCACTTTGTAGCATCTGTTAACCCATAACACACCATTCACATTCAGGTCACCAACTCTCTTCATTCATTGTTATTACAGTGGTCCCTCATGAGTTTTCCACATGTTTAGAAGGAGCTAGAAACAATAGCCAAATCCTCACCACAAATAGAGTCATAGAGATATACAGCATGGAAACAGACCCTTCGGTCCAAGTTGTCCATGCCGACCAGATATCCTAAATTAATCTAGTCCCATTTGCCAGCATTTAGCCCATATCCCTCTAAATCCTTTACTATTCATGTACCATCCAGATGTTGTAATTGTACAAACCTGCACCACTTCCTTTGGCAGCCTATTCCATACATGTACCAACCTTTGTGTGAAAAGGTTGCCCCATAGGTCCCTTTTAAATCTTATCCCTCTCACCTTAAACCCATGCCCTGTAGTTTTGGATTCTCTTACCCTGGGGAAAATTCCTTGGCTATTCACCTTATCCATGCCCCTCACGATTTTATAAACTTCCACAAGGTCACCCCCCATCCTATAACGCTGCAGGAAGAATAGCCTCAGTCTATAGCTCAAACCCTCCAATCCTGGCAACATCCTTGTAAATCTTTCTTTTCTGAACCTTTTCAAGTTTCGAAACGTCTTTCCTACGGCAGGGAGACTAGAATTGAATGCAGTGTTCCAAAAGTAGCCTAAACAATGTCCTGTACAGCCACAACATGACCTCCCAACTCCTATACTCAATGTACTGACCAATAAAGGCAAGCATACCAAATGCCACCTTTGACACAATGTTTGAACTTTTCTTTTTAACTCACAATCAAACACACAATTTCACATGGAACTGTCAAAACCTTTTGAAATGGTTGTCAAGAACCTGTTTATAACACAGGTCTGTCTTTGTAATTTTTTTTTAAATTGAAAAACCTAAATAGCAGTCCATCTTGTGGAGGGTGCAGAACTGTTGATGAGTTACAGAGAAGCTAAGTTATATCAGTTGGAGATAGTAGGAACCGCAGATGCTGGAAAATCCGAGATAACAAGGTGTAGAGCTGGATGAACACAGCAGGCCGAGCAGCATCATAGGAGCAGGAAGGCTGACGTTTCGGGCCTATGGATTAGGGTGGAGGGATGGCAGGGGAATTGAGTTTAAGAGCCGTGAGGTTATGCTGCAACTCTATAAAACTCTGGTTAGACCACACTTGGAATATTGTGTTCAGTTCTGGTCACCTCATTATAGGAAAGATGTGGAAGCTTTACAGAGAGTGCAGAGGAGATTCGCCAGGATGTTACCTGGACTGGAAGGCAGGTCTTATGAGGAAAGGTTGAGGGAGCTAGGGCTTTTTTCGTTGGAGCGAAGAAGGATGAGAGGTGACTTGATAGAGGTGTACAAGATGATGAGAGGCATCGGTAGAGTGGATAGTCAGAGACTTTTTCCCAGGGCGGAAATGACTATTACGAGTGGGCATAATTTAAAGGTGCTTGGAGGAAGGTATAGGGGAGATGTCAGAGGTAGGTTTTTTACACAGAGAGTGGTGGGCGTGTGGAATGCGCTGCCGGCAGTGGTACTGGAGTCAGATACTTTAGAGACTTTTAAGCGACTCTTGGATAGGCACATGGAGGATAGTAAAATGTGGGGTATGCAGGGTAGATTGATCTTAATAGGATAATAGGTCGGCACAACATCGCGGGCCGAAGGGCCTGTGCTGTGCTGTACTGTTCTATGTTCTATGTTGAGTCTTGATTTAAAAAAAAAGATACATTTAGTTAGACCTTTTCAACTTGCACTCATCAGGACAATTTACAAGAAATGCCAAAGTAAAAGGGAGAACAGCAGCTCTGATGAAGAGTCATTGAGACTCAAAATGTTAGCTTGCTCTCTTTCAGTGCATGCTGCCTGACCCGCTCTGATCTCCAGCATTTGTTGGTTTCGCTACACATTCCAGCATCTGCAGTAATTTGCTCCCCCAAAATGGAAAACAATATTGCTATTGTTTGAGAGGAGAATGCTGATTGGTTGGCAAGTGGATTCTGATTGGTAGAGGCAATGGAAAATGCACCCGTTAATAATGACTGACAAGTGCCAATTAGTTTAAATTCTAAAGCAGGTGATTGGCTCTGACAGACCAATGCTTTACCTTGAGCAATGAACCAGAGAGTGGCTGTCACTTACCTTGTTGAGTTGAAACAGGTGCAGTGTATTGTGATGCAAACTGTGTATTGTACATTTAATACTACTTATTGTACTTCTGGGTTTCTGGCTATTAAGTTAGTAGCCTGTGGTTTTCTTTGTGTCTGAAGATAGTAATGAACTTGTAAGTATTTCATTAGCCATTGTAATTTCTTTGAAAGAGTATTTGAGACCCATCTTTAGAGTAAATAGGTTTGTTGTGTAACAACAATGGATTTGTTTTATTTTATTTTAGATTGTTTTGTGACCCAGCAAGGTAAACAATAGGGTTTTAAGGTTTGTTAGAAACTTCTGGAACTTGTTTTTCTTTAAGGCTTAAGAAAACACCTGTAGCTTACAAAGGGCAACTTTTGATTTTAGTCTTACTTTTGAGTTTTGAGCCTGTGAAGTCCTTGGAATTAGATGATTTGCAGACCAGTGCTCAACATAAGGACATAATATGGTGAACTAGTTTATCCTAGGGTGAAGAGATAGGGTTAGCCCAGAACAGAGTTGTTGAGATAAACCCTGAAGCGGTTACTTAAAGTTGACTACATTTAAACTTGGGTGCATGATGGCACCACAAAGGAGCTCTGCAGTTCCAGTTGAAGAGTTAAAGTCACAAGTGACTTAAACCTTCTGAGGTGTTTGGTACATGGACTCTGATGAGAATATTGTATGAATTGGGATTTTGGGTACTGTATCAATGATTTGTTTTGGGTACGAAACAATAACTGCTGTTTTCTTTTTAAGTTATAAAGGAGTGTTTTGGGATTGTACATTTACTGTGTATAAGAAAATCTGTCAGCCTGTATCATAAGTAGTTGGTTTAACTCATCCTGTTTTATCTTAGTTTCTTTTTTGTTGATAAACTTCTGTCTTATTGTTAAAGCAAAGTCTGTGTTGTTGCACATTTATGTTTCGGCAAGAGACAACTTAACTAAAACAAAAACAAACCAAAATATGATCCATCAAGCCAGATTTCTGCCTGGGATCTGACTTAGAATCAGAGAATCATAGCATTTTACAGTACAGAAGGAGGCCATTCAACCCATTTTGTCTGTACTCGCTCCCAAAAGAGCTACTCACCTAGTACCATTCTCTAGCTCTACCTCCGTAGCCCCTAAATTCATTACTTTCAAATACATATCCAGTATATTATCTGGTAATATCAGCTGGGATCATAACAGTCTGTGTATGTTCTGTCTGTTGGCAAAGAACCAGGCCATGTGTATTACTGTATGTAGTCTCCAGTACATGTAAATGTGCCACTCTGTGAACCCATCTAATAATCCTGAATTGGTTGTTATCATAATTCTTCATGTGCTATTTATACAGTCAAAGAGGTATACAGCACAGAAACAGTCCCTTTAGCCCAACTTGTCCATGCCAACCAGGTTTCCTAAACTGAATTACTGGGGTTCTGCTATAAGGTGAAAGTTGCGTTCCAGCGCAGAATAGCGTCATAGAAAATCGCACTATAGAAATAATGGAGGCAATGGGAAAAGTGGGGCTAGGGGCACAAAGGACACATGACAATTATATTTTCCAAAATTAATCCTCACCTGTGTAGCTTCATTCTTATAGCTGCGGTTATAATGACGGTTTATCAAAGACAGTTTATCAGTCAGGTGATGCAACAAAGAGGCAATACATTTACGAATCTGACTTTTTATTTGCAATGAAGTGACAGCTGGGCTTAAAATAGAGTTCTGCCACTGGAAGTCCCAGCAGTGGTCAGTACTGCATCATAGTGCGAACATGCTCCAAAAGAAGCGAACAGTGCAAAATTGTGTAAGATAGAGCTCACAGCCAGCGACCCACCATGAAACGCACCCAAAATTGACATGTTGGCAATCTTTTATGTAAAATTGCTGATCTGACCTGATATTCCATCGGCACAGAATTCTGGATAGATTTTCAGATAAGTAAAGCAGAGAAATCTGACCTTCTTATCTATGTAGCCCATTGGCATTGAATTTAATTGTAGGACTAAAAGGTGTAGTAAACCTGGGTAACATTGTATTCAAAATAGTGCTGGAAAAGAGCAGGTTGTAACACAGATAACTTCTGGTATAAATAATTTACATGAGCAAGTTCAAAAATTCTTACATATTAAATATGTAACAAAATCTAGGCAAAAATACTACACAGAAAGGTGCATGTTTTAACAGCAATCATTACTTTAAACTATACTTCATTTTTTACTATACCATCAATTTGGTATTGGAGTCCATACTTCTGTTTAACTGACCTGCATTTTTAAACAACGCTGAATCACGTTATAACCAAGTTATAAGTTTGTGTTTTAGAAATAGCGTTCCCCTGTTTGTTAATCACGTTATAGCTAATTCGTGTTTCTGGAACACACGTTATAGGAGAACCCCCTGTCGTCCCGTTTTCTTGTATTTGGCCCATATCCCCCTAAACCTTTGCTATCCGTATAACTCTCCAAATGTCTTTTCAATGTTGTCATTGTAGCCACCTCTACCACTTACTCTGGCAGCTTGTTTCATAAACATACCACCCTCTGAGTGAAAGTGTTGCCCCTCAGGTCTCTTTTAAATCTTTCCCTTCTCATCTGACACCTGTGCCCTCCAGTTACATTACAGTGAATGAATTATTTTTGAATTGTAGTTACCACTGTTATGTAGGAAACATGGCATCCAGATTGTGCTCAGCAAGCTCCCCCAAATAGCATGTGACAATAATCATATAATCTGTTCTTTTGTGCTAAAAGCAGAAACACAGAACTACACATACAGGAAATCTGATATTCATACATAAAGCTATCCAATGGTGGGCACCACGTTATGTGTTTTGCGAGAGTGGGTTGTTTGGTTACACTCCATACCTTGCTTGTTGTGAACACTGAAAGAGGTACGCCAATTTCTATCATCTGCCAGTCTTTGGTAGGTATGGTCTACCTGCTTAGCATCACACCAGCACTGAAATTCACCGACCACCGATCACATTACTCGTGTGGCAGGCAGAACGTTTTCTTGGCTTGTTATTGTTCGTTATCCTGTTTAGTGGTGAACACCACACCACTTACCTTGTTGCTGAACAGTGGCAACATGAGACAGTTGGCTGCATCTGCACCCAAACCTTGCACAATGGTAACTCTGATCAGCTCATTTCTGACTGCATTATCATGCAAACTCATGATAGTGCCCAAGACATCACTTTTCATTTTGAAAAATATCTGGTCTATTCCAAATCACCCTTGAAGGTTCATGTATCTCAAACATTTGAGCAGCAGGTTAGCGGGTTTTGTGGTACTGGGTGTTGAGGGCAGAGTTAGGCACTCTTGTTCAAGGCCAATAAGCCATGCTAAAAAAGCACTATCCTCCTGTTCACAGCAGTGTTAGAGTCATACAGCACAGAAACAAACCCTTCGGTTCAACCAGTCTACACTTCCCAAACTAAGCTAGTCCCACCTGCCTGCACTTGGCCCATATCCCTCCAAACCATTCCAATTTATGGACTTCCTCAAATGTCTTTTGAATGTTGTAACATCGAGCACTTCCTCTGGCAGGAACCACCCTGTGTAAAAACAAAATTTGCCCCATATGTCCTTTTTAAATCTTTCTCCTCTCACCTTAAAAATGTGCCCCTTAGTTTTGAATTGTCCGATCCTAGGGAAAAGACCTTTGTCATTCACCTTGTCTATGCCCCTTATGATTTTATAAACCTCTATAAGGTCACCCCTCAATGTACTATGCTTCAGTGAAAAAAGTCCCACTCTTTCCAGTCCATTTTCATTTCTCAAACCCTTCATTCCTGACAACATCTTGGTAAACTTTCCTGAACCCTCTCCAGTTTAATAATATCCTTCCTATAACAGGGTGACCAGAACTGCACACAGTACTTCGGAAGAAGCCTCATCAACGTCTTGTGCATCCTAAACATGACGTCCCAACTCCTATACTCAATGAAGGCAAACATGCTAAACACGTTCTTAACCACCCTAACTACCTGTGAAAATTTCAAAGAATTATGTGCCTTAACCCCTAGGTCTCTCGGTTCTACAACACTACCCTGGGCCCTAAAGTTAATTCTTTTCGTCCCTTTAGCTACTGATTTTCCCAAAGTTCAGTTAAAAGCCCTGCTGGTCAGTGTGAGAGCTGGAATAAGGAAATAAAATCTGAGATACATAGCTTCATTTGAGCAGAAGTGATCCACCTCCTGAGTGCAGGTTGGGTATTCACGCACATTGCTGTCTCATTGAAACTGAAAATGGGAAGGTTTTGAGGTGGGCTTTGTTCAACTTTGAAACTTTAAAAATGTTTACTTCTTATCTAACCCAAACCTGTCAACTTATTAGGATTAAACATCCATTCCCCCATTCCGTGTCTTGATGACTTCAGGAAAAGAAAGCTGAATTTTGTTGTTCAGTACTTATTGAGGTTAGTTTAAAATTGTTGCTGTTCTCAGCCATTAACAGTGAAATTATTTGAAATGAGAAGTATAAAATAGGAGCAAAAAATATGGATGGTGTAATTGAAGGCTGGCACAGGCCAGGTCAAAACAGTTTGGATTGGAACAAGTATCAGTAACAACTAGGCTTTAATATAATAGTTTTTCTGTAATCCACAACATCTAACTGTGACAATATCACATGCTGCTTTAGTGCTTGGTGTATTTTTGCTAAACTTTTGCTAGAATCCAATGTGTAATTCTGTTAAACATAACATGAGGCCGGACTTGTAAATCTCATAAATCCATCACAAACCTGTCATGAAATTCACAGTTACCACTTCACTCAAAGGCAAAAGGGGTTCTTAAGCATAAACATTTCTCAAACGTTTAATGAAAGTCCATAAATGTAACTTATGCAAAGGTCAGATGAAAGATAATCGACCAGAGATGTTAAGTTTTTTTTTTCTCTCCACAGGTGCTGCATGACCTGCAGAGTATTTCTAATATTTTTTGGCTTTTCATTTCACATTTCAAATATCCACAGTGTTTTGCTCTTGTACATGTTTTAAGGTAATTGGAAAAAGAACCAGAGGTGGCATGAAAAACAACGCAAATTGCTCTGGTCTGGAATTAAATGTAGATGCAGAATCCATAATAACTTTTGAAAGGGAGTTAGGTAATTACTTGGAAAGAAAATAAATTGCAATTCCAATTGTGGGAGGGAAAAATGCATGGGACCCCCCACTGAATAACTGTTTCAAAGATCTGTCACACCTACAGTGGGCTGTATATGCTCCTTCTGTACTGGATTACTCTATGATTCTACAAAGCGTTATGTTCATATTCTGACATGTCCCATATTTGATCTAACTTGGAAATGTACGACGGTAATATACTGCCACCCTGTGGAGGTTAACAGAACTTTTCATTTACACAACTCGGTTAAAGTCAAAACAAAGAATGGCTGAAGAAACTTAGTAGGTTTGGCAGCTTCTGTGGAGATTGAAACAGATTTAATGTTTCTAGTCCGGTATGACTCTTCTCCGAAGAGTCTCTGTTTGTTTCAGGTGTTCAGCAGCGGCAATATTTTTCTTTGATTTAAATTCAATTTGATTCAGTTGAATTTATTAGAACCATTTGCTTGTTGATTCTTTTGGGGGGGAGAAAAAAGCAATGATGCAGATAATCACAGGCTGGTGGGTGGACATGCTTTCCTAATATGTACCCCAGGCTGCACCCCATGGACAGAAGTAGGATATTCACTACAGGCTGCTAACTTGTATCATCTTTACGAAACAAACTCTCACATTGCATTATTAGCATTCATAGGTTCATTGTTCACATAGCTTTCAAAATTCTTAGCCTGAACAAGATTCTTAAGAGGGATCCAGTTGAGATATTTAAACTGAATTAAATGAACCAAATAAAGTGAAATAAACTGAACTTTTTAAAAAAAAATGCCAGTTTCTTGAGAATTCTGCATCAGATATCTGGGAGTTTACTGTACTTCCTTTTTGTTAAGCTTTAATCTTCAACATTTTTCTACAACAGCAAAACTTTCCAATTTATTTTGTTTCTCTTCTAAGATCTCCTTAGCTGAATTTCCAAGATAGGGAAAGATAAATCTGAAGTTGGGTTCTATTCCTCAAATACCAACCTTTTTTGGGAGTGCTTGTCTTCATTGAATCCCTACAGTGTGGAACAGGCCGTACCACCCCTCCAAAGAAATATCCACACCCCATAACCCTATAACCCTGCATTTACCATGGCTAATCCTCCTAACCTGCACATCCCTGGACACTTTACATGGCCAATCCACCCAACCTGCACGTTTTTGGACTGTGTGAGGGAACTGGAGCACCTGGAGGAAACTCACACAGACACGGGGAGAATGTGCAAACTCCAAACAGACAGTCACCCGAGGGTGGAGTCAAACCCAGGTGCCTGGTGCTGTGAGGCAGCAGTGCTAACTGCTGAGCCACGTGCCACCCTTCGTTTCGCTTCCCTTAGACATTTTCCCGTTTCTGTCTCCATCACAATGCTTTTTCCCAAAATTCTGCCAGTCACCAGAGGCAGAAGCTTGAGGGGTGCCACTCTGCATTATTTGTTTGATCAGAAATCTCCCCCATTCTTACTATCTGCCACAGGCACATTGGAACTATTTACAGACCATGTACGAACACACTTTCTGTAGCCATCCAGTCCTGGATTGGGACTTAAACCTAGAGTCACTATTTCAGAGGCTCCAAAAGCATTTCCACCTGCTTTATCTTTAGGGAATTTCTGTTCTAACACTGTAAAACAGTTTAAACAATTTTAGATACTTTGGCATCAAATTGTTTTAAAGTTTCCTACAGATAATTAAAAAGAGAATAGAACACCGTCTGTTTGTTCAGACAGAATCGGTTGCTAATTTTTAAAAATTGTCTTCTCTGTCCTTTTTCATGTTACTTATTCTGTTAGAACTGCAGAAATGTTTGCAGTTAGAAATATTGAATCAAATTTACTGATTGGATCTAGCAATTGATTGTACATTCATACAGTTTTCAATCAAAATGGATTTTATACGTATTGCATTATGAACCAAGAGGTCTGGGTTCAAGTCCCAATTGCCCCAGAGGTGTGTAATAACCTCTCTGAACAGGTTGATGTAAAAATGTCTTGCGCTGTAACAATGAAAACAACCAAAATCGGCTGAACAGAAAATGCATTGACATTTAAATTGTTATAGAAGGTGTAACATTATCAAAATTAAATTCCTAACTTCAGATCAATTTCTCTGTCTTAGGCTACAGTAATACCAATGGGAAATGTTCATGCGTGGTACTAGGTGCAGTGTAAACCCATTTTGCTGTGAAACCAGTTTGGAAATATTAATATCTCTCAACACAAATTATTCACCTCGATGATTATTCAGTGCTTCTTACTGGAAGGTTTGCTTGTTTGGAGACATGGGTTAGGACAAGATTAGACTTTAGTCGTTGACTACTGTATGTAGTGTGTTACAACCTCAATAGAAATTGAAACTCCTTAAAAGAACACAATATCAACACAAAGAGAATGAACAAGACTTCACTTTTTAAAAAACTTGTACTGCAATAAATAAACCGAAATTAATACAATTTAAACATCTATCTCAACAAGTTATACATAAAATACTGAGGTATGTTTCACTTTAAGTGAGCAACACACCAAATTTTTATCTTATTACATCACAGGCACTTGCATCACTCCTGTGTGCCGCTTGATCCAAAGTTCTCAGATACGGTTACGCCACTAAGCTCCATTTCTATGAACCCTATAGCATTTGGATCACACTAGTCCTGATGACATAGATTTCCAAAGTTCCTTTAGACCCAAACAGCCCTCAGTACCTGGTTTACAGTCTGCCTGGGCTGTTCAGACCACATTTAGATTCAGTTTCTTTTAGCTCACTTGTGCAATTTTTCCTCAAGAACTTTTGCGGGGGTGGAAAAAAACTGAACATTTATAAACAGCTTTTCACCTCCTCGTTCAAATTCTGTGCTTAGCCGTAGTGCCCTGCTGCTCGAACCTGACACCACCTGGAATTAGCTTTTAACTCCACAGCAATGTCAACCAGAATTTAACTTCTTTGAAATTATACCATACCCAATAAGTGCAACGAGCACCCACTTCCAGAATTTTCCTGGTGTTACTTGGACTTGAAGAGATTTAAGGAAAATTCCAAGTTTCCCCTAAAATCCAGGATCATCACCTGATTTCATATTTATAACATGCACATCAAATTCAAAACTCTCTCCAGAAAACACTATCCAGACACTGAGATTCATGTATCATGGATTTATTCACCCATAACACATACAATGCTATTTAAACATGCAGTTAAAAAGTGGCCTTTACAACCAAATCTATTTACTGTTTTTTTTGTGAATTTGTGTGTAGCAATTCTGAGCTATCTTTAGACTTTATGACTGCAAGTATACATTATGTACAACCATTGTTTATACATTTCCTTTACTCTTTCTATGTGACAAGCTAAATTTATAATTCTGCATTACATAATCATGTAGAAATTAAAATATAACTTGGTATAAAGATAGTTTAATGATTCATCTTTAAAATATTTAGTTTTCATCACTTGAAAGCTCTTTCTCTGTCCTAGAGATGTTTATTGTTTTATCATAGTTTCACTTCTGTCACATGTAGTTGCTGTTCTGTCAAGTATATCTTTGAATTCTCAGCATCTCTTTGATTTAGTACTGTTCCATATCTGTCAAAATCCTGCTTCTACAGAAACAATAACTGAAAGGATGATCTCTGGTCAGATGTTTTCCTTTGCACAGCTAACTGCTTTTCCAGTGTTACCAGATGATTCATTAGCGGTCTTTAATTATACCTCAAAAAACTTCATTCTGAATCTGACCATTGCTGACCTTGTTACATAATGTATCACTGTGTGATTGCACCAAAATTGATTTAAACATCCCCAATTTAACATCTAAAGGCTAATGGTTGATGATCCCACAAAAAAAATCAATAGTGGTATAATATTAGTAGAGTTTGGGATAGTTGGACTAAATGGCTCCTTGCAATATTTAAATAGCTTTTTAAAAAAATTCTTTCACTGGATATGGACAACCCTGATTAAACTAGCATTTTTTGCCAGTCCCTAATTGCCATTCATGGGAGTGAGTCATTTTTTGAACTGCCGCAGTCCATGTGGTGTGTGGCTTGGAGTGGGGGGATTTACAAGAGTGATCCTGGACATCTGCTGCCTTTGTTCCTCTAGATGGCAAAGATTGGAAGATATTTTTGAAGGCACCTTGGTTAGTTGCTGCAGTGCATCTTGTATGGAAACTTGTAGGTATGTTGTGTGCTGGCATTCGTAAGATGTAGTGTTTGTTGTGGCGTAAGATATGCCAACAAACAGGGCATTTCTGTCCTGGATGGTGTTGAGCTTCAGGACAGTTGGAGCTGCACTCACTTAGGCAAGTGGATAGTATTCCATCACATTCCTGACACGTTTTGTAGATGTTGGGCAGGCACTGGGGAGATAATGAGGTTGCTGTGATTGGTTGGCTCGCCGAGCTGGTTCGTTAGTTTGCAGATGTTTCATTACCTTGCTGGGTAGCATCATCAGTGCAGCCTCTGACGAAGCACTGTTATGTTTTCCCGCCTGGTATTTAACCTGTACGGCCCGTTGGAGTTGATCACCTCATTTCCAGTTTTTCTTCGCAGTGGTGTATATATAGGGTCTAATTCTAAGTGTTCATTGATGGTTCGCTTGGTGGAGAACCACGCCTCTCAATTCCCATGCTTGTCTCTGTTTGGCCTGTCCTGGGATCCTGATATCGTCCCAATCGAATTGGTGATTCTCCTTATCCATGTGAATGGAGCTGAGTGAGTACTGGTCGTGTCTTTTTGATGCCAGTTGGTGTTCATGTATTCTCGTGGCCAGTTTCCTTCCTGTCTGTCCAATGTAATGTCTGTCGCAGTCTTTGCATGGAATCCTGTGTATCATGTTGGTTCTGTCCATAGTGGGTAAGGGGTCTTTGGTGCAAGTTAGCAGTTGGCGTAGGGTTGACGTAGGTTTGTGTGCCACTCTGATTAAGGACCTAATCTATGAATTAAGGACTTGATCCGTGTGTGTGGCCTTTCTGTGTACCTTTGTCAGAAGTTGATATACAAAATCCCGTGCAAAGACTGTGACAAACATTACATTGGACAGACGGGAAGGAAGCTAGCTATGAGAATACATGAACACCAACTAGCAACAAAAAGACACGACCAGTCCTCACTTGTCTCCATTCACATGGATAAGGAGAACCACCAGTTCAATTGGGACAACATCAGGATCCCAGGACAGGCCAAACAGAGACAGGCACGGCAATTTCTAGAGGCCTGGTTCTCCACCAAGAAGGCCATCAATAAACACAGAATTAGATCCTATAAATACACCACTGTGAAGACAAACTGTAAATGAGGTAATCAACTCCAACGGGCCCCAGAGGTTAAATACCAGGCGGGAAAACACAACAGTGCTTCATTGGAGGCTGCTCTGATGACGTTACCCAGCAAGGTAATGAAACGGTTGCGCACTAACGAACCAGCTCGACGAGCGAACCAACCAAGCATCCACAACCTGAGCTACAAATCTACTCAAGAACCTTAGGTAGGTTAATTGCTACAGAATTTCAGCCTCTGAATTATTGTTGTAGCCAATGGCTGGTATAGTTAAGTGTCTAGACCATGATTACTCCTAGGATATTGATAGTGGAAATTCAGAGATGGTAATAACATTGAATGTCAAGAGCAACAATTAGATTCTCTCTTGTTGGAGATGGTAATTGCCTGGTACTTACATGGCACACACGTTATTGCTAATATTAGGCCAAACCTAAATATTGCCCACATCTTTCCACATATTGACGTGAATTGCTTCAGTATCATCCAACACTCATTGCCCAGACTCATCGGGAGAAAATTTTAAAATTGTGAACAAATGTTAATTATTTGCTTCCGTCACTGTTGGCGACAAATAAATTCCAAACGCCATCTTTTGGTTTGACAAGGATTTGTGCATAGCCTTCCTTTGGTAGATTAATTCACTAATGTTTTCTAACAATGTTTTTTTCCTTCTTTGTTTTAGGGCAAACTAGTGAAGTATTTCAGCCGCCAGCTTTCCTGTAAACGCAAGGTTTCCCTGCATGAGCGAAGCGCTGAGTTAGAGGGATTTCCTCACCTAGTGCATTGGTTCCGGATTGTAAATATCCGCAAGGAAGTGATCAAGGTAAACCTGGTGTAAGCTCGGTTATTATTTCCAAACAACATTGTTAATATGATACACCATTTGAGATGGTAGTGGATTGAACGTAGTGCAAACTGGATTAATTACCTGCATTCCATTATGCCATTTAGATTGAATTTAGAATTTTTCTGCATTTCTTTTCAATTTTTTTTTCAGTATCAGTTGGTAGATAAGTCCCCACTTCACTCAGGTACATTTTGCTGTGCGTAATTAAAACAATTATAAAATGCGGAAATTGAAAACGTAGCTGCTATTTCTGTTCAAGTTAGAAGCTCAGGAAGGTCACAGTCTCAAAGAATTGGTCTTTGTTGAGTTCACTGATCTCATCTTGAGTCATGACTAGCTCCTGTAAGAGGCTTCAACATCCTAGGCTAGGAAACCCCGAGTGGCTTCCTGTTGCTAAACCACAACAACAACATTTATAAGCAAGCTTAAATGCCTATACTTAATGTAAGAAAATGCCCCAAGAGTCATGGTTATAGAGTCAGAGATTTACAGCATGGAAGCAGACCCTTTGGGTCCAACACGACCATGCCGACCAGATATCCTATGTAAATCTAGTCCCATTTGCCAGCATTTGGCCCATGTCCCTCTAAACCCTTCCTATTCATATACCCATCCAGATGCCTTTTAAATGTTGTAATAGTACCAGCCTCCACCACTCCTCTGGCAGCTCATTCCACATACGCACCACCCCCTGCATGAAAAAGTTACCCCTTAGATCCCTTTTATATCTATCCCCTCTCATTTTAAACCTATGCCCTCTAGTTTTGGACTCCCCCACCCTGAGGAAAAGACCTTGTCTATTTACCCTATCCATGCCCCTCATGATTTTATAAACCTCTATAAGGTCGCCCCTCAGCCTCTGATGATCCAGGGAAAATAGCCCCAGCCTTTTCAGCCTCTCCTTGTAGCTCAAATCCTCCAACCCTGGCAACATCCTTGCCAATCTTTTCTGAACCCTTTCAAGTTTCACAACATCCTTTCTATAGTAGGGAGACCAGGATTGCAAACAGTATTTCAAAAGTGGCCAAATTAATGTCCTGTACAGCCGCAATATGACCTCCCAACTTCTTTATTCAGTGCAATGACCAATGAAGGCAAGCATACCAAGCATGTTCTTCACTATCCTATCTACCTGCAAATCGACTTTCAAGGAACAATGAACCTGCACTCCAAGGTCTCTTTGTTCAGCAACACTCCCCAGGACCTTACCATTAAATGTCTAAGTCCTGCCCTGATTTGCCTTTCCAAAATACAGCACATCACACTTATCTAAATTAAACTCCATCTGCCACTCCTCAGCCCATTGGCCCATCTGGTCAAGATCCTGTTGTACTTTGAGGTAACCTTCTTCGCTGTCCACTACACCTCCAAATTTGGTGTCATCTGCAAACCATACTTCCTATGTTCACATCCACATAATTAATATAAATGATAAAAAGCAGTGGACACAACACTGATCCTTGCGGCGCACTATTGGTCACAGGCCTCCAGTCTGAAAAGCAACCCTCCAGCATCACCCTCTGTCTTCTACCTTTGAGCCAGTTTTGAATCCAAATAGCTAATTCTCCCTGTATTCCATGTGAACTAACCTTGCTAACCAGTCTACCATGAGGAACCTTGTCGAACGCCTTACTGAAAAAAGGTGGGTTTAGAGATCTGAAATTGTTGAACTTGGACAGTGGGAGAGAAAAGAATAAGAGATTACATGTTGCTGTTGCTGACAGCAACCATCTTCTCCCAACTGTTAACTGGGTTGTGGCTTTGGATGGGGAATAGAGATAACAGAGATATTAGCCCAGGAGAGGAGTCCCAAATGGTGAGTTCCCTGACTTTCTGTCTGACTGACTGATTCTCTGCACTTCAGTTGAATGACAGTTCTGCCCTGTTAGCTCTGTTGCTGTCTCTACAGATGCTTTCAGACCTATTGAACATTTACAACATCCTTTATATTTAATTATCTCATGGGATGCTGGCTGGGCCTGTGCCTGTTTATTGCCTGTGCCTAATTGCCCTTGAGAACATGGTGGTGAGCTGCCTTCTTGAACCGCTGTAGCCCATGTGCTGCAGGTAGACCCACAATGCCCTGAGGGAGGAAATTCCAGGATTTTGACTCAGCAACAATGAAGGAACGGCAATATATTTCCAAGTCAGAATGATAAGTGGCTTGGAGGGGAACTTGCAGATGGTTGTGTTCTCGTGTATCTGCCCTAGTCTTTCTAGATGGAAGAGGTCATGAGTCTGGAAGGTGCTGACTAAGGATCTTTGGTGAATTTCTGCATCTTGTAGATAGCACACACTGCTGCTCTTGAGGATGGTGGAGGGAGTGGGTGCTTGTGGATGTGGTGCCAATCAAGGCAATCCTAAGCATTTCAGTTTTGTTTTAGCCTTCATGAGTGTTATTCATGATCGAGTGTTGACAGAGAGCTGTGTCAAGCTCTTTAACTGTGGGAACATGATGGCTAATTGTACTCTTCTTACCTAACATTCACAAATGTGTATTTCCAGCAGATGTCTCTGGTTAAATGTGGTTTTTTTTTGCAGGATAAATATCACTGAAACCTGATCATTAGCTTATTGCTGAAGGTGGGATCTTGCTTTGCCAAAAATATTAGCTGTTGTTTCGTACATACAACAATGACTATTCCATATGTAAATGCAAGTCTTTCTTTCTATTGTACTGCCAAGCTGGCTGAAATTAACTAACTGATTAATTCAAATGGATCTGAGACATTGCTGATCCAGCAGAAAATGAAAAGATTCCAAAGAATCGGGCCATTTGGCCTGTTATATTTTTGCTGACTGAAAAGGAACTATCCATCTAATCCCAACTTCCAGCTCTTGGTCTGTAGCTTTGTTGTTCTTAGCCCCTCCAATGCTTATCCTGTTATTATTTTAAATGTAGTGCAAGTTTTGCCCTCTGTTCCTCTTTCAGCTTTCAGGCAATGAGTTTCAGACTACACTGAATGATAAATATTCTCTTCAACGGTCTTCTAATTCATTTAATACAATGTAATTGACCTCTTTTCCCATGGAAAAATAGATCCTTCTTATCCACAGTATCTAAGCTCCTCATAAATTAAAACAGTTTCTTCAGGTTAATTGACCCTCTTTGTTATCAAGTTAGTCAGACATAATCTTCTCTTAACAAATTCATCTTAACTGATCTTGTGTAATCTGTGCCTCTCTAAATTACGATTCATATTGTCTTCCAGAACTTTTCCAAAAAAGACTTCTTACCACTTACCTAACTTGCCTATAATTAGTCAGCCTATCTCTCCCTCCTTTTTAAACAACAGTACAATGCTAGCTGTCCTTCAATTCTTCAGTACCAAATATGTAGCCAGAGAGGATTGGAAAAGGATGGCTGGACTTTCTGCTGTGACTTCCCTTGCTTCACAACTTCTACTTTGTCTCTTGCTTGTGTGAAAACAGACACAAAAGTGCTCATTAAAAACATGATTGGTTAATATTGACATCACTGGGCTAGTAATCTAGAGACCCAGGCTATTGCTTTGGGGCTATGGGTTTGAATGTCACCAGAGCAGATGATGAAATTTGAATTTGATTAACAAAACTGGAAATGATAAAAACAATCTAACGGTGACCACAGTCATTTATTGTAAAAAACCCATTTGGTTCACAAATGCTGTTTAGGGAAGGAAATCTGTTGTCCTTACCTTTCCATCCTATATGTGACTTCAGACCCACACCAACCCTGACCGACTCTAGACTATCCTCTGAATTGGGACAAACCACCCAGTTGTATTAACCTGCTACAAACAAAGAAAAAATCTGGAAAGACTTAGCCAGCCTCAAGCATTGGAAGCCACAAAATTAAATCCAGAAACAAAAACAGGAATCGCTGGAAAAGCTCAGCAGGTCTGGCAGCATCTGTGGAGAGAAATCAGTGACCCCTCCTCAGAGGAAGAGTCACTTGACCCGAAATGTTAACTCTGATTTCTCTTCACAGATGCTGCCAGACCTGCTGAGCTTTTCCGGTGATGCCTGTTTTTGCTCCTGACATACAGTATCCGCAGTTTTTGTTTCAGTTTTTACTTAAAATTTAAAGCCAGCCTTGTTAAACTTGCAAAGTCGTCCTAACTAACATCTGGGGTTTGTACCCCAAAATTGGGAGTCCAAACGAGGTCCAAGGAAGAGTGCAGGAGGGCATGACATATGATAAATTAGTACGATTTATCAAACTAATAAAACAAATAGAAATAAAGTTAACACTTATGAAAGACTTAAATTTTCTTTAGGAAATCATTGGCTTCTGTCTAATCAGGACGTTTATTGACACTTGTCATTTATTTTTACTTATCCTGCTGCCTGGAGCTTGCACTCTGATCATTGCATTGCTCCACCCTCAAGCTTCTTTAGGTTCACACACCTGGTTACCAGGCTTTCTGATTTAGCAAAATAATAGGTATAATTTTTAGCTCTTAGATTATATAACTGCCCTAAGAGACAAAAATCTTCATTGAAACACTGTACTTACTGACCGCTCACCTACCTGCTACCTTCCTTGATTTTTTTGCTTGTGTTTTTTTTGTTCACCTTTCAGCCTCTGGTTCTACCTCCTACTTTTGCTGCTGCAGCTCTGTGTCTCGGATTACTGCTCTTTTATATCTTATTGATATCTTTAGTTTTTGAAATTCACAATGGTAGAATTAATGACTTCCAAATTGGTTACATTTTAATAGATGCATAGTTCTTAGTAATGAAGCATGTAACTTGTTTTTTGGTAGTTGCTGGTAGCATTTAACTTTTTCATAGAAGGTAGATTTCCATTTTTGGTCTGAAATATTCCTTTATCCAGCAGAGAGCAGTATTAACCTGAAGAATGCAGATGTCTGAGGCCGATAGTGCTCTGGCGCAATTTGTTACTTAATGTGTTTCACAGTTTAAGAATTGATACTTGATAGTCAATCCATTGTCTATCCATAAACATAATCAACCTGTATCACAACAATGAAAATAACCTCCTGGGGAATTTCATTTTTGTTTTGCTTGAAAGAGTACACTTTTTTGGTTTTGAGTCAGTAATCTTACAATTCTACTGAAATAAATCAGGTAGAAATGTGTGCTGAGCTATAGAAGGAAACGTTAGGAGTGAAGGTTAGGAAGAGAGGAAACAGGCGAGTTGGAGTAGGAGTTTAGGGAAAGAATTCTCAATTGTGAAGCCTACACAACTGTAGGCATGACCACCAATGTTGGCAGAAAGGTTAATCTCAAAGACGAGTTAGTTCAGGTCAGTGCAACTGAGCAAGGATAGGAGTGATCAGTGAATTACATGGGATAGGATAAAGGCAGTGGAGTTTTACAATGAGCTGACGCTTAGAGTGGAGAATAAAAGGCTTTGCAGAGTTTATTTCACTTTGTTGACTGTCAGGATGAATGAGATTTTGAGGAGCACCTTGACTGAGTCTGGAGGCTGGGGATATTATGGACATTGAAGGAAGTGGTCTTGCTGATAGAGATAATATAGCTCAGAAGATCATCTCTGGGTCAGTGTTACAAATAATCTTTCTCAGTCTGAGAAAGGAAAATATAGAACATGTAGAATAAAAAAAAAGCTGGATTTACAGTTCTGAATGGTCATACAATGCATTCAAATACAATTTTTCTGTACAGGTACTTACACAATTTTAATCTAACCTCTTGGTTAAGATAATGTTCAGTTTAGGACACCACATCTTAGGAAAGATATATTTCCCTGGAGAGGATATAGCACAAGATAATATCAGGAAGCATTCTTTCACACAACGGGTTATGCAAATCTCAAGTTCTTACCCTGCCCCCACCCCCCCACACCCTAAGTAGCTGTTGTCTACCTCAGTTGAAAAGTTGAAAATTCAGCTAGAATCCCACTGAATGGCAGAATTTCTAACCTGAGCAGGTATTTTGTTGTGAATTGGGCACCCATTTAAGAAACCACTTCATTTTTATTTCCAGTCCTTTAGTGGAATTGATAATGGAATAGTTGAGAAACTACTTCCATGTCAACATTTAAAAATAAGTTAAATAGCCATCACTGACTAGACATAGCTGTAGTTATTGGTGACTGTCCCAAATTTTCTTAAGGTCAGACCATTGTTATTGCAGTGTAGTTGAGAGTTGCTTATGGGGAATCTGTGGAATCCCCAATGTACCACACTCCAAAGGAATTGCCTAGGACATTGAAGATTCCTCTGGGGCAATACGTCTACGTCTGGAACCCTCTGAATTTCTCCATTTTAAATCAGAGACCACAGAGTTCTGATGAAATTAAGTAAACAGTTATGGAAGAAAAGTTTGACTATTAAGTACCTAGTCAAACTCTTGGGTAACTGTTAAACTGACACAGTACTTACTTCACACAGCTCAACTACACCTCCCCTAGATCTCTTATACTCCTCACACACCTGGAGACCCAATCCAACCCCTACCACTGGTGGTACAGTTGGTTTCAACTCCCCCATTCTACATGCCCACCCCTTTCCCTGCCGGCACCTCCACTGCCAGACACAGCCGTTGACGTTTATCCAATTTATCAGAAATAGAGCAACTTGATATACCTTCTACGTTTGTGGAATCCAATTAGATTTAACGTCAGGCAAATAGTGGTAACAGAGACACTATGTCAAACATCCCACAGAGCACATTGAATAACCAATCAGACAGATCAAGACAGATTGCTCAGATTTCTCCGTAGTGGCTCCCACCGTCCCCGGATGTTAATGACACTGCAGGTTACTGAAGCTCATTAAAACTTTACAGGAGATTCTAATTCTTCATTGCTGAATACCTAGCTCTGGAAGTCTTTCCCCCCACCCCCCCGCCACCCTCCTACTCTATTACAGACTGTTTCAACTGTTCATGTCTGTTAATCCAGCTATACAATCAAACACTGTCTTTGGGTTTCCTCAGCTACACTAAACTATTAATGGCATATGGCTTCCTCTAATCCCTCTCAGATCCCAGGGATTATCCTGAGCCCTAAACCCAATACTTGGCTCCCTCAGACATCTTCCACATCCTAATTGCTTGAACACCAGAAAGAATTGCGATTGCTGTGACTCAGGAACAAAAACAAAGTTGCTGGAAAATCTCAGCAGGTCTGGCAGCATTTGTGTTTTTCCTTCAGTTAATATTTTCGGTCCAATGACCCTTCCTCAGAACTGATTCAGTTCTGAGGAAGGGTCACCGGACCCAAGATGTTAACTCTGTTTTTTCCTTCACAGATGCTGCCAGACCTGCTGAGCTTTTCCAGCAACTTTGTTTTTGTTCCTAATTGCTTGGAGCTCTGGGATGGAACTTGTTCTTCCCCCTAAGTACCTTACTGACTAGAAGTCCAAAGCTCGTAGCTTTCACCTCTAATACCTCTGTCCAACTGACTTAACTCTCTAATCCTTGAATCTGTCTGAGTGGTCTATTGAAAATTTCACAGCAAGTTAGACTCTCGTTCCTAAGCAGTATTGAATATAACATTCAAATGTATCAACTCCTTAATACCATCTGTTCCCTGAATGTTATGATGGTCACAGATTGTTGGCTTCCACAGTACAAAATGGATATAAAAAGACAGTTTCTTTACAATTTGACAAATGCCTGACTGTCCTGATCTCAAACCTATCCAGACCCCACTCCTTCTATCTCACCACCCCCTGCCATCCAGATCCCACTCCCAAACTGACCCTCTGTTCCTGATTCGTCTCCTCCCCATTTCCATCCAAGCCCCACTGACTCTAGCCAGACATCCCTACTTTCCGACCTGAACCCATCCTCACTCTCCATCCATACCCTACCATAGTATCTGGACCTGAACTATACTCTCCATCCTACTCCATTCCCAGTCTCAATTTAACCTCAGCCCCTCTATCCAAACCCACTACCCACTCTCCATCCAGTTCTGATTGAATGCGGCTTGTCTCATACTATGTGACCTACTGTAGCCTCTCATGATTGGGGTTTTCTTCCTTCTGATTCTGATTCGTCAAATCTAACAGCAGTACCTCTCCTTACAGAGTTGCTGAAGTTCCCAGGGTGCTGAAATCCAGTATTTCCCCTGTGTTACTCATAACTTGAGGTAAAACAGAAACAATGATCATAAAACAGTTGCCCAATCTGTTTTCTGTTTTGACATTTTATCACTAAGTGCACAGCAAGGTTGAAGTTCACATGCTTATACAGTATGACTGTGACCTTCATCAGTCAGAGCACTGAGTATAGGAGTTGGGACATCATGTTACAGTTGTACAAGACATTGGTAAGACCACATTTGGAGTACTGTGTACAGTTCTGATACAGGAAGGATGCCATTAAACTGGAATGGGTGCACAAAACATTTACAAGGATGTTACAGAGACTAGGGGTTTGAGTTATAAGGAGAAACTGGATAAGCTGGGATATTTTTCCCTGGAGCGTAGGAGGCTGAGGGGTGGGTGACCTTTTAGAGGCTTATTAAGTCATGAGGGGCATAGATAAGGTGAATAGCCAAGATCTTTTCCCCATGATAGGGGAGTCTAAAACAAGGTGAGAAGGGAAAGATTTTAAAAAGTACCTGAGGGGAAACTTTTTCACACAGAGTATATGGAATGAACTGCCAGAGGAAGTGGTAGAAGCAGGTACAATTCCAACATTTAAAAGACATTTGGGCAGGTATACAGATAGGAAGGGTTTAGAGGGATGTGGGCCAAACTCGGGCAAATGGGACTAGTTCAATTAAGGAAACCTGGTTGACATGGAAGAATTGGGCGGAAGGGCCTGTTTCCATGATGCATGTCTCCAAATGTTGTGATCACAGACCCAGCAACAGTCTGGGATTCATTTTCTATTTACTAATTAAAAGTTGATTTAACTACACCTGGCGTCAAAATTACCCATATATTTTAACATGTTAACCAGAAACAACCATTATGGACAACACCAGTGGTTGAAATAAAGGGTAATAAAATAATGTGGGAACAAATTGGGTACATTGGATTAGGGTACTCTTCTTCTGGGGGACCACCAACATGCCTGAATGCTTAGTTTCTATTTTTGTGTCTGTGTAGTAGGGACTCAAACTGACAAGTGAATTGCAGCACAAGGGCATTAAAACACAGTGGGCATTCAATATTCTTCATGATTTGAGCTTTCTGTTTATACCCTTAGGACATAACCCCTGATCAACTGACTCTAGAAGCTCTTTTAGAGATGACCGACGAGGAAGTGTGTGAAACAGTGAAGAAATACGGAACAAGTAGCGAGGAGTGTGCCAGATTAAATGCCTCACTGTCCTGCCTAAGAAGAGTATATAAATCAGGTGAGTCACTTTTCCTGGTTGACAATGTATGTGGATAGACCTTGGGTGAGGTCAGCCTTAGGCTTGGTTCCCATATCCTCCATAATGACCTATCCATTCACTATCCAAACTTATTCATCTTGAATCCCAGCTTTGATCTACTTGGAAAATGTACTAGAGTCTAGCAACATTGAAGTCCTAGAGAAAGAAATGAAGTAGGGGAACGGATGGGAGTGTGAGGGGGCAGGATTGGAATGTGTAATTGGTGGTTTATCTGCCATTATCTCTTTGTGTGTGTCGCTATCAAAGTTGACATTTATCCTCATTCGACCTTTGCAGCGTCCTTCCTTTAATTGCAGTCATCAGCGCAATGTAAATTCCTGAGCTGGGGACTGAAGGAAGGATGTGGTCTGGGGCCATTTGTCATGAATCCCACAGTGACTGACATCCTAAGACCGGTCTGAGTATCTCTCACCAGTGATCAGATTTTTGTTATAGAAGTTTTGGACTTCTCTCATTGTCTGGCTGCAGCATCAAATATTGGTAACCTTTGCATAAAATTCTGCTGCTTTTGCAGCTGGCTAAATGGTTTCCTCCAATCAGTTCATGAGATATGCTGATGGAGTTTTAGTAACAGGGCCATGGCAACAGTGGAAGACATAGATGAAGCTTCAGCATTTCAGGGCAAAACCTCATCTGTTTGATCAACCTCTTCCCCCAGAAGATGAGGCAGATATTGGACAGGATCAGCCACTGCAACAGTGCTGGATATAGCAGGATGCGAAGTGTTGTAATATTACATTACCACTAGGGGGTAGAAAGACATCAGAAAATCTTTTCTCCCTGCAAGCTGTGCCTTGTTCACAAAGATAGTTTTAAGAGATCAGCCTTGAAATGCACTGAGCTTCAGTTTTCTGTTTAAATCTGCTGGTTATTTTTTCTTCTTTATTTTGCCACCAATTTTCTCCACTCTCCCTCACAATGGCATGAAAAAGTTAGAGGAACAATTTCAGAGTCACTGGATGTCTTGGCCAAGTAAATATTGCTCATGCAAAATGTGTTCTGGTCAGGGAGCGTAAGCTAGCCGGACTCCCTCAGTTTACCTGAGTTATCATTCAGAAGTGGGATTTCCTCAATTTTCCTCCTGTCTCACTCAGGAGAATGGGTTCAGTTTGGGGTTGCCTTTATAGCTGCCCCACTTGAATTCACCTCTCTCAGTACAGATAAACATTTAATCCAGAATGCTTTTTTGGTAACTATTCATCACTGTCTTGGCCTTCTGCATCTACAAACTCTGAAATGCAATAAAAATAAACATTTCTTCTCCATATATACATCTAGAATTGGTGCATTTGCTGCAAAATTCATGAAAGGTTTGGATTTTCAACATAATTCTTGCTGAAGTGTCATTGGAAGCCATGTCACATAAGATGTGAGGTGTCAGATTTGCTAAAAGTGATTTAATGATCTCTAAAGTGATATGTTATTACAGATAAGGTTTAGAATATTTACATCTAAAGAGGAAATAATTTTGTGTTTTGAATTTAATAAGAAATGATACCTGACATTTTGAGGTAGATTTTGACAGAGACATTAATCATACAAAATAACTTTTTTTATTTCTCTCAATTTGCTTTCATATGATTAAATGTTTTCACTTTCACACAAGTCAAAACCTAGCCCATTGTCTTTAAATTTTACTTTTATGCTTTTTTTAAAGGGTTTTTTCCAACAACAGTAAAATCGTTTTACTAATTGGATTATCTGTTGGGCATTCAACAAAACAAGTAATTTGGGGGCCAAGAGACATGATCCCAAAAATGCAGACATTATTTTCCACATTGTTACCATGACTGTACTGTAAACTCAGTAACATAAAATTATTTTAAACATATCAAAGTCTTGACTGGATGCAGCAGTAGATACTTAGTAAGAATTATATGCCACATTTTCAAGCACTTCTCTTTTCTAAAGGTCAGAAGTCAAACGACACCAGGTTATAGTCCAACAGGTTTACTTAGAATCATAAGCTTTTGGAGTGCTGCTTTTTCGTCACTTCACCTGACAAAGGAGCAGCGCTCTGAAAGCTTGTGATTACAAATAAACCTGTTGGACTATAATCTGGTGTCGTGTGACTTATGACCTTGTCCACCCCAGTCCAACACCGGCACCTCCACATCATCTCTTTCCTAAAATTCTCCTATTCTTTTTCCATTAGTCTGCAGCCTCAGTTAAGTGAGCAGGCAGTTAACTTATTGTCTGTCTCACTCGAGAGTCACCTTCAAATCAGATGCTATGGTGTAAGACCGAAAATCTAGACTACAGCATTGAGAGAGTGCTACATTCTTGGCTATGCTGGATATTGGATGAGACATTAAACTAAGTTTCCATTTGCCTTGTCAGGTGGAATACAAGTTTTGCATAGCATTCTTTTGAAGAAGAGCCAGGGAGTTATCCCTGGTGCTCTGCCAAAACATTCCCTCAATCACCAATCAACAGATTATTTGGTCATTGTTATATTGCTTGTGCCTATTTGCTGTGTATAAACTTGCTGCTGCGATTCCAAAAATAACCATAGTGTCTACATTTTAAAAAGTACTTAATTAGCGGGGATACACTTTGGGACAGCTGAGTTCCTGTGAAAGGTGCTACATAAATGCTAGAATAAACACAAAAAAACTGTGAATGTTGGCAATCTAAAACAAAATCAGAGTGCTGGAGAAACGCAGCAGGTCTGGCCACATCTGTCGAAAGAAAAGCAGAATTAACGTTTTCAGACCACTGGACTCTGTATTTCTCTGAAACTATTCCGTGACTGCTAGTCTTTTATTTTGTTCTGAATCTGGTTCCAACAAGGCACAGAGTAGTGATCCTGGTGACCCTACCTCTAATGTATTTTCTCCATTCTCGTCTTTGGGGAATGCTTGGCAGTGATCTGGAGCCTTAGTTCATTAAGAACACTGATATCAACTCTCTCCTTTCATTGACTGCCCTAGCATCAGTAACACATGGAATAAGTGGTTTCTGCTGTTGCAAAAAAATACTGTCATCTGCTTTTGGCATCTGAGAAATTGAAGCATCTCGAAAAACTGTATAAAACTACCAATTTGAAAAAAGAAAATAAATGAAGTCACTGTTCCGTGGAGGATAATGAAAGAAATAGTGACTATTTTGAGTCCCACGCAGAGATTGTTTTGGTGTGATTGCATTGACAGCTGCATACGGAAATCCCTGGAACCTACACATTTTCAGAATTGACATTTTAAATATCCGGTGAATTAGCCTCAACGATGCATTTTGTGTTGACATAAACCAGCTCTAGAATAACAAAGTGTTATGGGACAGAAGGAGGCTATTTGGATAATTAGCATCTGTGCTGGTGGTAACTTTCCAACTGGAACCTTTCTCTTGCCCTTTTAGCAAATTCCAAACTGTGGAAGCAAAACCAGACATTGTTTTGATTGTGTAAATATAAAGAGTTCTGTCACATAAGAACATAAGAAGTAAGAGCAGGAGTAGGCCATCTGACCTGTTGAGCCTGCTCTGCCATTCAATAATGGCTGATCTTTTTGTGGACTCAGACCCACTTACCTGCTCACCCACCATAATCCTTAATTCCTTTACTTTTCAAAAATCTATCTACCTTTGCCTTAAAAACATTCAACGAGGTAGCCTCAACTGCTTCACTAGGCAGGGGATTCCACAGATTCACAACCCTTTGGGTGAAGAGGTTCCTCCTCAACTCGGTCCTAAATCTGCTCCCCCTTCCATTGAGGCTATGCCACCGCACTTCTAGTTTCATCCACCAGTGGAAACTGTTTCTATTTTATATATTCCCTTCATAATTTTACATATTCCCTTTATTCTTCTAAATTCTAATAAGTGCAGTCCCAGTATACTCAATCTCTCCTCATAAGCTAACCCTCTCAATTCTGGAACCACATAAAGACTTTTATGTGTTCTTTTCTCGGATTCAATTTAACATTGTTGGGAGGATGGTTGCAAATAAGTTAATTTATTCATGGCTTCAAATTGCTATGTAATGAGGAAGGATCTGAAACTAGCTAACAGTTAATGTCCCCATAATCCCTGCATTGTAATGACTGATATGAGATTTGATAGAAAGCACAGACACCATGGAAGCAAATTCCAAAAACGTAACTTTCACAAGTGGCCACTTTTGACTCCAGCTATTAGAAGTTGGTCTGAATTTTACCTGGGTTCATGTTACTTGCCCCACCGTTAGATAAGCTAGTCGCAATCTGACCAGCAGCTGTAGCAAACGGAGAGTGGGTGATTCCCATCTCTCTTCCCCCAACCCCCCACTGTAGAAGAAAGAGCTTCCAAGAGCTACCAGCTAATCAGATTGCTGAGACATCTGGAACTGCAAGCCATCTGGGGTAGTTGGCAGGGTGAGGTGTTGAAGGGGGGCAACGGGGTGGGGCATGGTTTTATAGGCCAGGCAAACTTGCACATGTGGTTATGATCTTCGGGAAGAGGTACCCTAATAGGCCTTGTGAATCATGGAAATAGAGGTACACTGGGAGACATAAGTGGGCATTAAATAGCCACGTGAGGATTTTAGAAGGCCTAAGGGCAGACAAGATATAGACTGCCTTAATCAGCCCCTGTATTATGTACACCATGTTGGTTATGGGAAGCCAGGCTGACCACCTGACATATTATGTCCACCTTTCTCCTCCCATCGAAAACACATGCAGTGTGGGGACATTAAATCTAGCCCATTCTCTCAGGAGAATTTATTGGCAATCCTGCTCAATTTTATTGAAGATATTGCTGTTTTCAAATTTGCAAGGCCTCGTCTGAATGAGCACATTGTATTAAAAAAAAATAACTATAGAGGAAGTTGCTTTGAATTGTGCTAATATTGACATGATTTTTTTTCCAGAATCATTGAGACAAATTCCAGACACATTATGTGCACCAGATGATCCCCTTGTCATGCTAACTGTCACTGTTATTTATCTACAATTTATTTTATTAATTAGCAGGAAGGCATGATGAAGTGAGTGCTGGAAGAGTTAGCACACTCTTCTATCCCTTCTGAGGGCCTGTAAAGTCTGTGTCTACATCTTGAGTGAGGAAGTTCTGTCTCCTCACAATGTTTTTGATAAACTCTTAAACAAAATGAGTTTGGCTAAGTCTCAGCCCAGTTCATTTTGGACATTGATCCAAAACACAGACCTGCTCTGTGACTTGCCACAAACTGACACAAAACTGGCAATCACACTTAGAGAGGCTATTTGAAAACTATTAAAATCTGGGACAATAGCTGCTCCATTTCTAGTCAGAAGAGTGAATAAAGTTTCATCTGCATTAATTCAAATCTATGCCAAACAGATGAACTGACAAAAGTATAATTCATGAGTTGCACTCTCACCCTTATTGAAATGTTTAAAAGTTTTAATAAACAAAAAACTAGAAGCACGAGCAGTTTTAAACATCAGCATTGATTTGGGGTTCTCCTATGCACTGCACCCTGAAATTATAGTACGGTTGGTTCTGCTGTAATGTGATAGATGCATTCCTGTGCAACATCGTGTTATAGAAAATTGTGCTATAGAAATAACGGGGCCTACGGGAAAATTGAGGTCAGGAACAGACCACCAAAAAATATCACTCACCAAAAAAACATTCAAAATCACTCAAAAGCTTAGCCCAAAGATAGCACAGTTTGAATAAATATTTAAACCATATCTAATAGTGAAATAAAAGTAAATTTAACACATGACCTTGAAAAATGTCAAGATGATTTGATGGGGAGGAGGTTTTGTGGCTGCTCCTTTAATGCAGGGGCTGAGGTCATCATCATCATTATCTTCAGGTGCAGTTGTTGTTGCAGGGTTAGGGTGAAAAATAGTTAATGCAGAAGTGGACGGCTGTGGTTCATTGTCTTCTGACTGTTTCTTGGGGGTTGGCTTAAAAAGCATATCCAGTTATTGTTGCTTTGCCCTTTTTCTTTCATAAAGATGCTGTTCATATGGTGCCAGATAAGTTCTTATTCCACGAACTGCTACCCTGCTGCGTTCTGCATTGTAATCGTTGTCCCCTAAGAGCTGCTACTTCTTCTCAATTTCCCTCAGGACAGAAGACAAAACAGAAGTGGAAAGTTCTCGTGGTGCTGCATCCTGGACTACTACTACTCCATCTCCAGCTTCCACTTCCCCCTCAGCAACAAGTTGTTGTAGATCAGCTGTAGAGAGGTCTTCACACTGGGACTCGAGCAGCTGTTCAATATCCTCAGTCTCCCACTTCAAATCCAACTTGCTTTGCAAGATCAACACCATGTTCTTTGATTCTTGGGAGCTCCTCTGATGGATAAAAGGTTTTAAAATCTTGAAAAAAATCTGGCTTAAGCTTCCACCAAACTGCATACAGGCAGTCCTTACTGACATCACCCCAGGCCTCCACGATAATGTCAATTGCATTCTTGATGTTAAAGCTTTTCCAAAATAGAAGAACACTGTCCTTATTCCCCTCAGTCATTGCAATCAGCCTCTTAACTGTGCACCTTAAATAATAAGCTTTAAAAGCTGCAATTGCACCCTGGTCCATGGGTTGAAGGAGAGAGGTTGTGTTTGGGGGTAGAAATAGCACTTTGATGTTTTCAGAAAGCTCACCAATGGTGGGAGGATGCATTGGCCCATTATCCAGGATAAGGAGCACCAATGGAATTGCGTTTTCAGAACTTCTTCAGAACTCAGGGTCACTGGACCCAAAACGTTAACTCTGTTTTTTTCTTCACAGATGCTGCCAGACTTGCTGAGCTTTTCCAGCAACTTTGTTCTTGTTCCCGATTCACAGCATCCACAGTTCTTTCCGTTTTTATTTAGTACCTGCTTCAATATGTAATGGGTGAGAACATGAGAAGAAAGAGTATATCATTACAATTTCAGTAATGTCAGCAATATATTAGATGAGGTGGTAAAGCATAGCCCAATAAAGGCTAATTAGGCTCTCTCCTTTCTACTTTCTGATCCATATACTTCCATCTTTCCAAGCTCATAACTTTTCTTCGCTTTATGATATTAACATTGGTGCAATGGGTCATGTACTGTCCATTTCTGTCTGATCCATTTTCTGCTGTTAGTTGTGCCAGACGCCAGAAACATCCATTCAAATATTTGTGAGGCACCTTCAAGTGAGTTGATAATGACAAGTGACACCATGTGTCACATTTTATATCATTAATGACTTAGAAAAGCCAGATGTTATGTGTGTCAATAATTATCAGGCTTGAATTAGGAACTGATAAATGGCAGGATTTTCAAGGGGTTTAAGACACATTCTCTGATGCTACTCTCAATCAGGGGTGATGCAAATTGTGTTGAGAAAAAGACCCAAACAATAAAATCTCAATTTTATTTTTTCACATGACAAAACAATTTCTGATGAAGGGTCTAGGCCTGAAACGTCAGCCTTTCTGCTCCTATGATGCTGCTTGGCCTGCTGTGTTCATCCAGCTCTGCACCTTGTTGTCTCAGATTCTCCGGCATCTGCAGTTCCTATTATCTCAGATGAAAATAATGGATGCTTTTAAAATAAGATTGAGAAATGGACTTTATTCACCTTCATCAGTCTTGGCGAATCCTGGCATTTAAACATAACTCCCAAAGGTGTCTGAAGGCATTTACAATATTATGTGAACCATTGGAAAATGTCAACAAGTACTTGCAATGTCACTATGTGTGAAACAAAACAGTTTGTCTCCCGGTCTTCTTGATAGAATCATACGGTACAGAAGAGGCCCTTTGGCCCATCGAGGCTGCAAATCTACATGTGTCCCACTTTCCAACACTTGTTATGACATTTCAAGCATTCATCTAAATACATTTTAATAGATGGTGAGGTTTCCTGCCTCAAGGACCATCCCTTCCAGATTTCCACAGCCCTCTGGGTGAAAATAAATTCCTCAAATTCCCTCTACTCCCCCTGCCCGGCACCTAAAAATTGTGTCCCCTCATTATTGATCCTCCAATGTGGGGAACAGCTGTTTTCTATCCACCCTGTTAACAGCCCGCATAACCTTATGCAGCTCAGTCAGATTCCCCACTCAGCCTTTTCTGCTCCAGGGAAAACAACCAGAGCTTATTCAGCCTCTTTATATCAGCTGAATTGTTCAATCCCAGGCAGCATCCTAGTGAATGTGCCTGATAGAGCACAGTACTCTAGCTGTGGCCCAACCAAAGATCTGTACAGCTCCAACATAATCTCTCTACTCCTATAATCTATACCATGACTGATAAAGGCAAGTGTCTCATATGCATACTTAATTATCCTATTAACCTGCGCTGACATATTCAAGGATCTCTGGACGAGCACCCCATAATTCCTCCAAGCTGCCTAATATCATTCCTTTCACAGAGTACTCCCTTGTCTTGTTACTTCTTCCAAAGTGCATCACCTCACGCTTACCTGGGTTAAATTCCAACTGCCCTAATCTGCCCATCTGACTAATTTGTTTATATCCTCCTGTACCCTGAGACATTCTTCCTAACGGTCAGCTACTTGGGCCAATCTTCACTTCATTCTTCGGGCAAACTTATGATATGCCCACATTTTCTTCTATACCATTTATATGTATATATATATCATGAACAATAGGAGACCATGCACTGATCCTTGTGGTATGCCACTGGACACTGGCATCCAGTCACACAAATAGCCTTTGTCTCCTACTGCCAAACTAATATTGGATATAACTTGTCAAATTAGCCTGGATCCCATTTGTCATTACCTTCTTTATCAGTCTCCCATGTGGAATCTTGTCAAATGCTTTGTTGAAATCGACATAAAGTACATCAGCTGCACTATCTTCATCTACAAAGTTGGTCATCTTGAAAAATTCAGCCGTATTTGTTAAGCATGACTTCCCTCCGAAAACTCCGTACTGACTATCCTTGATCAAAGCTTGCTTCTAGAATTGGAAATTAATTGTCTCCTTCAGAATTTTCTCCAATAGTTTGCCTACCACTGATGTAAAAGTCAGTGGTCTGTAATTCCTTGGTTTATTTTTACCACCCTTCCTTGAAAATGGGAACCACATTAGTTCTCTGAAACTTCACTGTGACCAGAGAGGAATTAAAAATTTGGGTAATTTCCTCCTTCATCTCTCGCAGCAATCTGGGATACAATTCATCAGACCTGGGAACCTGTCCACTTTTAAACATTGCAAAACCTCCAATACCTCCTTACTTCCTACGTCAAACTGCTCAAGAGCCTCACAATACCCCTTCCCGAATTCTGTACCTATATCCTCCTTCTGAGTGAAGACAGATGTGAACTACTCACTTAGCACCCTACAATGCCTTCTCGCTCCACACACAGATTGCCCCCTTGGTCCTTAATGGACCCTACTTTTCCCTGGTCATCCACTATCCCGTGGTACACTTAGAATATTTTGGGATTCTCCCTAATCTTGCTTGCCAGTGTTTCTTCATGTCTTCATGCCCCCTCTCCGCTCACCTAACTGCTTTTTTGAGATCCCCCCACACATTCTACACCCCACAGGACCTCTGTTGATTTTCTCCCTGTGTACCTGTTAAAAGCCTCTCTGTTCCTTCTTATTTGTTCCCAAATATTTCTAGACATCCACAGTTCTCTGGGCTTATTACTCCTACGTGTCATCCTAAAGTGAATATGTTGGGCCTGTACTCTTGTCAATTTCTTCTCCCCCCCTCCGCCCCATTCTTCTGTAGAGTTACTCAGAACTAGCTGTTTCTAGTCAACTTTGGCCACATCCTGCCTTATTTTAATAAATTCTACTTTCCCCCAATCCGAAACCCTTTTCTGCAGACCATCTCTTTCCTTCTCCAAAACAGACTTAAAATGTAGTCTTTCTTCCAATGCCACCACGAATGCCTGTCTGGCTGTGTTCGTCAGAAGTAGGTACAACACTGCACCATCTCATGTTTGACCTTTGAGATGTAAAAAGCTCACTTGAATACCTTTCAAGAAAAATGCCTCCTCTAAACCCTTTAAGTTATGACTGTCCCAGTTAATGTTGGGGAATTTGAAATCCACTAACATAATCACCCTATTATTGTTTTTACAGGCTTCAGTGGATTGTCCGCATATCTGTTCTCCTGTTGCTCACTGACTGTTTGGAGGTTTACAATACACTCCCTGCCGTGTGACTGCCCCCTTTTCATTTGTAAGCTTTACACACAAAGCCTCATTTAAAGGGCCTGCAAAAAAATCACCCCTCCTTACTGCAGTAACTGACTCCTTAATTAATAATGTGAGACCACCTCCTCTTTTACATCCTCTTTCCTCTCACATGAAGATCCTATATCCTGGAATGTTGAGTGGCTGGTCCTACTTCTCCCTCAACCACGTCGCTGTGGTTAGACGCTGTGAATGAGACTGACTGCAGGGTTAATGTGCGAAGTGCAGTGGAATGAAGAGTGGAAGTTAATGGTTTGGTGGGACACGGATGTTTCTGTATCCCTGCAGGAGCAGTCCCAGTCTTCTTCGGCAAGGGCCAGGATTTTCTCCTTGTAGAGTGTGAGCACCCTAATATTGGCATACCTCTACCCCCATTAGTTTGCTCTGGTCTGTTATGGGCTGTCCTGTCCTTTAATTGAGTGAGGTAAAACGAGGGTGGCACACCTGTCGACAGACCTGTCGACCCATGCAGACACGGGGAAAATGTGCAAACTCCACACAGACAGTTGCCCGAGGGTGGAATCGAACCTGGGTCCCTGGTGCTGTGAGGCAGCAGTTGTAATCACTGAGCCACCGTGCTGCCCTTGATGCTGGTTCAGATGTTTGAACGACGGTGGTTGTCCTGGGTGAGTGAGTAGGCAGCTCAGAGGCTATGTAGGGTTAGTTGTGAGGTATTGGGGTGGGTGAGAGCAGGTGAGGGAAGATTTTGCAAATAATTGGGTGGGTTTGCATAAGGCCGAGTTTGGTTTCAGTAGTGAACATACAAAGTGTTTGAACATTTTAGCTTGAACTTATAAGTTAGGAGTCAATCTACATATGAGCTATAAGAAGAATGAATGACTTTGTTGGACCAAAGGTCAGAGGCCAAGGTCACCCATTTCTCAAGTATCTACCTTATGAGTTGCCAAGAAATGACTTAGCCCTGACACCTTACATTAAACCCCATTGCAAAAAAAAAGGACTGTTCTTACAATATTTAAAAATACAAAATTACATTTATAAAAAAGGAGTGCTTAAAACATTGCCTGAGGAATGCTGGACCCTTTTCTAACATATAAATCTTTATCAAAGGGCAGTTCCTTAGACATAATATCTTTTCATCTTCCTCAGAGAGATTGACCAACAGATTCACTTTGACTGGACTGCTACAGAAAAAGTGATACATCCTTTCCTTCCAGCTGGGCTCAGCAAACCGCAAGCAGGAGAGCCTAGTGTTAAAGTTTCTATTTGTGTAAGGCTTCAAGGGAGCTGTGACATGTAACATCATGAGCAGTCATGGATGTCATTGCACTGACTGGTCTTAAAATACACATGACTGACTTGTGACAGAGAAACTGTCATTAGTAAATGTGACAAGTGACATTAGGGGACATTGGAAAGGAAAACCAATACGTTTGACGGTGCAGAATTTCATTGTGCTGCCAATGCCTTCACTACTGAAAGCTTTCCATTACAGTTTTGTACTTATCATAAAGAAGATAGAGTGGTGTATCCTAGCCTCTGAACATTAGTGCCTGGATATTCACACCCAGATCAGGAGGGCAGAGTCAAGACTTTTTCCAACTTTGCAGAGCCCTGAAATGATGGATATTTGGTTCTGAGGTGTCTGGGTTCTCTGGGAGCAGGTCCGGGCAACCATACCATGAATGCAGAAGCTTCTGGGTTTGGAATGGGCTTGGTGGATCACCTGCTTCAGCGCTCCATCACTGTTGAGGTTTCTTAAAAACAAATCGAATGGGAAATCATGTCTCACTAACTTGATTGAGTTTTTTGAAGAAGTAACAAAGAGTATTGATGAGGGCAGAACGATGGATGTGATCTATATGGACCTCAATAAGGTGCACCACAAGGTTCCTAATGGTAGACTGTTTAGCAAGGTCAGATCACACAGAATACAGTGAGAACTAGCTATTTGGTTACAGAACTGGCTCAGACGTAAAAGACAGAGGGTGGTGGTGGAGGATTGCTTCTCAGACTGGAGGCCTGTGACCAGTGGTGTGCCACAAGATTGGTGCTGAGACCACTGTTTTGTGTCATTTATATAAATGATTTGGATGTGAACATAGGAGGTATGGTTAGTTATTTTGCGGATGACGCCAAAATTGGAGGTGTAGTGGACAGCAAAGAAGGTTACCTCCGAGTACAACGGGATCTTGATCAGATGGGCCTATGGGCTGAGGAGTGGCAGGTAGACTGTAATTTAGTTAAATGTGAGGAGCTGTATTTTGGAAAGGCAAATCAGGGTAGGACTCATACACTTAATGGTAAGGTCCTGGAGAATGTTGCTGAAAAAAGAGACCTTGGAGTGCAGGTTCATAGTTCCTTGAAAGTGGAGTCACAGGTAGATAGGATAGTGAAGAAGGTGTTTGGTATGCTTGCCTTTATTAGTCAGTGCATTGAGTATCGGAGTCAGGAGGTCATTTTGCAGCTGTAGAGGACATTGGAAGAATGTTGTGAAACTTGAAAGGGTTCAGAAAAGATTTACAAGGATGTTGCCAGGGTTGGAGGATTTGAACTATAGGGAGAGGCTGAAAACACTGGGGCTATTTTCCCTGAAGCATCAGAGGCTGAGTGGTGACCTGATTGAGGTTGATAAAATCATGAGTGGCATGGATAGGGTAAATAGAAAAGGTCTCTTTCCCAGGGTTCGAGAGCCCAAAACTAAGGTGAGAGGGGAAAGATTTAAAAGGTTTTAAAGCTGGCAGCGATGGCCGAGAGGTATTATCGCTGGACTGTTAATCCAGAGACCCAGATAATGTTCTGGGGACCCTCGTTCGAGTCCCACCATGGCAGATGGTGGAATTTGCATTCAATAAATATCTGGAATTAAGAATCTAATGATGACTGTGAATCCATTGCCAATTGTTGGAAAAGCCCATCTGATTCACTCATTTCCTTTAGGGAAGGAAACTGCCATCCTTACCTGGTCTGGCCTACATGTGATTCCAAACCCACAGGAATGTGGTTGACTCGTAACTGTCTTCTGGGCAATTAGGGATGGGCAATAAATGCTGCCTAGCCAGCGATGCCCTCATCCCATAAATGAGTAAAGAAAAAGAAACGGGACCCAAGGGGCAATTTTTTCACGCAGAGGGTGGTGCATGTTTGGAATGAGCTGCCAGAGGAAGTGGTGGAGCCTGGTACAATTACAACATTTAAAAGACATCTGGATGGGTATGTGAATAGGAAGGGTTTAGAGCAATATGGGCCAAATGCTGGCAAATGGGACTAGATTTATACAGGATGTCTTGTTGGCATGAATGACTTCTACCGAAGGGTCTATTTCCATGCTGTATATCACTATGACTCTATAACTGACATTTATTAGCCTCCTGATTGGATACTCTGTGAGCATGGAGGCCCACCCTTCAATCCCTGTCACTGCCAATTTCATGCCCTATCGAATGATACTAGCACCTTTGCAAACAACAACCCCCTTCTCCATAATGCCCAGCGCAACATGCCAGCAACTGAAAGCCCCATTTTGTCATAGTTATGACAATATACAAGCACTTAGAGTTGCTATCTGAATAGTTCTGGTGGATCCAGTTCATCTACCTTGCTTCTGAAGCTAGGACTGAAGAATTGTCAGCCCTTTAGTTGGCAGACTAATTTTGGGACTGCGACTGTAGTGATTATGATGTGGTCAGCCAGGTGGACCTCATAGAATATGAGTTCCCTGATTGACGCTGTTAATCTGGTCCGATCAGGGAGCCCTGCCTGCCAGATATAAACAGGAGTGTCAGAGGTTATGTTCACTCTGAGAGCTGGCTCTGAGGAAGCCAGACAAGTGTCAAGGACTTTCTGCGTGTAAATCAAGGATGACTTGGTGACAGGATACCAGCCTGTGTGGAGTTTCTTCAGTGATGATGAGAGAAAAGCACGGTCCTGAAGAAATACACTTGCACCAGTCGTCCTTGAGTTGGGGTAAGTATTTCTGGCATCACGCCATTATTTGGAAAACTTGACTTGTTTGATCCTGCTGTGGTGACTGGGCATAGTATGTGGAAAGAATGCATTATTTTTTCCAGGTATATGACATTGGGGAAGATGAAAAGCAATGAATAATTCTTCTGATAGCTTGTGGAATCGTAAATTTTTCGGTTATTAGGAGCCTAACTTTCTCTGAGCATCAGATGCCAAAACCTTTCGAGAGATGACAGATTTAGTTAAGAAATATTATGACACCAATCCTCCTCTAATTCTGAGAGACTATCGGTTTTCCTCGGCAATTCAAGAACCAGGGGAATCTGTACTGGGTGAAGACGACTGGCAGAAGAATATGACTTTGGTTTAACCCTTAATGAGATGCTGAGAGACCATTTGGTATGTGGGATTAATGATGTAACCAGACAAAAGTGCCTACTAGCTAAAGCCCAACTGGACTTCAAACAGGTACTACCACTAGGCTGATCATTATAAAATGCTGCAAGTGGAGCATATGAGTTGCAGAGTATTCCGATGGAAGTGGACACCCTCGCCAGTCTGACTGAACTCTGGGAACACCACTGAGTGAAGGCAATTGCATAGCCTGACTCAGGTGATATCCTGAACATGGGGGCTCCAGCTCAGCCCACAGCAAAACGCCGAAACAAAGCCAAGCTTTGGCCAAATGGTTAAAATTCTCTTCAGGATCTGAGCTGGCAAGCCATTATAGTTGCTGCCAGTATGCAGACTTGAGAGAGCAAAGAGTCCCACTAGACCTAAATGGAGTAAGAGAACTCATAGGCCGGTATCCAGGAAAGTGTTCACCATAGAAAGCCCATCTACACCTGGTTTGGAACAGTTAAATTGCTTAGTAACATCCAAATCATAGGTGGCCCAATGGAGAGGAACGACCAATTGTGTATACATCCGGGACTTTGGCTAATGCAGAGCGTAAATACGCTTAGATAGAGAAAGAAAGTTTGGCAGTCATACTTGGAGTCAGGGAGCTCCTTTACAGATGTAAATTTGTAATAACACTGGACTGTTCTCAAATCCTTGGGTTCTCCCTCTCTTTCAAGCGTTGAAGATACCTTGGAATCCAAATGGACACAGTGGATCTCACTGCCTTGACACTTTTGCTGCCTGAAGAGAAGAATGAATTTCTTCCAAGACACTTTGAGCGCCTGAGTCAAGCTACTGTGCATTACACACCATCTGTATCAGAGGCAGAGTTGGAGAAACCTGACCCGGTGCTTAAATGCCTAATAGGAGCTACACAAATAAAAACCAGCCTATGTCTTTAGACTTAGAGGCGGAGTGATATAGTGATTGTAATGAGGTCAGCCAGGTGGACCAATTAGAACATGAGCTGCCTGACTGGGGTTATTAATCTGGTCCAATCAGGGAGCCCTGGCTGATAGATATAAATTGGAGTGTCAGATATTCCGTTCACTGAGAGCTTGCTCTGAGGAAGCCGGATCAGTGTCAAGAATTTTCCACATGTAAATAAAAGGTGACTTGCTGCTGAAATACCGGCCTCTGTGGAATTATTTCAGCTATCTCGTCATTTAGCCCCATCTGCAGGTTATTAATTGCTGGAGCCTTCCAAAATTCCGATGCGGTTCCCAGACTGGCTGAGGCGAGCAGGGTTACCCTGACTTTCAGGCTGGTGGACTGGACCATTGCTGCCCTTTAAGATCAGGTCCTAGCATTTGATTTAAACCAGGGTAGCAAGTGAAATATTAACTCTGCTGTTTGTTAACAATTTCTTGTAATTTGCATCAAGGAATTCATCAATGCAACTTACTAGAAATCAAATTGGCAAATGTCTCATGAGAGCCTTGTTCTAAATTGCAATTTTTGTTTTGCTACTTCTATTTTCTGCCCCTCTTGCTTAAAAGAGACTCCTCTGAAAGCTACCGTGTGGCAATAATTGCCAACATATGGCTTTTCTCTAACTTTTCTTCATTTCTCTATTCTCTAACTCGGGATTGTACCTGGATACCTCTGTGCCTAAGATGGTGCTATAAGTGGTGACTTATGGATTTTTCACTGTACTCATCTGAGTACATGTGACAATAAAGCTAATTCAGTTCAATTTTTCTTCTGTTAAAAATAGCAAGCCTGTAAGTGCTTGTCTGTCTCCATAGTTATGGCAAAATGGGTTCTCCATCTGCTGGCATGTTGCACTGCTGATCATGTGTGAATTCCCAAGATTAAGGACATAACATTTGCAGCAACTCCAGCCAGTTAGTGGTATTGGGATGCAGGGAAGCGCAGAAAATCATCAAAGAGAGCAATGGCTTTGGTGGAGCACCTGGAAAGTGAAATGAAGATGCACGGCTGAAATCAAACTGTTTTGTGTTTTGTTATGCAACTAGCTGCCAGAAAGATACTGGCCTTTCAAAATGCTGTCAGATACGTCTCTCCCTGAATGTGATCTGGCAGGTGATCGCTTTTTTATGAGCTAGTCCACTGACATGAATATTTTCTTCTTTTTCATCCATGATGTTGTCTATAAATGAATGAGTGTGTTTTTTTTTATGATGTGATTTTCTTTTGCAATTTAGCAAATACTTGACCATATGTCAATAAACCTGAAGAAATAGGCCAGACAAAAATAAGGAGTTAGTTGTATTGTGAAATGCATTCAAGTAAAATATAAAACTTATTAAAATAGATTAAAAACCTGTGCTGAATCTTGCCATGTACATATAGACGAGTTAGCGTGCAAAACAGAACAAGTTATAAAGTGGGAAAGGTGGACTTGAAATAAAGTTTAAGCACATAAATAAAAAAGAATTAAATGTTCAAATGATCCATATGGTGGACATGAGGTTCCTAAAATGTATGTTGTTCTTCTGGAGACCATCTCTTAAGTTGCAACTGGGTACTATGATGCCTGAGATTCCTTTCATTTTTAAATTCTCTATCTCTATGACATAATTCAAATTCTAACAGAGACAGAGCCTGGGCTTTGGGATAAAGACTGCTTAGGGAGTTCTGCTGTTACTGTTCCATGTTCCTGCTGGCTGCCTTGATATTACTCCTGCTGTAGCAAACAAGCTTATAAACTTAGATTTTCGCAAGGTGGGGTTTTAGTCATGTGATAGCTATTGGAGTATAATGAGGACAATCCGTGTCAATGACTGAGTTCCAGTCTACCATTGTCAAAGCTATCAACTTGCCATTGAAACAGATTGGTGGGTCTTCAGGGTTCTTTTATGCAGAATGGGTTTCCTTCTTTTTGGCAGTTTCTCCAGATAAGATTTTTGTTGTTTATTATGATTGGGTTATTTGCCCAGGAATTTCAAACAACGGAGCGTGTGACATTCTGCAGGGCATCTGCCCAGACATATCTTCTGTTAATCCAATTCAGCACTTTTTGCTGGTCAGGCAACATCTGTAACCATTTTAAAACATAATGTCCTGGCACATTTAAGGTTATTTTCCTTCAAACCAAAGTCCCAGGTATTAAATCAGTTGATGGAATTAAAGATTATTAGTCTATATATGACATCTTCATGGCAGTGTTTGCTTTAGGCAGTCAAACATTGTGTTGGATTCATAAAATCCCTACAGTGTGGAAGCAGGCCATTTGGCCCATTGAGTTTACACCAACCATCCGAAGAACATCCCACCCAGACCCACCCCATCTCTTTAACCTTGCATTTCCCATGGCTAATCCATCTAACCTGCACATCTTTGGACTGTGGGGGGGAAATCAGAGCACCCGGCGGAAACCCACACAGACACAGGGGGAATATGCAAAGTCCACACAGGCACTTGCCGGAGGCTGGAATCAAACCTGGTCCTTGGCACTGTGAGCCAGTAGTGCTAACCACTGAGCCACCATGCCAACTCAATGGAGGAAATGCTGTCATTTAGCCATCTGTCCATGCCTCCGTACCATCATTATGTGGACCATACAAGGGTCATATGCCATTCTGTTGGTGCAAGCCATTTATGACAGAGACCGGGTAGATTGGGCCCTACTTCAAGATTAGCTCCTTCACATGCCAGTAGTTTCCTGCATCCACTGAGAAGGTCACCAGTTTATGGGCAAATGTTCTTTTAAATTATACTGATCCAGAGAACATCCCTAAGTCACACCAATGTATATGCTTTAGTGAATGAAAAAATACTATTGAATTTTAGATAAATAAGGAATATTGTTTGAAGCAAATAAAACTGAGCAAAATGATATTAAGGACCTGAAAAAGCCATCATTATGATCACTGTAATTTAAATTGGTTGGCGTGTCAGATAATTTGTCTCATAGCAATGGTACATTGTGAGGAAAAGAAGGCCTGTGTGATACAGTGGTAATGTCTCTGTCTCTGAGCTAGAAGGATAATATCACCTCTGAGCAGGTTGTCAGAAAATATCTATTCTGAGAAAGAGAGGCTATTACATTTTCAAACGTAATGCCCTGTTATGAGGAAAGGAATTTTTAATGGCACTTCTACTGTATTGAGCTTCTGTGCAGACCACCTAAGGGTAAGGACTGAAGCAGATATTACAATTACTATGAAAAGTGAAGAATTCAATTAACATTCTCGAAAATAAGAGCTTAGCTGGCTACGAAGTTTCCAGTTGTCAGCTTGACAGTTACAAACAGCTCAAGTTCAAGGATGCAGAACGCATTAAAACGGTAGATCATAGCAAAAAGTTGGACTGTGGGAATGCTGCATATTATATTCTTTCCAAAAAGTTAGCCTTTGCGATTCATTTACCCATTGGGTGAATTAGATGTCCTTTAGACAATGAAGGAATACAAATCTTAAAATAAGTTGTTAATAAATCTGCAGAAAACAAACACAAATCTAGCCAAACTCAAAAAAAAAGGTTATTTACCAGCGGAAATGTAATTCATCCTACAATACCACTGACACCACAATGAGTTTGATGAGGATATTGGACCGAGATATTCTTGTTTTTATAAAGGACCTGGGTGTCCTTATATACCAGTCACGGAATACAAGCATGCAGGTGCATCAAGCAGTTAGTAAGTCAAATAGTATTTTATCCTTCATCACAAGGAGCTTGAGTACAGGAGTATGGAAGTCCTACTGCAGATGTATAGGGCCCTCGTGAGACCACATCTGGAGCATTGCGTACAGTTTTGGTTTCCTTACCTCAGATGTACTTGCCATTGAGGGTATGCAGTGAAGATTCACTAGTCTGATTCCTACGATGGCAGATATGTCATATGGGGAGAGATTGGGTTCTGTTTTCACTGAAATTTAGAAGAATGAGAGGGGTCTCATTGAAACCCATAAAATTACAACAGGACAGATGGGATGTAGGATGATGTTTCTCCTGGCTGGGGAGTAAGGGGCCATGGTTTCAGGATGTGCAGTAGTCATTTTGGATTGAGGTGGTGAATCTGTGGAATTCAGTACCACAGAAGGCTGTGGAGGTGGGATCACCCAATATATTTTTTGAAAAAATACATAGATTTCCATAGGCTACAAGTGTCAGGGGTTATGGGGAGTCGGTGGGAGAATTATATTTAGATAGAGGATTGGTCATGACCGTGTTGAATGTTGGTGGGGGCTCAATGGGCTGAATGGCCTTTTCCTGCAGCTATTTTCTATAAAGCATCATATGTATGCTTTGATCAACAGAACCAATTAGAATAAGGATTATTCTCCATGCAAATGATGCTATCCAAATACTATAGCGGGATTTGAACTCAGGACATTTTTACTCAGAGTGTTATCACTGAACCAAGGCTGGCCTTTTGGCTCGGTGTTAAAATTATCACAAAGACTTTATCTCCACCCTACAGCTAGTCTCAGTAAAGGTGATGATGACAACTAGCGCTGATTGTTATAAAAGTCCATCTAGTTCACCAATGTCCTCTAGAGTATGAAATCTGTCACCCTTACCTGGTCTTGGCCTATAGTTGACTCTAGACCCATAGTAATGTGGTTGACTCTTACATGCCCTCTGATTTGCCCTAGCAAGCTACTTGATTCAAGGACAATTAGGGATGGGCAACAAATGCTGGGCTTGTTAGTGATATATCCATGAAAGAACTAAAATAGTAACCTTTCTTGCATACTGTCTGGAATAAAATTAGCTACTAATTATGTTATTGCAGTTTGCAGAGTCTTGCTTTATCCAAGTTAGTTGCCATGTTTCCTACATAAGATTGATTACACTTTAAAAGTACTTCTTTGACCGTAAAGCTCTTCATGATGCCCCAAAGTCTACAAATGAAGTCATTATTCCTTTCTAGAATTCATTGTACTTCTTTACAACCAAGGAATAATAAGGTTCTGAGACTGTGTATTTCATAGAGTTTTCTAATCATAATGCAATGAAGCACTGAAGGAGACCATTCAACTCATTTATTCTGCACTGACTTTCATAGAGCAATCCTATTTATTCCCTATCCTTCCAGTTTTTGTTTTCTCACTCAAATACTTATCCAATCCATTTTTGAAAGTGTTTGAATCTGTGTTTCCGCTACCCTATGAAACAATGCAATCCCAATTCTGACTGTTCATTGCTTAAGGTAAAATTTTCTTCATATTCTCCTCTGGTTCTCTTGTCAATCACCATGAATTAATCTTTCAAGAAAAGTTTGATTTTTTCATTGTATTCACTAGGAAAGGAATCGTTTATTATATTAACTATCTCGAGCTGCTCAGGTTTTACTTCGGTCACTACTGCCTCACACCTGTGGTTGTAAGATGAGAGGAATGGCTTCTTTTTAACATACTAATTGTTGTGTTTTATATCTCTATTTTACAGGCCTTTGCTTGATCCTCTGTTCATCCACTTGTATGTTTCTGTGTTGTGCAATGTTCTCACTGAACTCTTTCGCTCTTTCTGTATACAAGATTTACAAATGTTCCCCTTTATTTCCTCTATCTAAATCTTCCGTGATTTTAAGTACTTGTATCAAACTTCCTCCTGTTGTTTGCTCTAAGAAGATAACATGGACATCCTGAGACTTTTAAGTCTAATCTCTCATGCCTGGAAACATTCTAATTAATCTTTTCGGTATTCTTCCAAAGCCGTTATGTCCCTTCTAAAATATGATATCCAGAATTTGACAATAGTTTGAATCTTAAAGTCGAGATGCTTATGAGCATATGGATTAGGAACAGGAGTAGGCCCTGCGGCCCTTCAAACAGAATCTTCTATTCCTTAAGATAATATCTACTCAAATTGTTGCACTTTCCTGTCTACCCTGATAATTTTTCACTCCCTTGTTTATTCAGCATATATTGACGTCTGCTTTAAAAATATTCAACAATTCTGTTTTCACCATCCTTTGAAGAAGAGAGTTCCAAAGACGCACAATTCTCTGTGATAAAAATAAATGTTTCTCTTCATCTATGTCTCAAATGGGTAACCCCTTATGTAATGATGAGCTGATGATCCCAGAATTAAACCTGTTTTTATAGATCATGTGTTTCATGTTTGAAGTTGGTTTATGTGTTTGCTAGCTATTGAAACGTACTCACATGAGGCTGCAGATGTTCTTTAACAACAGGACCCATGTTTATCACAAAAGAAAAATAAAACAAGCAAAACTATAGATATCTATAGAAGGCAGTTAAAGTCATAGAGTCAAGGAGATGTACAGCATGGAAACAGACCCTTCAGTTCAACTCGTCCTTGCCGACCAGATATCCTAGCTAAATCTAATCCCCTTTGCCAGCACTTGGCCCATATCCCTCTAAACCCTTCCTATTCGTGTACCCATCCAGATGCCTTTTAAATGTTGTAATTGTGCCAGCCTCAACCACTTCTGCTGGCAGCTTTTTCCATGCACGCACCACCCTCTGCATGAAAAAGTTTCCCCTTAGGTCCCTTTTAAATCTTTCCCCTCTTACCTTAAACCTATGCCCTATAGCTTTGGACACCCCCACCCCAGGGAAAAGACCTTGTCTATTTACCCTATCCATGCCCTTCATGATTTTATAAACCTCTATAAGGTGACCCCTCAGTCTCCGATACTCTTGAGTAAAATAGCCCCAGCCTATTCAGTATCTTCCATCTGTTCAAGATCCCGTTGTATTCTGAGGTAACATTCTTCGCTGTCTACTACACCTCCAATTTTGGTGTCTCCTGCAAACTTACTAACCATACCTCCTATGTTCATTCCAAATCATTTACATAAATAATGAAAAGCAGTGGATCCAGCTCCAGTGCTTTCGCACACTGCTGGTCACAGGTCCCTAGTCTGAAAAGCAACCCTCCAACCCTGGCAACATCCTTGTAAATCTTTTCTGAATCATTTTAAGTTTCACTACATCCTTCTTATAGCAGGGAAACTAGGATTGAATGCAGTATTCCAATAGTGGCCTAACCAATGTCCTGTACAGCTGCAACATGACCTCCTAACTCCTATACTCAATGCACTGACCAATAAAGACAAGCATAGCAAACATCTTCTTCACTATCCTATCTATCTGTGACTCCACTTTCAAGGAACTATGAACCTACACTCCAAGGTCTTTGTTCAGCAACACTCCCCAGGATCTTACCATTAAGTGTATAAGTCCTGCCCTGATTTGCCTTTCCAAAATGCAGCACCTCACTTTTATCTAAATTAAAATCCATCTGTCACTCCTTAGCCCATTGGCCCATCTGATCAAGATTCCATTATACTCTGAGGTAACCTTCTTTGCTGTCCTCTACACCTCCAATTTTGATGTCTTCTGCAAACTTACTAACAATACCTCCTGTGTTCACATCCAGATCATTTATATAAATGACAAAAAGCAGTGGACCCAGCACCAATCCTTGTGGCACACTGCTGGTCACAGGCCTCCAGTCTGAAAAGCAGACCTCCACCACTACCCTCTGTCTTCCGCCTTCGAGCCAGTTCTGTATCCAAGCAGCTAGTTCTCCCTGTATTCCTTGCTAACCAGTCTATGATGAGGAACCTTGTCGAATGCCTTACTGAAGTCCATGTGGATCACGTCCACCGTTCTGCCCTCATCAATCCTCTTCGTTACTTCTTCAAAAAACTCAATCAAGTTGGTGAGACACGATTTCCCATGCACAAAGTCATGTTGACTATCCCTAATCAGTCCTTGTCTTTCCAAATACATGTAAATCCTGTCCCTCAGGGTTCCCTCCAATAACATGCCTACCACTGATATCAGGCTCACCAGTCTATAGTGCCCTGGCTTTTCCTTACCACCTTTCTTAAATAGTGGCACCATGTTAGTCAACTGCAGTCTTCCGGCACCTCACCTGTGGCTATGGATGTTACAAATATCTCAGCAAGGGGGCCCAGCAATCACTTCCCTCACTTTCCACAGAGTTCTAGGGTACACCTGATCAGGACCCGGAAATTTATCCACCTTTATGCATTTTAAGATGTTCAGCACCACCACCTCTGCAATATGGACATTTTTCAAGAGCTCGCTATTTATTTCCCCAAGTTCTCTATCTTTCATATCCTTCTGCACAGTAAACACTGATGCAAAATACTCATTTAGTATCTCCCCCATCTCCACACATAGGGCCTTGATGATCTTTAAGAGGCCCTGTTCTCTCCCTGGTTACCCTTTTGTCCTGAATATATTTATAGCATCCCATTTTAACACAAACAGCAAGCAAAGTTTCAACCTATTTTCCAACACTAACATTTTATAGATACTCAACTCCAGAGAAGCAGCACAGTAGGGAATCTGTGATTCCATGTGACCTTATCAACTCCCTTCAGGAAATCTAAGTACATTACATCTACCGGCTTGCAGATATTCACAGCACATGTTACTTCTTCAAAGGACTCCAATAAATTGGTTAAACATGATCTCCTATCACTAAACCATGTTGAATTTAGCTCAGTTCACTGCTGTAACGTATTTAATAATAGCTTTTAACATCTTCTGTATGACACATGTTAAACTAACTGGCCTGTACTTTCCTAGTTCTGTCTCCATCCCTTTTTGAATAAAGGAGTTATACTTACTATTTTCCAATCTAATGGAACCTTCTCAAATCCAAGATATTTTGGAAAATTTAAACCAATGTATCAACTTTCTCATTTCTTTTAAGAGCCTAGCATGAAGTGTGCTATAACCCGAAAACTGGTGGCCCATGGTTCCAACAATCTGCTCAGTACCACTATTGGTGATTGTACTTTTCCTGAATCCCTATCTCCTTTCTGTTTCCTGATTTACAGCCATTTCTGGGATGTTACTTGTAAACTTGCATAAATGACAACTGATGCAAAATACTTGTTCAATTCATCTACCATCTCATTATTTTTTATTTTTAATTCCCAGATTCACTTGATATAGGACTAATGCCTCACTTTGTTAACTCTGTTCTTTTTAAAATATCTATAGAAATGCTTACTATCTGTTTTGGAGGTGGTAGTGCAGATGGGTGTGGGAACTCTAGAAGAGGCGTTTTGGACTGGCTGCCCAGCGTTTTTCCACATTTGGTTGCTTTCACTAGAGGCAGGCTTCCAGTTGCAACAGCTGCCCAATTTGGAAATGGCTCTGCAGTCCAAGAATTTTATGTCTGGTAGATTCCAGCCAATAGTTCAGCTGTGATGATCCAGCATTTTATATTAGTTAGCATAACCTTTGGCGTTGAACTCTGTGCTTCTATTTATAAAATGCATTAACCCAAAGGTCTATCAGCTGCCTTGTTAACTCATTTTTTGCCTTCAAATGTTTGTACACAAACACAATCTTCAACACTGTACAATTGACCTGTATTGTCTCTCTCTCTTCATTCTTCCCATGAAAAACATTCACCTCATGGTTTTCTGCATTGAGTTTAATCCCTGACATGTGTCTTCCAATTCCACCAACATGTCTGTATCCTCTTGAAGTCTAGAATCGTCTTCCTTACTGTTTGCTACACTTTACAGGAGAAACTGGGAGAGTAGAATGGAGTCCTTATAGGATGTATGGTTTGAGGCGGCAGTATTGAATGCAGTACTCCAAAAGAGGCCGAATCAATGTCCTGTACAGCCGCAACATGACCTTCCAACTCCCATACTCCATGCGCTGACCAATAGAGACAAGTGTACCAAACACCACCTTCATTACCCAGCCTACCTGCGACTCCACCTTCAAGGAACTATGCATCCACACCCCAAGGCCAGTTTGTTCGGCAACAGTCCCCAGCGCCTTATCATTAACCTTATAAATCCTGCCCTAATTTGCCATACCAAAATGCAACACCTCACATTTATCTAAATTAAACTTCATCTCCCACTCTTCGACCCATCTGTTAGAGAAGAAATTGTTCAAAGTGAGAATGAGCTCAACCAAACAGACGAGGGTGATGGTGGATGAGGACTGTTCAAGCTTACCTTTAAGGAAGGAACAGAAGCCCTCAGTCTGTCCTGACAGCAGGTGGAGATGTAGAGGGATTCTATGAAGAAGAGGAGGTGACTGAGGCCAGGAAATTGGAAATTGTGGAACTGATGTAAAGTGTCAGAAGCATCACAAACTTGCATATTCTACCTTTGGTTCTCACAGCAGCGTAGAATACATCCAATCCAGACAAGAGGACTTATCCACTAACGTCATATATTTTGGAAAGTTTCTGATCGAATAACTTCCCTCACTCTTTCACTATCTTAAGGAGATGTATCAACTAACACCTTGAACTTTGGCAGAAATTCCCTGCCAGTCAAATCTGCTGTTACCTATGTATGCTCGTAAGATTATCATTTATAATTTAAAGTCAAACCAGATCAGCTAAGCAAAAAAAAACATAAGCACTGTGCCAGTTTGTAAATTTATACCATTCATTCATTTTCACGGTAATTTGATAAGTATTAATGTTTTTAAAAAGATTTCATTGTTGGTTTTGAGTAGTTTTTATCCCAGCATATCTGCAAGAATATTGTTTATCATATACCCCATTTCATCTCTCCAGAAGAAGACTTTTAAAGATGTTTCTAGGCTATGAAGCAATTAATTGGGTTCTGTAATCATTTTCAGTCTTTCAATGCTAATGTTATTTGCATGCTTTTCGAATGCTCTTCCATTTGATTTTACATGGATTTTAGAGAGACCTTTTACTCAGTTCTTGTACTGCTGGGCAACAATGTAAAAGTCAAAGAAAGCAGCAAAGTGTTGCTGATGGAACAAAATGAAATTAAATGTGAAAATACTGCAAATGTTTAATAGACCAGGTAGAAAGCAGATTTTGTTTGAAGAGGCAGAGGCCCCAATCAACAGCTGAAAATTTCAGGGGCGAAGCCAGGAATCCGTGACCAGATTTTATGGTCGTCGGGCAATTACCTGCCTAAGGCCATTGTTTTGCCGCGGTGTGAACAAATGTCCTACCTTCAGGAGCTGCTGTGGAGATGGCCAACAGGTTGTCAGACCCAGCTGTGATGGTAATTGCCATTCCCTGCTGAGGAACGGCATTGCAAGCCGGTCCGACAGCCTGGCATGGTCAGTGGTGTGTAAAGAGGCAGATATCACAGGTTCAGATTGGTTGGAGGGGATACAAGCTGAGCCTATGATATTGTAGAGGTTGGGCAGTAGTCAGGGGAACACTCCATTGGGCACGGGGTGCTCGCACAGGGGGACATCCACAGGTATGTGTCATCCTCCTGCCACTCATAAAACCCCACAATCGTATCTAGCCTATTAATATTGCACTAGAACCTCTGGTGTTGCAGTATCTCCAAGTCAGGACCACTGGTACCAAGACCATCTGCAAGGTCAGTGTAACATTTTATCACTCCCGTGAAGAGGCTTTCTTATATTCCTTTCCCAGTTCTGATGAAGGATCTCCACTTGAAATCTGTCTTCTCTTTATTTGCAACCATGCGGTGTTTCTTCGTAATTTATGTGTTTTGAAAGAATTTCAGATGGACTTTGAATTGCTTTTTCTATGCAAATGAAGACTATATCATCTGAAAACAAATGCTAACATTGAATCTTGCCTAAATAACTTCTTTTTTACTGCTCCCTTTAGAGTATCCTCTCATATCTGTGCTAGTGAAATGATTGAAATCATTGTTTCATTAATTACAGTGGTTCTTTTGTCAATAGTAAAGAAGCAGTTCCATCTGATTAGTTTAATAGAGATTGCAAGATGCACAATTAAAAACACTGCAGTTAGTTGTTATGATTTCTATGTAAGTGCTAAATAAATAAAACAATTAATGGGCTAACATATCTTCTGTCTCAATTAAGATAATAAAAATGCAAAAATGAATTTAGACCATTTATAAAGCAATGTAATTCTTCCAAGCGTGGATTATAGTGGGAAATTTGAGGAAATTTGGTGAGATGTTGAGTGAAGTCGTTCTCGACACTGAGATCAAATTTGCATTTTCTAACCAAGTGCTGTATGACAACACGTGACTCGCGCTGGTGAGAGGCTATTAATGGGGATTATCACTCATCACCCATGTTATTACTTAATTTCACCTCCTTCGTACACACTTTCCCATTGTAACATCCACCTGATAGAAACTAAACTCTGAGAATTCCTGACATGAAAGCCATTTAGGGAACCTAGAGATGTCAGCTCGTTGCTCACTCCTCCAGACTTCTATCTTGATCACGTGCCACCAAGGACTCAGAGTATTCTCCATGGACAATGACTGCATGCACACACACCCAGGGAAAGTGGTAATGTGGGAGAAGGGGTTGTCGACTGTTAGAAGCATCCTGGCTTCTACTGCTGTAAAGTGGATGCCTCATTCTAGCACGTTTACTTGATAGATCCAGGGCCGGTGGTGTAAAGTGGGCAGAAGAAGACAGATGGGTTAGGGATTTTGGGAAGTGCAAAGCCAATTGGATTGATGGGGAGAGCTACCAGGAAAGGAATGTATTGATTTGGGGGTTTACCAATTCAAAGAGGCTGAGCCCGACACTCACTATAATGAGGAGTTACTGCTTTTGCCTTCTATCAAGCTGTAAGTAACAAGTGAACAATGGAGATGAAAATAGCTGTAACCACTCCCAGAATGGATGAGGTCAAGTGCTTCATTCTGTGAAGGAGGGAGCTTCAGGTTTGAGCTGATGCTGGTGCAGGTGGGGGAAAAGAATAGGAAGTGCTGTGTGTGTGTGTGTGTGTGTGTATGTGTGTGTGTGTGTGTGTGTGAGTTGTGAGAGCACTAAGGGAATGGTAGACCTTGGTGAGAGATGGGTGCAGTAGCAGAGTTAGACTGAGTGTGAGATAGCCGAGAGAAGGTAATGGCGCTTATCCGTGTGGAACACAAAAGGTCATTCTTGCAGCACTGGTGGGAATTCCTCTGGACTATGGACAATTACTGACCCTGGTGGCAACTTCAGATCAACCTGGCAGGGTCTGTTACTATGGTTTCCTAGGGCTGTCCAGAGGACGGAGGATGTCCCTCCTTTGTACCATGCTATCCCTAGGTCCCTGTTAACAAAAGAAGCTGCCAACTTGCCTCTTTCGGCCAACTCTGAAGCAGTTCTTTCCACATTGAAACAGCGAGTGGCAGTTCCTAGCTTGCAGCAATTGACCTGGTGTACAGCTGGGGTTTAAATATGGTGACGGCAGCACATATCCTGGCATGTCTCAGCAGCAGCAAGTACTGCTTTCACTGCTCAATGCACGATAGCCCGAAAGCAATGTCATAGTGGCATGATGCATACATAATTAAATGAGCGGCAGAGAATTGCATGAGATAACTCGCTAGGGCTCACAGAGAGAAGCTGTGCATGAAAGTGACTGAAATTGACACATTGGTTCAAGAAGGCAGCTCACAACCACCTCAACTTGCACGCATCGGAACAGAATTTTTTTTTAACATTCATTTCTCGGTTGTGGAAGTTGCTGGCTGGCCAGCATTTATTGCCCATCCCCAGCTGCCCTTGAGCAGGTGGTGGTGAACTGCCTTCTTAAACTGCAGCAGTCTACCTACTGTGGGTTGACTCTCAATGACATTAGGGAGGGAATTCCAGAATTTCAAGAATACTGAATCTTAAAAGGAACAACAATTTATACCATGTGATGAAAGTGTGCTTGTGCTTGATCCATGGAAGCTGATGAGTTATTAATAATGTTGCGTTTATATTCTATTCCTTTCTATTTTTGCATCTTCTCTTGTTACCATCAAGTATTTCCTTTGGGGCTTGTCATTTGCTGCTTTGATATTTTGTCATTTTAATTCTGCTCATGACAAATCAGCTATGTAAACTTACCTGACAGGTTACTGGATTAATGAATAATCAAATAGTGGAAGAAAGAGCATACAGAGATAGTGGAATAATTTTATCTTAACTCACCAGCGGAGACCGGGATGGAGTAGTATACTTGCTTTATACCCGTCAGATGCGACTCCCGAGTGATTTCAATACAACAAAGAACTGCAGATGTTGGAAATTTGAAACAAAAATTGAAATTGCTGGAGACATTCACCAGGCCTTGCAGCATCTGTGGAGAGGAAGCAGAATTAACGTTTTGAGTCCGGTGACCCTTCTTCAGAACCCAATCGTGTCAGTTTCCCAGTGGGTGTACAGTAAGTTAAAAATGCACTGAACAGCTCTGAATTCTGCTGGAGTTGCCCAGATGTGCAGCCATAACTTTGATGGAAGACTGGTGGAACCCCTTGGTAAAATGGTGCTGGCAATGTATTTTGTGCCTTGCATTCTTGGGCTGTTTACCATGGAAATAGCTTTCACCTGTTGAAGAAGCAGCGCTTCAAAAGCTTGTGATTTCAAATAAACCTGTTGCACTCGAACCTGGTGTCATGTGACTTCTGACCTTTGTCGTTTAAGGCACACAGCTTCCTTAAGATGTGCCATTTTCTTCACTGATTTCTACAGCTTGTGAATAGTATACACAGTGATTCAAATTTTCACTATCCCCTCCCCTCATGCAACACCCTCATATCTCAATCTCCTGGTGACCATCTAATGAAGTAATGCTTCATGAACTGGAGAGGGACTTGGCTGCAGGACTGTTGCATAAAGTACCATTAAATACTGTTTTCTTGGTTTATTAGTAATTTTACTGTTCATCAGTTTTTGCCAATATTCTTCAATCCATAGAGCCTTTAGGGCAATTTTGTTAGCACTGATCTTCCACTAGCATTTATTGCTCATCTGAAATTGCCCTTGAGAAGCTGCCTTAAAGACTGAGAGACTTTTTCTGGCTGTTCAAAGGACACTTCAGAGTCAACCATATTGCTTTGGGTTTGGAGTCACATACAGGCCAGATCAGGTAAAGACAGCAGATTTCTTTCCTCAAAAAAAATTAATGAGTCAGTGTTTTTAAAAAACTGGTGCTCATCATTTCTGAGACCAGTTTTTATTTTAAATTCCAGAGGTAGCTAATTCTTTGGGATTAAATTTCCCTAGCTGCTATTAAGGGGACGGGGATTTGAAGACGTGTAAATGATTACATTAAGCAATTGGACCCTGACCTTGTAAAAAGACGAGGGCAGCTGTTGCATGGGAACACCACCATCTACAAGCTCCCCTTCATTCCACACACTATCCTGATTCGGTATCTCTATCGCTGTTGCTTTACTGTTGCTGGATCAAAACCCTGGAATTCCCTCCTTATAATGGCACTGTGGGTGTACTAACCATATGGATGAGGCGGTTCAAGAAGGCAGCTCAACACCACCACCTCATGGGCAATTAGGAATGGGCAGTAAATGCTGGCCGAGTCAGTAACTCCCACATCTTGTGAAAGAATAATGTATAAGTCCGATAACATAACTACCATGCTACTGTAGTCCATAAACGCTATATCATGTTATGTTTATTACGGGGGGGAAACATCAACCTGCACAAAGCCTTTTAATAGGTGACTGTGTTTTCCATTTGGGAAAGCTGTGATGAGAAATCTTTTTGTTTTCGTCAGGCTTATAGACCACATTGGTACATCAATCACTGGACTTTAAGTAGATCCCTTTAGGCATTTCTTAATAATAACCAGAGGGATATATCTAGAATCTTGCTTACATTTAAGTAAAATCAACACCGTAAGATTAAAGTGAGAAAGTGTCATCCAAACAATAAAGCTGCTTCATTTGAAAGTGTACTGAGTGTGATTAGGATAACAGCAGTCGCTGATAATAGAACTGATGATAAATATTTTTTCGGTATTTGAATTTTGCTTTGTAGAGCTGTCTTCTCCAATTACTACAGAGTGGTGATTTCAGAAATATGATAGATGATTATGAAGGTTGGATCTGGGTGGTGCAATAAACTAGAACAATCTGCTTTCACCTGTAGGACTTGAAATTGAGTTCAGCCCATGTACTCGGAATCAAAGTGTGAATTCTTTGATGGTGTCAGAGATTCCAAATGAACCAGTTTTGATGGACTCAGTTCAGGACCTGACAGGTCCACAGCACAGAACTGACCCATATTTGGAGTTATTTGGGATGAAATCTAGGGCCGATGTTGGGTGGCCACATAAATGGATGCTGTAAAGACTGGAAACGTCATTAATGGACTAGGGGTGTTTTCCTGGAGTTGAACTTATAGTCGTAATAAATCATATCAAAATATTTCAAACATATGGTTTATGTTTTTAAGTGCTGAAAATATAATGCAAGCACAGGTTAAACATACATTGTTGTAGTAATTGAAAGGAGATTTTTTTTCAACTGCATTGATTGATGTACCTGACAAAGGTTTCACATGGGAGAGACACCTCAAACTAATGAGAAAATAAACTCATGGCTTAACAAAACTGAGCAGCAGAACTTCCTGATTCTCACCTATCCTAAAAGATACAACTTCGCTAAATGCTTTATCAAATTAACAATCAAATCGGAAAAATGCTAGCCAGTATCTTTTATAAAATAATGTGGGTTGAATTCACAGCTTATTTCAAGAAGAGAAAGTGAGAGAGAAGGTGATGGAGAAAAAAAGAAAAAGAAAGTTACAATGGTTTGCACAACAGCACATAGTGTTTACTGGCAATTATTTACTTGAGAAGCTGCTCAGCAATATAGCTTAAACTGGTCCTGTGCTCCGTTAGGCACTTATGCAATTTCAACCCATAGGTAACCTGTTATCAGGAAATAAGCTGAGCTTATGCCTAAACTTCATTAACTTCTGAATTAACTGAAGTCACATAATCTGCTACTCTTTTTCAGGAAAAATTGTATGCAAATTGTTTTTGTATTTGGTAGATATAATAAGTGCCTTTCGCTTTTGAAATGCAGGGAGTAGCCACTCCAGCCAGGACTGGGCTATCCAGTGGCCTACAACAGAAACTGGCAAAGAGAACACTCCCGTCAGCCAAGCAGAACCAGTCCAGTGGCCTGGATGCCATACTGCGCACAGTCCCAAATTCCCATCAAAATTCCTGCAGCAAGACTTCCATTCAGTGCCTGTGCTGGGACCCACTTGTACATACACAGATAGACTAACCATTGGAGATCCAATTGGACTTTACCCTACATTTGAGAGTGGGCCAAGTTCTCTGCCACCTTCTCCACGACAACGGCATGCCATGCACACTCCTCCACGGACTCCTCCCATAGTAACAACAATGACACCTCCAGGAACTCCTCCAGTGAGGAGAAGGAATAAGCTGAAGCCACCTGGAACGCCTCCGCCAACCTCTCGTAAACTGATTCACCTCATTCCTGGCTTCACTGCATTACACCGAAGTAAATCACACGAGTTCCAGCTCGGAAACAGAGTGGAAGAAACGCAAACGCCAAAGTAAGTTAAACGCTCTTAGTGCATCATTCTTTTTCTTTGAACTTTCTGACCTCCATTTGTGTTATCACAACAATTCTGTTTGAACATTAAAGCATTTTAATGTGAAATTAATGACATCCAAATCTGTCAATAGCTATGTAGACTTTTGAAGACAATAACATAGTGTAAATCAAGCTGAAGAGGTGGAAGTTATTTTCACTCAATTATGCTTCTGGTGAGGTCACTGCTGCCATTGAAAATCTGGCACAATTTATTGCAAATTGTTAACAACTATATTTGTAAAATATTGGTTGAAAGGGTGTCGTGGCAGGACCTTTAAAAATGTCTGTCTTGGCTAAATTTTCCCCTGCTCATTTAGTTTTCCAGTGGCAATTTACTGAAGTTGGGAGCTAATAGCAATGCAGTGAGAGAAGCTATGGAAAGAACTCACCAGCCCCTGAGCAACATGAGCATTGGAAAAATAGGGTGTTATTGGCAGAAATGAGATTTTCAGTGCCGAGAGGAGAATTCTGTTTGATACTAGAAAGCAACAGTTCCCAATATGAAGATCAGAGTTGGTACCCGGTGACTCCAGCTCTCCACTCCAGAGGAAGGAACTGCCCGCCCACCTACAATGGTTGGCATTGGACATGTACCAGCCCCTGCACATTGTCATGCCACATCTCTGACCACTTACAATACCATTCTGCACTTCAGTGTTGCACATTGGAGTGCACCCTCAGCACCTTACATTACAATGTTGGCACTAGGAAAGGCAGCCAGCTCATGGATCAGACCACGGTGCTTGTAAGGGCTCTGCAATTGTTTCATTAGTGCTTATTCACGTGTGCCTGCCTGGATGCTTGCAGCATCTCTGCCCGACCTTCTTGTACTTTATCCCCTCAGTCGGAGTTTAAAAGCTCATAGTGCTTCTGTCTTAACCTGTCTTTTAGTGCAGGCACGAAGCCAGTCAGCTTGTCTTGGTTACCAGCAGTGATCAGTCAAGGGGAAGAAAGTGTTGCTGTAGGGACCATACTATGTCAATCTCACATCTGCACCACATGCCACCAGCAGAAGTGGGGAAAAAAAAGCACTGAATGTGCTTCAACCAGACAGTCAGGTCTCAAAGTCAAAGGAAACTGGTTCCCTGTTAGTCTTCAATCAGGCGTTCTTGCCACAATAAGTCAAGGGAGCCTGGGATATCAGTTCAGGGGCTTGGTTACAGTCATCCTGCAGCTGCAGGACCTGTCCAATGGGTGCATCTTAGTCAAGTCTGGGGAGTGGTCCACAATCAGACTTCCAGCCCCAGTACAATCTGTCTGGGCAATCACAGTCAGATAAGGAGCTGCTCAGAGATCAGCCAAGTGTCTGAACGTCAGTAAGGACTGTCATTTCAAGTCTGTTGAGGGGTGGCAGGGGATGCTCGGCCATGGTCAGTCCTGGGAGTTAGCTCAATAAAAGTCAAGGGGGGTAATTAGGGTGCACTGCTGTTATAGGGAAATTGGGGCTGAAGGCAATGTCCTGACATGCACAGGGGACAATAATTGTAAGGGAGGGAGATTGAACACATGAGTGGGGAGACCATACTGCATTCGTGGGCATGGATTATTGCTGTGGGGGCAAGTTGGGCTAAAGGCGGGTGGGGGCAAGTCATTGAGAGGCACATCCACCCTTACCTTGATGGGGAGACAGTGCAGCACAGCCATTGGCATGACAAAGCTATAAGGCCAGGGCTCTTGGCATGGTAATATTGAGAGATGAAGCTGTAATTCTGAGTGGTACGTGGGAATGTGTGGAAGCTTGGTGCTGATGTGGCCGACATGGAGTGCAAGAAAAAAAGGAACATAGAAATTCAGAGAGGGCTTCTTGATTTGCAGACTGAGCCTGTGACTCAGTCTGTCAAGTGCGACCAGCATCACCTTCCATACTCATGTGACTCATGAAAGCTCACTGGAAATGCAAAATGGGTGTAACCACACCCATAGTGGGTGAAGGAAGTGTTTGTTTTATTCAGTTTGAGCGTGTGGGCTGTACTTGTGAGCGATATGAAGCCCTACAAAGGGCAATTGTATCTCTAATGCAAGTCATCTCTAATCATCGAATTCTGCATGTGAAATGCACACAGTGTTCAACTATGTGGGATACAATTCATAGCCACAAACAATCTTTACCATGTCATTGGTCATTGCCAATTGATCATTGTCATCTCCTTGAAACAGAAATAATCACAGGGAACATTAAAAGTGGCACCTGTGGGCCACAATACATAAAGAAAATCCAAGATCTCCTAGGCTGCTCAAGGGCATGGAACTGATTTCCTCTTAGCTTGAACTGTAAGTATTCACCAACATGCTTTTATACACACCACTACCTTTCATGGGTGATGGGGCATGGTTTCAGTAATCCTGCTGACTTACAGGTCTTGCTGAGAGCCCTGAGATGCATCCTGCTGACGTATGAGGTGGATGGGTGCCTGGCACCCATTAAGTGTTGTGGCAGCACCATTCCAATGTAGAGGTATCAATGCGCTCCAGAGAGTGGCATTGAGGAGGAGAACTCTGTTGCAAGTTATTCTGAAATGCGGCGTAATGTTGTGGTGATGGTGGCACATGTCAGATGTCAGCATCCATTGAAGGGGCTGTATCTCAGTGAACTCTGAAATGCTGGGGACTTTTGGCTAAGGTAGATTCCCAGGTGAGCAAGTGGAAAACTGAAGCTGCCACGTATTCATGGAACTTTCACGTTGTGAATCGTTGCCACCTGGTTTCTCATCTCCATGTGGAAGAATAACAAACTGCATATCAATGAGGTGAGATTAGAAACTAATGAGACATAAAAGCATGAACATAGGCCTCTTTCTCATTTCATTGTTCAAACCTTGGATGGAAAGTCGGATTTTTTTTTCAATGTCAAGAATCTCACTGTTACAATGTCAGCTTATTTTCACAACTGAGTCGCCATTGCCCACATCATTCAAAGTCTGGGAAACAATTCCTTCACATTCCATGTTTTCTTTGTGCATTCATCTTGAAAATGCAGAAATGGAACAATTTTATAGAATTGTACAATCATAAAATTTTACAGTACAGAAGGAGATCGTTCAACCCATTGTGTCTGTACTGACCCCTGGAAAAAATAAATTTTAAATGGGTTTACACAGTGGAAATTTGTTTTGAATAGTGTAATACACTGAAATAGCAAAAATAAACTCTATGCAAAAATAATAAGCATGATGAAAATATCACTCAATGTGTTTTCCAGGCCTTGAAAACAAAAATGAACAACTAATCATGATGTTCCCAATTACTTACAGTGAATTGAATGCTGTCTTCCCTGAAGAGTTGCAGTTTATTTTTTAAAATAAAATCTAATAACACAGAACCAAGCTGCTGTTGGGACAATGAAGTGCATTGATGACACCTATATGTTTACTGTTCTAATTGTTACAGTACGATTGTAGGTACTAGCTGTGGGGTACAGTGGGTAAAAATAAAAAATCAATGATCTTGAGAATATAGATACAGGAGTTGATCATTCAGTAGAGATACAGAACTTGGCTGATTTGTATCTGAGTTGCGACTTTTTGATAATTTTCATTTGATGCCCTAAAATCAATCTCAAATGTATCCCAGCTTCCTTACCATTTTTGAGGGAGTGAATTCCAGATTTTCACTACTCATTTGTAAAGGCTTACTAATTTCACTCGTTTTTAGCTGAAGTACTTAAGTTTTAATTTTAAGGTTAAGTTCCTGGATTTCCTGGAGAGGAAATGGTTTCCCTGTCCCTTATCAATTTCCGTTATACTTATTAGATCACCTCTTAACTTTTTAACGTCAAAGAGAATGCAAATCAAGTTGATGCAACCTACTTCATAATTTTTCAAAATATAATTTGAATTACAGACTTGATTTGGATCAGAAAATTCACAATAATTTTATAATTGTAAGCACACACTTCCAAATTAGTTTCACTTCATTTCACCAAATGACAATGTCAGATATTCAGCATGCTACTATTAGCCAATCCATCACAGAAAATATGTATTCATTATTTTTTGTTAGAAAACAAAATCAGATCTCATGTGTTAGCAATATATGCCTCTGACTGATTTATGGCTCTGATGCCTCTTAAAATTAGCTTGTCTGTGAAAGCTATTCATATAGGTCCAGGAATTCAACATTATTAGTTAAAAGAACAATATAAATGTTGATTTAAATGCTTGTGTCTGTTTATTTACTGGCTTGAGAAACTCACTTTTATTCACCATTTATTTTCTAATTAGTGATTCTATTTTTACATTTTCTGTTTTATCATGTATTGTGACCTTTCACAACAAACCAAATTCCCTATTTCTTACCCATTGCAAGGCGCCACAATCACCTATCAGAAAATTGCAGGTCAGCTTCCTTTGGTTTTTCACTGATTTCAGAAAAGACTTGAAAGATCAGGGTTTATGCCTCTTTTTGGCTGCCTATTCACTTTTGTAATTTTTATCTCAACAAAATCATATTGAGAGATATTTAACACAATCCTTGTGGAATAAAATGTGACCTCTGAATCAACAATTATAACAGGTGTTAATGAATTCTAACACGGATTTTTCCTTCAGATGTCTGCATTTACATTCAGAAGTATTATTTTTAATTGGCTTGTTATGAATATGATGAAGAATGGGTCTGGAGTACACATTACATTCCTTTTCTCCTAAATTGTGATAATAAGCTGTAGAACAGAGAGACCTAGGGATTCAGGTACATAATTTTTTGAAGTTTGCGTCACAAGTAGACAGGGTGATGAAGAAGGCATTCAGTACACTTACCTTCATTGCACAGAAAATTGAGTATAGAGGTTGGGATGGCATATGTTGAGGTTGTACAGGATGTTGGTGAGACCTCTTCTGGAGTACTGTTTGCAGTTCTGGTCACCCTGTAATAGGAAGGATGTTATTAAGCTGGAAAGGGTTCAGAAAAAAATTACCAGCATATTGCTGGGAATGGAGGGTTTGAGATATAAAAATAGACTGGAAAGGCCGGGACATGTTTCACTGGAGCTTAGGAGATTGACAGGTGACCTTTTTTAGGTCTGTAAAATCAGGAGGGATATAGATAAGGTGAATGACAAGGGTCTTTTCCCTAGCGTGGGGGTGTTCAAACTAGGGGGCGTAGTTTTTAGGCGAGAGGAGAAACATTTGAAAAGGACATGAGGGGCAACTTTTTTTTTCACATAGAGAGTGGTTCGTCTGTGGAATGAACTGCCAGAGAAAGTGATGGATGCAGGTACAGTTACAATGTTTAAAAGATATTTGGATAAGTTTATGAATAGGGAAGGTTTAGAGGGATATGGGCCAAGAGCAGGCAGACGGGACTACTTTAGTTTGGGAACAAGATCGGCATGGACTGGTCGGACTGAATGGTCAGTTTCCATGCTGTATGACTCTATGACTCTCTTACTCTGTAACTGTGGAGCATCTCACTTTCAGAATCTATTGCTATTCAATCTCAACAAAACTGACTTTCTGTGCATTCTTAATGTTCTAAGCATGTTTTGAGGACAGCTCATAACTATTTTTTATTTGAGAAATATTTCAAATTCAGAAAATATGAAGCTGTAATCACTTTATACTTTTGATATTGATGTAGCAATATGGAATGTGTTAGTTGTATTTGGGGTAATTATTGGGTGAATGTGGATCTTTTACATGATAGATTGCAGTTTTTTCAAAATAATTATTGCTGTTTCCATCCTGTTTGCCGCAAATGACTTACTCATCATTCCAGGCTGCAGTGGCTCTGATTTGATAACTGCAGACATGCTTTACCCACTGCCTCACAGCATAAATGGAAGTGGCATGTGTTTCTCCAGGGAATGCAGGAGGGATGATACTGTGTAGGAAATGGCCACTTTAGAGAGAAACAGTGCCTAAGGAGAGGAAGTCACTTGGAAAGCTGAGTTAAAATAGCCCTGAATGACACTGAGGTTAAAAATACAGAACAGCTTGGAAATAGACAGTAAAATGAACAGAGTAAGAAAAATGAAATAAATAATACACAGAAAATGAAACAGGTATAGCAGAAAACTGGGTGAAGTTTAGCATATCAAACAGAATGATGGAGAGACAATAAGAGCCTCAAATGAGTAAATTTTCCCTCTTGGAGCAAATTTTTCCACAATCAATGGCTGGCACAGTAATTAGATGTTACCGAATGAAAGGAATTGAGAACTTTTAGTGCCCATTTGGAACAGTGAGAATAATAGGATTCTGAGCTTGTTCTTTGAAGATCATCTAACACAACCTGCATCCTCAGGACAAACTTTCCCAGCATGAGAAAGGAAATTAGCTTGGAAGGAAAAATAAGCAAGCAACAAACTTGCTTTGCTTAATGGATACTTTGATCATGATGAATCTTATGGCCTTTTGAATGTAAGGATTTACCTGTAAATAGGCAAGAGAGTGACCTCAACCGACAGGACCATCTACTGGTGAAAGCAGGGAATGAATAAAAATTGGAGTTGGAGGAACCCAAATTTCTGAGAGGGTTATCAGACAGCAGACTTCACCGAGGTGGGGAAGAGAGACACCATGCAAGGATTTGAACATGGAAATGGGAATTCTAAAATTGAGACATGAGCAAACCACGAGCAGTGTGTGCAGGGATGATGAATAAACTACATTAATGTAAACTAAATCTTTGTAAGAAAAGGCACAGAAAGAAGTACAGGGGTAAGTCATATGAAAATAGTAGAGGTATTCTGCAAAGGGGTGTCTAGTCTAAAGGCAGCACTTTATTGCAAAACTTTATGCAGTTATACTTATTTTAGAGTTTGGGGAATAACTTTGATTTTTAAATTTAAGGAGCGAATTTGTGTACCTTCACCCATTGAGAGTGCACTCTAGAAATATGAAGTGCCTTGAAAATACATTTTCCAACTATTTGGAAAATGTGAAAAATTATGCTTCCTTGGAAAACTAAAGATAGGACCATGACCTCACAGTGATGGTTTTTGATTCTATGGAGACCAATATCCATGAGAATTTCTAACTTATTTTCATTATGATTCACTGAGGGCTTTATCGGCTCAAACCATTTTCAGCAACAAATAATTGATGAAATAAACAAATAAAATTAGCAAGAAGCTGCAAAATAAATTTGTGTTATCAGTCAAAAATTAAGAATTGTTTTTGCCTTCTTTTGCTTTTTGCCTTCACTCCTGTTTTGCTTGATGAGATGTAAATGCATATGATGCAAAGTGATAGATCAATCCCATATTTGTACATATATCTCTGCGTTTGCATCAGTATATTCGATGTTATATTCACCTGATTCTTTTCGTCTGTCTTCAGTTATTATCGTCTGTTTCTCATGAGCAAATTTATTTTGTTCTCTTTTTCTGTTTCCTTTTTGTTTCATTTTTCTTCACTTGCCTGCCCTCTGGATTTTTCCATCTTCCACTAATTTTTTTTTTGCTGACTATTGTGTGTCTGTGAAGCTACCCCAAGTTTCACAGAATGACTGCTCAATGACTGAATATTCTGGATAATGTTGTGAATACAACTCACACAAATTTCACATCTCAGTTCAAAGAAATCTTCCATCCACTCCAAACCCATGTCATGCTGTAACGAAATTGAAAAGTTGAGGATTATTTGTTTCATTTCATACATTGTCCCGTTACAATGTCTATCAGATTTCTGAGTTACATTTCTCTAACTTCTTCTTTGACTCTTTTGCTCCTTACTTTCTATTTAGGTCTCCGACGTTTGGGCTAGGATCAGAGATTTTGAACAGTCACATTACCTGGACAGGCAAATTTAGGCATACACCTAGGTAACTCCATTACTGATTCCATTGTTTTGAATTTTCAGACCATTTTGTCTCTCTGATGGCAACACTTTTGTACTTGCCTGGGAGAATTTTCCCCAGTGTGGTATCAGTATTTAACTTCTGAACCAACTTGGTATTCAAGAAGAGTTGGCCTTGAGCAAAGGAGGGAAAGAAACCTGCTGGAGGATTTTGAGATCAAATTGGATGAAAGAATGATGTTGCATGAACTGGACTTGCAGAAGATGTGAAGGAATTGTATCTTTATTTCAATTCTTAAAATTCTTCAATCAAGTCTTCCATTAGCCCACTAATGGGCATGGAAAAATTCGAGGTGTTGAACACGTTCACTGTGGGAGGGATATGCTGTGAGTTGTGAGGGCATGTAATCAGCATGAAATCACGACTAACAGAGTAAATGATGAGTGGAAGAAATCACTGATATGAAGAAGGAACAGTGGAAGAGAGTATGGGAACCCTGAGTTAGGAATCAGAATAGCACAGATTTTTAAAAGTTTATTCATTCGCAGGATGAGGGCATCGCTGTCCAAGCCAATATTTATTGCCCATCCCAGAGGCCGATTAACAACCAATCACATTGCAGTGAGTTTGGCGTCACACGTAATCCAGACCAGGTAAGGATGGCAGTTTCCTTCCCTAAACGACATTAGTGAACCAGATTTTCGTCATTTTCCAACAATTGACAACAGATTTGTGGTGGTCATTGGACTGTTAATTCCAGAATTTTATTGATTCCAAATTCCACCATCTGCCGTGGCAGAATTTGAACCCAGTTCCCCATTACTTGGGTCTCTAGATTAACAGTCCAGCGATAATACCACGAGGCCATCACCATTGCCATAAAATCATGTGAGGAGACCCCAGAGAACTATCAACTTAACTTTTATTGAAAAAAGTTATGTTCATTATGTTTTTGAAACTGATTTATATGCGAATGGAATAAATAAAATATTCCATCTGTTATCATGTGCATCTCCGGATGCAAAACATAGGAGGAAGGGACTGTCAAAACCCAGCCCTAGCTTTCTTTCAGCTGAGCTTCAAAACAGTAAGATCTTTAAGGGATTGGCAGCTTCTTCTGGATAATTTTCAGTGAAGATTAGCTTGAAGATTACCAAGCACCTGCCACATGAGTACCTTTATATTTTAACATTTTCAATTCAGTCTCAAGAGGATGACGACAGCTAGACACTGTTGAAAGGGATGAAGAAGCACTGCTGGAAAGTTTCAGTTGGGAATTGGAAGAAAGTCAAACTTGGGAATGGTAGTTAACTTGGAGTATCTGCTCAAATTATGATATGTCTATAGAGGATCTGAAACTAAATATTAGTGAAGATTACTGTTGGGGAAGTTTGTGAGTTATTTTACAAAAGTAAGGAAATCAACTAATTAATATTAACCAAAAAGCCAGAGACATTCTACGTATCACACAAATGAGTAAGGCAGTATCTAAGTTTCAGTGTCTTTGTATTGCCATATGTGTGGAGGCTTTGTGTCCAAAAGATTGGTAGATTATATCAAACAGCATATCACTTTCTCTTTTTGCAACAAGCAAGATATTGACTGTTTGCAACAGCCTGTGTTTACAAAACTTGCAGCATAATGTCCAACATTAAATGTGATTCTGGACAGTATTTCCTGGATAATTCTGAGTACGTGAAGAATTGTACTGACAATCAATTTCGGATTGTCCTTTGGGCTCGTAGTGAAGCACACTTGGAAGCTATTAATACATAGAGCCCTCCTACTTGTAGTCAGAAAGAACGTGTACACACATTGTGTCTGTTTCAGCTCAACAAAATAGGGGCCTGCCTTCACTGGTTCATTTCTCAGCGTAATGCACTGCCCAATCATAACGAAATTGCCTGATTTAAAATTCAAACAATGTTGACAGTTAACTGCCAATCATCATTAATGGTGCTTTCTCCATGGCAATGCCTCTACCAATCAGCACTCCCCTCTTATGCAGTATAAATGTAGGTTTTCCTGGTGAATTGGGATTCTTACAAAATGTCCTGATGAGTGCAAGTCAAAAAGCCTCCTCAAAATGTGTCTTTTTCCAGTAATACTTAATTAATATTTGGGAATACTGGGAATTGATGGCATATGAATTGAATTATATTAAAGTCACTTGGAAGCCAATTTACTTATGAATATCCATACTTAAGGGTCTTAAAAGATCACTAGGAATAGGATTGCTAGAAAAGTGGATAATATTAGTGAAAATTTAAAGGAGCTGTGAAAACGATAACACTTATACAAGTTATGTGGAATTAAATGCTGTTAACTGTAGAAAGAAATACCCGTAACCGTTGGTTTTAGAAATGACTTATTTTTATAGTGAGGATCATCTCCACTGGATTGTTAGGTGTTCAATTCAGAGCCAATATATTAATGGTTAATAGACAAGTTCAACTATGTCTATGGTAATTGTATGCACTTGTGCACGAAACACCCTGCTTTTTTAAGTCATAATCATGAAACACAAATGGAATTTTAGAGAATGAGTGTTATAATAGTTCATAACTGAATTTAGAGTGTAGTGGTATGAGAGCTACTGTCTTGTGAGTGAATAGCAACAGGCTTTATTGAATATAACTCCATAGAGAAAGAGAGAGAGTAGTAAGAGATGGTGTGTTGTCTGGGGCCCTTGAGGCCCGGGCTGTATTTCCATGTGATCTGATGTCACAGTGACATAGCTCCCTTTGCATAAGTTCGGTAGTTATAGCAAGAGTAAAAGTACAATTCTCTTTACGTGGAGAAGATATAAAATTGTACAAATGACAAATCTGGAGACAACCTCTTGGCACCTCTTCAGGTAAAATCATGAAATTTGTCATCTGATTGACATTCTCCCATTTCAAAAATCGAACCATGTTCCATTTGTCTTTCTTTATTTAAATGGTACGTCTGTATTGAAATCAATGTATCCTTGTGTAGAATTACATAGGCCCAAGTCTTCTGGTCTCCAGATTGTCAGAGGCCAGTTCAAGATGCAGGCTGGGAACTTGTGGAGGTCCTGACACGCTGAACTACATGGGAATTATCCAGGAAGTTTGACCTTCCAATCAACAATTTCCCTGCATCCCAGGATCCTCCATGAATATGTCCAACTCCGAATAGAATTGGAGACATTGGACAATTCCAATTTACCAACTGAATAGACACTTAGGAAATGTTAGACAAAAAAAAAATCCAAATGAATTCTTGAATAACTACACAAGTGACACATCAATCACTAACAGTGAATCCTGATAAGCTTCCAGACCCCATGACTAACAGCACCCCCTCCACCCCAACTGACCCAATATCTACAGCCACAATCCCTGACTACCTCCCTAACATGTCCGATTACTCTGACTGCTCCAATTACTCCCCTGAGACCAGCTACCCCACCAACTGACCTGAACTCAACCGCATGTCACCCTACCCACCAACCACCTCAACCACACAACCTACTGACCAAAAATACCCTGCACACGTACCTACTTACCTCAGTCTCTAGCCGTCATGCCCATTCACTCATTCGTCATTCACCCATACATCTGTTTACTAACGTTTATTAATGCAGTTATATTCAAACTGGACCTTTCAACTTCCCATGTCCAGCTCGTGGGGTGGGGCCTTGTCATCTCTCTAATCTGCTATGATAGATATCAGTGAGACACTGCACTTTGCATTTGATGAGAAGCAAGGCTGGGATCACCCACCATGGAATGCAGAGTATCATTCAGTCAAGAGAATGTTCCAATAGAATGGCTATTTGACGATGATTGCTATTCTTTGGAAGATCTGGCTCATAGAATGTACGTCACATTAAGCCGCTGGCTCCAGCCATGTTTATGATCCTTTTAAAGCTGCTCCTATTTGTCATGTTCATATTGAAAGGTGGTGCAGCCTTGAGGGACCATATTCTGTACTGCTAATTTCCTTAACTCAATTAGCATTACCTCACTTCTCTGGTCCCTTGTGCTTATAAGGATGGCCAACCTTCCATCTGCAAGAGATGATGGGAATGCAGCCTCAGAACTTTGGTGAGGAAGGATGGGGTCATCTGCACTTCCTTTGGTGGCTGAATGGGTCAATTCTGGCACGGTAAAGTCTGCCACAAGTATTACATGTGAAGTGGTGCCTTGCCAGTAGTGTAGGATGATCACTGTTGATGCCTTGCTTGGCACTGGTTTTGGAGCTTCTGAAACCACACGTTGACCTGGGGGTGGGTGGACCCCTGCTTATAGCTGGTGTTACTGCTTGCATCAGTCGTTAGGTAGAGTTTCCCACTTGTTATGAATGATGTTGCGGGCTTTTGTGTCTTTTTTTTGACAGCATCCTTGAATTGGTACTTTGGACACACTGCTGACCTCTTGGCGCAAGTTATTTCCCTGTGTATGTTTATTGAGTTTCCTCTTAAAAGCATCAATACGATTCAGCTCGAATTCTACCTGTGGTAGTAAATTTGACATTCTCACCCCTCTCCCATTCTCTTTGGTACAAGCATTCGAGAACTTTGTGGCACCTATAGGCCCAGAGTTCTACACCACACAGCAGAGTGGACTGTCTTCAACTTAATGCCACATGTGTACATGAAGTTGGCCGAATACAAAACTTTCTTCTGGATGCCTGCATGGATCATACTGGCAACCTTGGAGCACACACAATCAAAGCATAGGAATTTCACTACAACCCTCAACAGCATTACAGAGTCCTGCAAGGGGCATTCCCAAAAGTGTAAGGAGCATTGAAGATGCCTTCAATTTAAAGCTGTCCACCACGACAGCAGTATTTGACATTGAAAGGCAAGTGCATGGGTGACTTCTGAGAGATCATGCTAATCCTTTGCAGCCAATGTGTGGTTTCAAGGAAAATGAGCTGAGCATATTCTTAACATGTAAGTCTGCTGGGATCACAGGAATCAGTTGATCTCAACGTCCAAAACTGTATATTTATGCACAACTCTGTTATGATAGTTGATCAGGTGAAAATGTTAAGTGGCGATGCATTTCTAATGAAATCTCACCCTTGCCACCCAGGGCCCTCAGAAGCTTTTATTTTTCACTTGACCTGCCAATATGTGTACTGTGAATGGTTATTCTTGGTCTACAGAGTTTGACCTGGTGCAGAGCTGGGTTTCAAATATGGCATGAAAGTCAGACTGTCCTGGCATTGGCAAGTGTTTCGACCATGGTGCGTACATGAAAGCTCAAGTGTGGTTCTGTAGAGACATAGTGCATACATAATGAGGTGGGTAGCAGAGAATTAGGCGAGATAGCTCTCTAGAGTTCACAAAGCGAAACTCACCAAAATTGACATTCATCCCATTTTTGAACAAAGGTAAAAACATCGTGTGAGAACTTATCCTAATTCCCCTTCCAATATGAGGAAAATAACCCACCAATTCCTGGGGTTATTGCTCTGTACCTCAAGAAGGCCTGTAGAATGTATCAGAGATAGTAGGAACTGCAGATGCTGGAGAATCTGAGATAACAAGGTGTAGAGCTGGATGAACACAGCAGGCCAAGCAGCATCAGAGGAGCAGGAAGGCTCATGTTTCGGAAGGGTCTAGGCCCGAAACGTCAGCCTTCCTGCTCCTCTGATGCTGCTTGGCCTGCTGTGTTCATCCAGCTCTACACCTTGTTATCTCTGTAGAATGTATGATCCCTTAACAGTCCTAACACCAGCACATAGGTGGCAGCAGTGAGACTAATTGCAAATAGAAGACCACATTTGGAAATGTAAAATAAAAACCGAAAGAACTGCGGATGCTGTAAATCAGGAACAAAAACAGACGTTGCTAGAAAAGCTCAGCCGGTCTGGCAGCATCTATGAAGAAAAAATCAGAGTTAAACATTTTGGGTCCGGTGACCTTTCCTCAGAATTTGTAAATGTGTTGCTTTTCTTTTAACCAACAACAAATTTGCAGTCAATAAATAATTATTTCACCCAACTCTGATCTATTGGAAGCGTGTGCTAGTTAGGTCCTGTCTGGCTTTTTTGTAGCCAGTGGTGCACCACCCTATTGTGCTGAAAGTGATCTTGTTCCTGCTCAACGTCTTCATCTTCCTTCTTGGAAGGTTGCTGCTACTCCTCCAACTCTTCAGTGCCCGTTCACCTGCTTCTTGCGTCCTGTAGTTGTGGAGAGTACAGCACGCGAGGATTATGCAGCACATTCCGTCTGGGGTTGCACTGTATCAATGTTTGACATTAGACAGGAGGTTGCATTATGACAGCATCAAAACAGTTTTCCAAATGAAGTCCATTGGGCTAGCAAACTTACTTATTATATAATGTAACCATTGTGTAAACTTTCTTTCAAACTATAGAGTGCAAGAGTGGAAACAGATGAATACATGTTATGTTGCATCAAAGTGGACATTGCTCACGCTGGACATAAGATGTGTTGCTACTATTTCTAAAAATATTGTTGAAATAACTCTTCAGAGGCCAGCATCCCATCACCAATCATCTTTATTTACAAATGCATAGCCTTTAACAATAGCACTGCCTCTGAGGCATTCAAGGTATCAAATCCCTAACATTCATCCTTTTATGTCAACCAGGACTCCCTAATTGAACCAAATAAACAGCCCCAGTCAGGGAACTCATGTTCTATGAGGTCCAGCTGGCTAACCTTGAATCAGTACATCCCTCCCCCTCTGAGTCCATGGACACAGGGTGGTCTGATTTTTTTGAGAGCCTCCTAGGGTGTTTTAGCACCGGGTCAAGTTCCTTCAACTTGGAATCCAGCATGTATTGGGAGAAAGGGAGCTCGCCTGTTGTGCCTGGAGCACTTCGGTAGATTTTCACTCCTTTCTTCTGGAGGCAGAGCATTGAGGTGGCTTTTTCTGTCATATCCATCCCTGATTCAGAGGATTCGATGATGTTTGATGGAACGGTGACTCACTGGGTTCCTGAAGTATTTCTGAAGGCTCTGAGGGGCAGGGCATGTTCTTCTCCCACACAGTCTGCGAATTTGCAGCTTCCAAGTGGTCCACTTGCTTATTCAGGGCAGTCATACCTACCCGAACTTTATATATCACAGATCCTGATCTTGCATCGATCATGCCTCTTACCCATGAGGGGCCAATTCCATGATTCTTGCACCAAACTTCATCCCCAGTATCAAATTATCTTTCTCCCTTGGTTGAGTCTTGGATTCAGCATTGGAGCTCCTGATGCCGTTTCACCCTTCTACCTAGGCCCAGGAAGATCAGACTTAACCTGGTGCGGCATCTCCTACCCATTAGCAAATCTGCCCGGGGCTATCCCTGTAGTTACATGTGGGGTGGCTCTATAATCAAACAAGAATGTGAAAACTTGGCATACTGTGAGGCTGTAAGCTGTTTCTTCAGTCCACCCTTCAAAGTTTGGCCTGCTCTTTCTGCCAGGACATATGGAATGGTCCTAATATGTCAAATCCCATTCAACTTTAAGAAGTAACTAAAGTCCCTGTTGTTATCAGGACATCATCTAGGCAAATGCTGACCTGAGGAAGACGTTGCAAAATGTTCTCCATCGTCTGCTGAAAATTGAACAGGCTGACGATATGCCAAATGGCAATCTTGTGTATTGGAACAAGTCCTTATGCCTATTAATTGTAGCATACTCTGGGAATCCGGTCTAAACACAGTTGCAAGTAATTGTGGCTCATGTCAGGCTTCATGAAAGACAAACATCTCTGCTTTGCATATAAATCCTGTCTCTGAGGGATTGGGTATTTATCCAGCTGTGAAAAGGGGTTTAGCGTTTGTTTAAAATCCCCACAAAGGCAAACCCACCCATTGGGCTTCAAAATTGGTATGACCGGTGCTGCCCATTCCACAAATTGGACTGATTGGATGATTCTTTCACTTTCTAGTCTTCTGAGTTCTGTTTCTATTTTTGTTGTGAAGCAAATGGGTGGGCCTTGCAGATTCATGGAATTGCTTCCTGGTCAACGTGTGAAGTTGCTTTGTCTTCTCTGATAGTCCCTACACCTTCCTGGAAAATTGCCAGGCATTTAATTAGGACTTCAATGAGGCAGCTACTTTCTAATTGAAAATGTTGAGCCAATCTCGGTGAATCTGTCACCACCAATTTTGCCCCATCAAGGTGGGCCTGAGCCTTCTACTACAATCACTGGTACCCAAACCAGCTGCCTTTCTCAAGAGACTGGAACAGAGATTGTACCCTGAATCTGTAAAGGTTCCCTGGTATAGGTTCTCAGCCTAGCTAACGTCATGCACAAATTTAAGGGCCGGATTCCAATCACGTTACAGCCCATTTGCGCTAACGAAACATGCATTATAGCAGAACTATAAAACTACAAAAAATTTCTGCTGTACAGTGGTTTTCTATAATGATTTCCCTATAAGGTGATTTTCTGTAGCGCCGAGTCACACAAGGATGCAACTGTCTCCTTATAGGAGAGGTACATGTAGCTTGTTATCATTAATACCAAGAATCCATGGGTAGTTAAGACCATAGCTTTAAATTGACAGGGTTGTAACAGTAGCATCTGTGTCATGAAAGTGTTTGTACAGATATTGTCCGGGGAAACTGTAAGGGCCAGCAATCTCATGTTACTTATTGAAACTGCACTGGTTGACCGGATATTGATTTTATTGTAGTGCAATGAACGTGCAAGGGGAACACCCGCTGGAAATCAGTAGGCTTCTCATTTGAAAATACAGATCACTTTGCAGTGGTGTTATTAGGGTCCCACTGAAGTGTTAACTGGATGTGGATGTCCTTATAGCCTTCTGCCAGTTCAATTTATTGCAAAGAAGAATTGCAGATGGAAAAGGCCCAATATGATTCTCCTTGTCTTTCTTTGTGTGGTCAGAAGGAGCGGCAGTACTTTGAGCTAATGTTGTTTCTTTGTTCAAGAAGGGAAATAAGGATAATCCATGAAACTATAGACTGGTGAGCCTCACATCAGTAGTTGGGAAGCTCTTGGAGAGGATTCTTAGGGATAGGATTTACGTGCATTTGGAAAAGCATCACCTAATTAGGGACAGTCAGCATGGCTTTGTGTGGGGCAGGTCATGTCTTACTAACTAGATTGAATTTTTTGAGGAGGTGATAAAGATAATTAATGAGGGTAGAGCAGTGGATGTTGTCTACATGGATTTTGGTGAGGCTTTCAACAAGACCTTTCATGGTAGGCTCATTGCAGAAGATTAAGATGCATGGCATCTACGGTGACTTGGCCGTGTGGATTTGGCTTGGCTTGCCCACAGAAGGACAGAGGGCAGTGGTGGAAGGGTGTTTTTCTGGCTGGAGGTCCATGACTAGTTGTGTTTCGTGGGGATCTGTACTGGGACCTCCGCTGTTTGTGAAATGACTTGGATGAAAAGGTAGATGGAGGGTTTAGTAAGGTTGCAGACGATACAAAGATTGATGGAGTTGCAGGTAGAGTAGAAGGTTGTCAAAGGATGTACCGCGATATAGATCAGTTGCAGATATGGGCAGAGAAATGGCAGATGGAGTTTAATCTGGGTAAGTGTGAGGTGCTGCACTTTGGGAGATTAAATGTTAAGAATATGTTCAGTTAATGGCAGGGCCCCGAACAGCATTGATGTACAGAAGGATCTTGGGGTTCCAGTCCATAGCTCCTTGAAAGTGGCCATGCAAGTAGATAGGGTGATAAAGAGCTGTCTAGTTTGCTTGGTTTTATTGGCTGTGGAATTGAGTACAAGAGTCAGGATGTCATGTTGCAGCCTTATAAGGTTAGGCCACGCGTAGAATATTGCATTCAGTTCTGATCACTACATTACAAGAAGGATGTGGACGCTATGGAGAGGGTGCAGAAGAGGTTTACCAAGATGCTGCTTAAATTAGAGGTATGAGTTATAAGGAGAGGCTAGAAAAAACTTGGGTTGTTTTTCTCTGAAGCAGCGGAACCTGAGGGGAGACTTCATAGAAGTCTGTAAAATAATGAGATGTATAAACAGGGTTGATGATCAGAATCTTTCTCCTGGAGTTAAAATGTCTAATACTAGGGGACATGCATTTAAGGTGAAACGGGGTAAGTTCAAAGATGATGTGAGGGGCAAGTTTTTTTACACAGAGTGGTAAGAGTCTGGAATGGGCTGCCAGGGTGGTTGCAGAGGCAGATACAATAGAGGTGTTTAAGAGACTTTCAGATAAGCACGTGAATATGCAAGGAATGGAGGGATAGGGATCAAGGGACGCATAAGGGATTAGTTTACTTTCGCATCATATTTGTCTCAAAATCATGGACCAAATAGCCCGTTCCTGTGCTGTACTGTTCTGTGTTCTAAATAGAAAGCTACAATTATGTTGAGTCAGTTCCTTAAAGATGTTGTATTTTTTTGAACAGATTACACTAGTGTATGTAGTTACTAAGTTTTGTGATTTGATTTTGATTTTGATTTTGTTACGTGTACTCAAGTTCAAAAGTACAGGAGCACAGTGGAAAGTGAGTAATGTTGCAACACAAGTCGCCATCTTAGCTACAAGTACCGAAGTACAGAATCTTAAGAGCAAAGTTAAAAGTTAAACATTGCAGTGATTATAGTACAGTGACACCTTCTTAGTTTTAAGTAGAAAATAAAGAAATAAAGCTGAAAGTTCAAACATTACAGTCTTACAGATTGAACCAATCTTAAGTTTCTTTTCCAAAAAAAACCTAAAGTAAATTATTTTTTTAATCACACTTTGGATTGAATTGTTCTGTGTTGTTAATAGATTTTTGCTACAGGTGGTCACATCTAGACAATGTGCTTAATTTTTCAGTCATAAAAAGGTTTTGTCAAGTATTTTATGTTTGAAATAAATAAAGACAAACAAATATAAATCCAAATTTAATTGAAAAATATAACAAAATGGTAGGTACCCATAGCAACTTCCAATTGTAAATGTCATTCATGGGCTCAGTTTTTCTCAGTCACTGAAGATGGTTTCTAATTCAATGACATGATTTTTCAATCTAGGCCCAATTAATTAATTTCATGGTAGTGTTTGATGGACTTCACTGTTGTGCATGCAATTCCACACAGCAGCTTTCATTTAGAATGAAATTCACATAACACTGTCAATTTAACAATAATCAATGGATAATTGAAAATGACAGCTTAATTTATTTTTGTGACATATTTCTTACGATGAATGAATGTGTACCATAAAAAATTACCATGTGCATAAAAACAAGATTGGTGTCAACAATTTCAGAACAGAAAGATTTTAATTTTGAAGAAGAGTTTTTATCTTGACTGTGTTATTGTATTTCTTCAGATGTTACATTATTAATGCTTGAGTGTGCCAAGCTGTTTTTTGCTCTTTGTAAGAATTATGTGGAGTGAGAACAGTTCAACTAATTTATGTCCTCCTGCTCAAGCTATCCAAAATCCGTGACAATAATTTTGAATGATTATAGTGTTGAGTACTTTAAAGAGCATGTTCCATTCTCGATCAAAGATTCTGTAGTCTCCAAAGATAGAGTGTGAACATCTGGAAAATGTTCAGAATGAGATGTACAGCCAACATTTCAAAGTGACATATGTCTGAGTGTGTTTACTTATTTCAACTGAAAATGAATGACTGCCACTTCCTTTGGATGACAAATGGCAGTTTTTGTTTTCAGTGGTTTCTGATATCGAACTGGTATTTAAAATTATGCATTCACCATCTTAAAGGCTTCAGTGTGTTTCAAAAAAGTCAATGCATCTAAAACGTCTGTACACCAGTAATTCATTTTATAGAAATCTACATTTAACCTCTGCAAACCCACTGTCATATCAATTGACAATAAATAATCTTGAATACCCTCTCATGAGGCTTAACTGAACCAGAGTCTGTCAGTTTGCATGAAACGTCAAAAGGTACATTTATTTTTAAATTTTTATATTCATAGTGAGAGAGGGAAGACTGTGGTGTAATGGTAATGTTATCAGACTAGTTATCCAAAGTTCCAAGTTATTATCCTGGGAGATATAGTTTCAAATCCCACCACGGCAGATGGTGAAATTTGAATTCGATAAAACTTTGGATTACAAAGAGCTTGTTTAATGGTAGCATGTAACCATTGTCCATTGTTGTAAGATCCCATCTGGTTCACTGACAGTCTTAATTGAAAGAAATCTGACATCTTTGCCTGGTCTGGCTTGCATGTGACTCCAGACTCACAGCAATGCGGTTGATTCTTAACTGCCCTCCTTTGGGTGGCACGGTGGCTCTGTGGTTAGTACTGCTGCCTCGCAGTGCCCAGGGCCCGGGTTAGATTCCACCCTCGGGCGACTCTCTAAGGGGAGTTCATACATTCTCCCATGTCTGCGTGGGTTTCCACCAGTGCTCTGGTTTTCCTCCACAGTCCAAAGGTGCACAGGTTTAGTAGACTGGCCAAGCTAAACTGCCCATAGTGTCTAGTGATATGTAAATTACGTGGATTAGCCATTGGAAATGCAGGGTTATAGGGAAAGCGTAGGGGGATGGGTCTGGGTGGGATGCTCTTCAGAGGGTCGGTGTGGACTTGTAGGGGTGGATGGCCTGTTTCCACACTGTAGGGATTCTGATTCCACCAAATGGCCTAGCAAGCCACTCGGTTCACGGGCAACAAGGAATTGGCAATAAATGCTTGCCCAGCCAAGATACTCACATCACATGACCAAATTAAAAAATGCTTCCAGTAATTATTACTGGATACAGGAATACAGTGTGCTGAGATCTGTATCAAAAATTAATCATATTAGAACTGAGAACGGTTATGCTACACAGATTATTCAGTTGATGATGTCTACATGTATTTGCTGTAAACAACATTGAATTGAGATACATCGATCGATTGTGTGGAAAAATTGTTGATGGCAAAAATCTATTACTCATATAGCTGCATTCAGAAGATGCCCTCTTTTTGCCCAGATTTCTCTCTTCTGTTGGCATGAGTGGAGCAATGGATAATTATCAGCTGATAATTATCAGTCTGGCCTCCAAGACTTCCAATTTCTAGCTATACTTTGAGACTTAAATGTAGAGTATAGAGTTAGTTAACAAAGTCATTTTGTTCGATTTTGTTTTAATCAAAAAGTTTACTGGAGCAGGTAGACTTGAACCCAGGTCTATTCTGGCTGATCAGTAGCTCAGTTTTATTTACCCTCCTCCACAAGCTTTTATACCCCTATCTAACAACAAGTTTGAGTTCTCAATCTTGATCATTTCGACTGGTCATTACATTTTATTCTATTTAAATTTGTACAAGGCAGATTTTTTTCTTAAATTGCAACTGAAAGCCTGAGTTCCACCCAGTGAGTGGGGACAGTAATTTGAAATGGGACCAGGCTATGTCATGGATTTATCCTGTTTAGATTCCGATGGTGGTAGTAATGAGGGAGAAGGTGGAATGGGAGAGGAAAGAGAAGAGGAGGACACGACTGTAAGCAAATTCTTCCTCCTTGTCAACCCAGTGCGTTCTCAGCCTGCTGAGAGCATATGCACATATTGTTATTGCTCACATGAAGGCTTCAAAATGCTGAAGGGAGCAAATATATTTACCTCCCAGAAGCAGCACTATAGCATTTATCCTACTATATCTGGTGAGCCCATTTCTAGACCTCGATAGGAGTAACATTGCACCACTTTAGCCACCTCGCCCTCAGTGGGAGTGGTTTCCACTGATAGGCCCACCCTGAATTTGTTAGTGACCCCATGCTCAGATGTAGAATGGATTCCATGGCCGTAAGATAGTGCCCAGCAACTACACCACCCTCCTCATTACTGCTACCACTTATTCCAGGAATTTCTTTGTGTTTCTTCAAAGTAATAAATAATTATTCTTCTATTTCGAAAGGACAGAGGAATAAAAACTGAAGATTTGTTATATAAAATAATGTTTTTTTAAAATCCATTCATGGGATGTGGCACTGCTGGCTGTGCCAGCATTTATTCCCCGTCCCTAGTTGCACTGGAAAAAATAGTGGTTACTGACTTCAAACACTGCAGTCCATGTGTTATAGGTAGACAGGCAATACCATCAGGGATGGAGTTCCAAGATTTTGACCCAGCGACACAGAAGAAATGGCGATATATTTCCAAGTCAGAATAGTGAATAGAACATTCACACCTTGAATGAATCTCCACTACCCACCAGTCATGTTTAGGTGTCATGCATGACTCCAAGATGAGTTTCTGGCCACATATCCATGCTATCACTAAGATTGCTGATATCCATCTTTGAAACATCAACCAGTCCTGCACTGCCTTCACTTACTTGTTGCTTAATCACTAAGCCATGCCTTTGTTACTTGTAAATTTGACTAATCCAATCCATCCCTGGCTGCCTTCCCATATTTAATACTCCTAAGTTTGCACTAAATCCCATTCAGTTATCACCCTGAGCTTGCTAGTCTATATTGGCACCAGGTTAAGCAAAGTTTTTTTTAAATTTTTATCCATGCTTTCAAAATTCCTGCAAAGGTTGATCACCACGCCTTCACCCTCTTCCTATATCTGCCTCCAAGTTATCTTCAGCCATCTAATTCTGATGACTCGATTGGTTGCCATGACTTCAGCTGCGAAGTACTGAAGTTTAGAAAATCTCTCAAGAACTCTCTCTCCCCTCCTTTTAAGGTGTTTCCTAAAACCCATCCTTTTGACCACCTGTCCTAATTTTTCAGTAAGGTCCTGCTGCCAAATTTTGTTCAATAATGCTTTTATGAACCACCTCGGAACATTTCACTGCAATAAAAGCTCAGTATAAATACAAATGGTTGCAGTTCTAGTAGTGAATTCACAATGTAATTTTAGATTGTTACTAGTAACATTCTCGGTAGTGTGAAGGATTTGAAAAAGAGCTTCTTTCAAAATCATGAGCTGGATTTTCTGGTGTGCAGTGGTCGCTGCACCTTTACCTAGAGAGTTTGGGGAATTCTGCCCGTAATTCCAGTGGTTGCTTTGTGGCAATTCAGTTCTGGAAACTGTTAATCGCTTTAAGATGGTTCTTCTAACTTGGGAGGAAGAGCCATCATAAAGAAGTGCCTGACAATTGGATTGGCTGACAGCTTTGTAGACCTAACATCACCAGGTAGGAGCAGTTGGCCACTGCTGGGACTACAGACAGTCTCACCATTGCCAAGCAGCAAGCAAGGGATCAGGGAAATGTGCAAAGGAGGTTCCTTGTACCAGCATATCCAACACTGGCTCACATGCTCACTTGCTGCATGCTGGGAGCCTCAAACCTCACCACCCCCCCCCCCACCCCCCCCCCCCCCCCCCCACCCCCCCCCC
>NC_063355.1:14435736-14478672 GCF_021869965.1 Rhincodon typus | reverse complement strand
CCCCCCCCCCCCCCCCCCCCCCCCCCCCACTCACTTATAGTCACATTTGGGAACCTTACATGGCCATCTGACACTTCCCCTGCCATGCAATACAGTTTTTGACCATTTGAGGGTAGGCAGATAAGTAGTTGGAAGGCCATCACCATATTTGGCTTGCCCCCTTGCCTTTACAACTGCCTTACAAGTAGAAATGCAAGTAAGAGCCAGGCTGAATATAGGACATTTAGAAGGATGCGAGAAAGGAAATCCGAGGGAAAAAACATTTTGAAAAGAGATTGGTAAAAGACGACACAAAAAGTTGCTATAACCCGAGTAAGCTTTTTCAAGAATGGGTACAGACACAATGGGTTGAATGGCCTCTTTCTGTACTGCAAAATTCTGTGATTCATATAAGTAGTGAAAGATTAGTAACAGGAGGTGAGGAATGTTTTGGGATATACACAGAGGTAGAGGCCAAGACTAAGGCACTGAATAAATATTTTCCATCTGTCTTTACCAAGGAAGAAGATTCTGCCCAGGTTATAATGAAAGAGGATGTAGTTAAGACAATTAACTACTTCTTAGGCTATAAGTGAAGGGAATATATTACAGAAGGCTAACTACTTAATGCTGATAAGTCACTAGAAATGGTATGATGCATCCTAGGATGCAGATGGAAGAAAGGGAGAGAATTGTGGAGGAAACTACTCCAATCCTTCTTTGGTTCAGTGGTGGCAAAGGGTCTGGAATACTGCAAATATTGTACGTTTTCTCAAAATATAAGAGTGCAAGGATGAACCTAGTAGCTACAGGTCAGTCAGTTTAATGTTCATGTTGGGAAAGTACTTAGGCAACTTAATGTGGGACAAAATGAACAGTCACTTAAACAAATATGAATTGATTAAGGAAAGCCAGCACAAATTTGTTAAAAGTAAATTGGGTTTAACTAGCATTAAGATTTTTTTGATAAGATAATAGAGGGTTGATGAGGATGATGCAATTTGGTGTGGTGTATGTGATCTTTCAAATGATATTTGTTAAAAGTCCTATGTAATAAGTTTGCCAGCAAAGTTGAAGTCTGTGGGGGATAAAAAAGGACAGCGGTGTAATGAATATAAATTTGGTTGAGTGGCAGGAAACAGCAGTCAGTTGTTAATGTTTGTTTTTCTGATCTAGAAAGGGTATGATCCAGAGAGAAGGTTTGCAGGGGGAGATGAACAGCTAATGTTAGAGGAAACAACGAGGGAGTAAGAAGGCATGGTAATTATAGGCTGGTTAAGGTACAAAAGAGTTTGGCAAGGTCAGATGGTATTTGGTTTAATACAAGGAGTCTCTGATGAACAAGACAGATGAGTTAAGGACATAAATTAAGTATGGGTGTATGATGTAATTACTCTAACTGAGGCATAGTTGAGAGAGGGGCAGGATTGGCGCCTCAATATTCCAGGACACATGGTCTTCTGGCAAGAAAGGGAAGGAGGTAAAAGAGGAGGGGGCATCACTATTATTGATCAAGGGATAAATTACAGCAGTCAGAAGGGATATTAAAGATAGTAGGGCAGTTTGAGAAAGTGGTTAAAAAGGTGTAGGAAATTTTGGGGGTTTTATCATAGAGGAATAGTGTAAAACAGTAAGATTGTTTTGATGCATCTTTAGAAAAATCTGGTTCAATTTCTACAGCAGAACCATGTTCAATTCTGGCCACATACTTAAAGAAAGATGTGAAGGCCTTGGAGAGGGTACAAGTTAGGTGAGAATGGTTCCAGCAGTGAGACACTTTAGTCACATGAATAGAGAAGCTGCGATTGTTCTTCTTGGAGAAGAGAAAGATGAGAAGAAACTTATAAGGGGACCAGACAGTTGGTGGAGAGAACTCCCCCCCCCCCCCATTGGCAGAAAGTTCAAAAACAAGAATATAGTGACATAAGGTAATTGACAAAAGAGCCAACAATGACATGCAGAAAAACCTGTTCACCCTGGGCTTTCAAAACTGATTCAATACGCACCTAAGGAGAAAGCGACCATAGGGCTACAGGAAAATGGTGGGGAGTGTTGCTAAATTGCTGTTTCAGAAAAGCTGCATGGACATGACAGGCCAAATGGGCTCCTTCTGTTCTTTAATTATTCTGTGATTTCATGTTTCTAATCCAACTGAATACAGTTGTTACCATTTGATACTGTCCAAGGCTTTTACCTTGAGGGCAGAGTTAAGCTGTTGACTCACATAAAAATGTTATGTGATTTGCTCATTCAATTCATGACTGGCAGCTCTTTTATTTAATTTCACTGACAGTCATTCAAGTGCACTAGCCCAGATAACTCTTTTCTAGGTTGCTAAGAGTTGGAATTGCTCAAAACATTTAAGCTCATCTGGAAATTTCTTAGAAGGAATGCTATTCTGGCTTGCTCTTGCAAATAAATGCTAACCATGTAGATGAAAGCTAATTCTAAAATATCTCAAGTGTACTGATTAGAAATCATTATTTTCCTTCTTTGAACATATGCATTATATTGTTGTTTATTCACTTGTCATCCATCTATGCTGCATTCAAAGTAGGTTGTTTTTCTACCTGAAATTAACAACAAAGGCATAATACAACACAATTAATGTTTTGGGGCAACATGTGACCTCACAACTGGCAGGCAAACAGTCTTTAAAAACACCCAGAAATATCACCAGTTAGTCACGAGGGTAAGAATTGCACTGACAGTGACAGGATGCATGACCTAAACCCCTTGTCACCCAACCCATTCCTACCCTATGTACTTCCCAGTAAACTGTAGCAGCTTCTTGGTGAAGGAGAAAGTGAGAAGTCAATCTTTACTTTTAGATTTATTCAGAAAGTGAACTATTATTAAAGTTTACAAACTCTACAAGCCTCCAGTATTTTAAGTTCATGTACCTTTACCCTCGCATACTGGGATGACATTAAAAAGGCAAATACCTGAAACTAGTGTTGGAAACTACAGCTACGTTTAATTTGCAGTTCTTTTCATTGTTTGTTTGCAATGCAGAGTGAATGTGCTTTGGGTTCAAATGCTGGTCAAAGATGATTTGCATCAAGACATCATTGCTTTTAAACCTAACATTGGCATCATAATGGTCCAGAAGTTGTGACATGTCATATAATTATTGCAATGGGTGGCACTAAATTCGATGATAAATTGAATGTTGCTGGGAGTCTGGGATAGGAAGTGGGTCAGAGTTCAGAAGGCACTCATTCTTCTGAAGCAATGCATTGCTTACCCAGCCAGTCGGTTACCTTCACTGGGTTGTTGCCCATTCTGCTGCATGGTGGAGCAGATGATAGGGCTGTGAAAGCTGGTTCCATTGCTTGGATCAGTCTGCGGGACTCCTCCAGTACAATCCGAACAGAGTGTGCCACATCATTCTGGTGTACTGTGGTCTGCACAGTTGGAGCAGACAACGAGGTGATATGCTGGATGATGGGGAGTTGGGAGAATGAGAGCAATCTTCCAAGGAGGAGGATGAGGCTAATGGAGAGCAGGAAGATCTCCTTATGCATGACAGAGCTCAGCTGTATCGAACATTGCAAGCCAGACAGAATCCAATTGACACCTGGTTCCAGTAGATGAGAGCTGGGGCAGCAGACCATCATGGAATGTAAAATAGTCATTGATTATACTACCAACATTTGGTTTCCATTGTGGAGATAAACTACAGCCTCTATTTATTTAGCTTCTATACATTTTTGCCAGCTGTAAATAAATGCTCATGTTTGGAATTCTCCAACATGTTTGCTTGTATGGAATGACACTGGGGACAGAATAGTGGTGACCTACAGAGAGTGTTTAGATAGTATGTAGCTCAGGACAGGTAAACTTTGGTGCGATGGTTAAGCAGTGACTATGGTCAAAGAATGGCATTGTAGGTGTGAGGGGGTATCAGCCGTGTCAGCTCTGTGCTGTGGGCAGTGCAGCTTTGAAGCTGCAATGCCATGATGTATCCGGTGAGGAGCAATGCCAGATCACCAATGCTGGTTGGGCTGCAAAGCAGCTTTTCAAACATGGTGCAGTCACCAGGGATGTGGTCTTTTGGTGGATATTCATGAACAGCTTGAGGTGAGGTGGGGCTACAGTCTGTCAAGAGGGGTTCCATTTTGGCTGGGTAGGTAGTTAATGAGGTGAGTTTGCTGCAGAGAAAGGTCTCAGTAGGCCTCGTGGCAAAAGTCCTTCCAAAAATCTTGACACAGCTAACCTTTAACTGAAGCAACTTCAGATTCAATCCTTTATCTCCCAAGTAGTGATAGTAATGTTTCTACCAGGTAAGTAGGATGTAGATTTTCATATAACCCCAGCAAAGACATTATTTCCCCAAATGACACAATTGTATCAAAAGTGCAACAGGTTGCATTGCCACATAAGAATCAACATTAAAAAGTTTTCTCTATTTGTTGCAAACTTGTATCAAAGCTGTCTACCAGCATAAAGTTGAGAAGGGAGAGCAGAGTGTTGAAGTATGGTAAGGATAAACTAATTCTTTGCATGATCCATTTCATTTAATGAAAAGCATTGCAACTTCAAACTACAAGGAATTGAAGGCATGATCATGAATTTATATGAGTATTTACGTGCATCTACTGTTGATGGCTGGAATTCTCTTGTTGCCCATGCATATTTGATTTATTAAGCTTGGATGTTTGTAGTAATAGCATTGTCATCATTAAGCATGCACACTGACAGATTCAAGTGGTATCATGATGTCAGTGAGAGTGCAGGATGTGTGATTGGGGAAATGGGCTCTCTGTTCCTTTTTTATGGCCCTTTGTGATTACTGGGAATTTTTAAGGACAAATAAATTTCTTATTGTGTTTTTAATTTCCAAAAGGAACAACTGGTTGCAATATCAAATTTGGTAGCACAACATTGAATCATTAGCAGTAGCATTTTTTGTTTGGATGCGGAGGTAGGACTGAAGGTGGAAGAGCCCACAAAACATCTTACCAGCCACGGTTCTGTCTCAGTACAACATACAGAGGCAAGTTCCAGATTGGGGGAGTGGGAGATGGTGAGGGGTGATGGCAGGTACCCATCAGAAAATTAGACCACTTTGAGAGGCTATTAAAGTCCCTTTCCTCTTTTGCGATCTGCATGGTCATCCACAGAGGTGGCCTTCTGAGAGCAGAATGACAGAATTATTACAATGCACAAGGATCCTATTGTATAGACTGGTTCTCTGAGAGTTTTAACTTAGTGTCAATCTCCTGCCTTTTCTCTGTAATTTTGCATATTCTTTCCATTTAAATAATCATTCAAAACCCTCTAGAATGCCTCGATTAAGCCCGCATCCACCACCCTTCCACCCTAGAATAGCTACTCGCTGTGTGAAAAAGCTTTTCCTCACCTTGCATTTGCTTCTTTTACAAAACACTTTAAAGTCTCGTCCTCTGGATCTTGATCCATTTACGAGTGGAAACAGTTTCTCTCTATTCACTCTGTCCACGCCCGTCATAATTTTGAAAACTTCTATCAAATTTCCTCTTTATCCTGTCTAGGGAAAACAGCCCAACTTCTCCAATCTTTCTTTGGAAATGAAGTGTCTCACCTCTGGAACCATTGTTGTGAACCTCTTCCACACTGTCTCCGATGCATGCACGTCCATCCTAGCTGCTGCAGTTGAGGTCTGACCAGTGTCAATCCAAAAATTCATTATAACCTCCCTGCTGTTGTACTATATGACACTCTTTATGAAGCCTAGAATACTGTATACTTTATAACATAGCTGTCCCATCATCTTTAATAATTTATGTACATATAACCCAGTTTCCTGTGTTCCCACAGACTCTTTAGAATGGTACTGTTCATTTTATTTTATTTGTCTATGTTCGTTGTACCGAAGTCTATAAGCTCATGGTTCTCTGCATTAAATTATCTGCTACCTGTCCACCCAGTCCGCCAATGCTTCAGTGTCCTTTTGAAATTCTACAATGTCCTCCTCACAATTTCCAATTCTCCCAAGTTTAGTTTTTTTCTCCCCCATAGAATCCCTACAGTGTGGAAACAGGCCATTTGGCCCAACAAGTCCACACCAACTCTCCAAAGACCATCCCACCCAGACTCACGCCTCTACCCTATAACTCTGCATTTCCATGACCAATCCATGTAGCCTGCACATCTTTGGACTGTGGGAGGAAACCAGAGCCTCCAGAGAAAACCTACACAGACACGAGAAGAATGTGCAACCTCTACACAGACGGTCGCCCGAGGCTAGAATTGAACCTGGGCAAAGCAGCAGTGCTTACCACTGAACCACTGTGCTGCCCCAGTATCTGGCACTATCTTCTGCAAACTTTGAACCTGTCCCTGCACATCAAGATGTAGATTATATCCATATATCAGGAAAAGCAAGGTTGCAATACCAACCCCTGGGGAACTCCACTATAAACCTTCTTCTGGCCCAAAAAATACACACTAACTATTTCTCCGTTTCATATTTCTAAACCAGTTTTGTATCCACATTGCCACGCAGTCCATTTTATTCCATGACTTATAACTTTCTTCACTTTCACTTTCCTCCTCGGTTGTGTGGCACTGTAGTGAGCACCTTTCGGCAGTATATGTACGCCACAGAAACAGCCTTCCCCTCATCACCCTCTCAGTTGCTTCCTCAAAAAAACTCCAGATTAATAATACATTATTGTAATTATTCCCTTAACAAATCTGTGCTGACTCTTCTAAATTAATCCACATTTTTAGAGTCATACAGCATTGAAACAGAACCTTTGGTCCAATCAGCCATGCCGACCATAATCCCAAACTAAACTAGTCCCACCTGCCGACGCTTGGCCCATATCCCTCCAAACATTTCTGATTTATGTACTTATTTAAATGTCTTTTAAATGTTGTAACTGTACCCGCATCCACCATTTGCTCTGAAAGTTCATTTTTTGACTATGAAAGAATCAAAAATGAATTAAAATAAAAATCTTATGCTACTGAAATGTAATAACTGTAAGAAATCTAGAAGTAAATGTAGAAATACACCTGCAATCTCAGGAGCAGCTGCAAGATCCATGCTACTCTCAGTCCACCCTTTTTCTTTGATGATTTTTTCTGTAGCTCAGTGTTAAATACTGTTGATGATAACCGCATGAAGATGCTTGGTGTGTTTTATTAACTTCACGTTGCTATATTCATGCAAGGTGTTGTTATTGAAAGCTTGTTTGTGTGAATCTTATCATCACAAAATGTACGGACATAAATGCAGAAAATGCCAGAAACGCATAGCTAGTCACCAGCATGTGTAACGACAGCAGACAGGTTAACATTTCAGGTATAGACCCTTCTTAAGACAGTCTGATTAAAGATCTGAATTCTGAAGTGTTAACTTGTTCTCCATATGGATTTTGGCATTTTATGCTTTCCTTTATTTCCAGCTATCCATGATTTTTCTTGTTGCTTTTTGTTTAGCCTGCTTGACCTTTGCTGTCTAGATTTACGCACTGTGGATAAACACCTGAGTGAAACCTGCCTACAGCTCAAATCCCAATATAATTTAGAGGGAGGAGAGAGGTAATTGGCAATAGACACGAAAGATTGAAAATATGCTGGTTATCATTAGAGATTCTGAATTTTCAGATAAAGGTATGAAATTACAAATGAATATATTCCAACATGACTACAATCTTGTCGTGAAGAATTTCAGTATTTCTCTTATTAGTTTGAGGTGCATTATTTGTATCCTTCCCTGTTTGGAGTGACTTCAAGTGCCACTAAATGGTGCTGTCCAAGCTTTCAATTGTGATCATTATCATGATCTCTGACTTAGGATTATCTGCAAAGCATATTCTGAGTTGGCAGGCAAAATGTTTCAAGTTTACTTAAGATGACCCTTTTTTTCTCTCAGTTAAAATTACAATTTGCCATTTGCTCTGTGCCACATACAGTCTCCTCAACACAGCCGCTGTTGGCAGGATTTGGACCCACATTCACAAAGTTAACTTGCTTTAAAGAAATACATAGTTCTGCTGAATAGCAGTCTGATTAGAGCTGGTGTGGTCAGAATAGAAATCAAATGATTTTTCTGTTGTTTCCATCCAGCACTGAAGAGCTCAGTCGGCCAGTGTCACTCTGTTTACATTTATAAATTAGACCAGATTTTGGAAATGTGATGATCACTTAGATTCTTTGCTAACAACAGATCCTGTTCTTGTCCACCCATTGGGATAACTAAATGTTCATTCTGTCATCTTTGCTTACCTAGATCAGATGGAAAAGGGAGCATCTAGCAAGCTTGTCTTGAATCTTTTTCGTACCAAGATTCCGTGACATAATCTGGAGTAATTTGTAAATTCCACAGTGACTGATACAACTTTGATGAATGCAGCTCAAACCAAAAATGCCCTCCGTTATTTCCCTTCCCCTTCCTAAGGGGGAAAAAAATGAGCTTCTAGAAGAACTAGCAGCATTAGATTTGTTGCATTGGTCTTCATGACTGGCCTGCATACTCTGATGAGAATGATCACCCTTGCCTGAAATGGCATCAGATAGTAAAGCATGCAGTCTCTTGAGTTTCATCCATTTAATGAGATTCACCTCCAGTCCAACCAAGAAAGAAGTGAAAATAAATTATTCGTATTTGCAGGATGTCTTAAAATGTGTAAAGGCTGGAAACTTACTCTTGAAGTGTAGACACTAGGAATAGTAAATGATTATGGTTCGTTTTCAACCACAAAACTAACGGCACATAAATGCCTTGAGCCCATGCTGGGAAGCCGGGGGTAATTTCACTTGTGCTCCTGGCAACAGTGGTGTTGATTCAGAATTCTCCCCTGAGAAATCTTAGTTCGCACCATAAAGTCTTCCAGTGGACCTTCAACTTACATTTTGGTCAGCTTTGAGAGGTTTACAAAGAAAGAGAGAGGAGGGTAAGGCACCTCATATTCCGCTTTGGAAGCCTACAACCCAGTGGTCTCAATGTGACCGCTTTGTAGAGCACCTACGCTCGGTTCACGACAAACGACAACACCTCCCAGTCGTGAACCACTTCAATTCCCCCTCCCACTCCCTGGACGACATGCCCATCCTGGGCCTCCTCCAGTGTCACAACGACGCTACCTGGAAACTGGAGGAGCAGCACCTCATATTCCTCCTTGGGAGCCTACAACCCAATGGTCTCAATGTGGACTTTACTAGCTTCAGAATCTCCCCATCCCCGACCTCATCCTAAGACCAACCCTCCCTCTCACCCCCGCCTCCTTAACCTGTCCATCTTCTCTCCCACCTTTCCGCCCCTCCCACCTCACTGACCAATCCCAAACCACTACCTACCTGCTATCACCATCCCACCTACCTTCCCCAGCCCAACCCCACCCTCTCTACTTATTTCAAAGCCCCCTTCCCCTTCCCCATTTCTGAAGAAGGGTCCCAACCCAAAACATCAGCTTTCCTGCTCCTCTGATGCTGCCTGGCCTGCTGTGTTCCTCCAGCTCCACAGTCTAAGGCTCCTTTCTGCTTTGAGTCTGTCTCTCTGACCGTTAGTTTTTACACACTCAACTGGGTCATGCAACCTATCTGAAAGCTCTGGAGGCTTTGTGTGTCCAAAGAAAAGGCTTGTCCTTGACCAGTGCCACATTTTGCTATCCTTTGCTGCAAAATAGTGCAAATGTGAAAAAGTCCAATGTATGCAGCCAATTATAAATTAATAAACCTCTTCATAATAACCTTAACAAATGCCATTTGAAAGTCGGAACTTCTCTGGGATACATTTTACTCAATGGCATGTACAAAAATGCTGAAGCATTGATGTTTATGGAATCATATTTTCAAGAAGAAAGATAATCTTTATACATCTTACGTTTACTGATTAAACTTATGATTGGTAATCAGTTATTCACAACTGTCCAACCATTTATGTGCTGATCCTATGGGATTTTCTTCAGTCCATTGTATTTATGAACTGTTGATAAAAGACCAACATGAGTTGTCCATCCCGAATTACTTCTGAACAGAATGGCTTACTAAGCCCTTTCAGAAGCCAATTAAGAGGAAATTACTGCTGTGTGTCTAGAGTGACAAGTAGGATAGATTCCCTTCCCTAAAGAACATTAGTGAATCAGATGGACTTTTGTGACAATCAACTGTAATTTCATAAAACAAAGAACTTTGGATGGTGAAGACCTGAGACAAAAACAGAAATTGCTAGTGAAACTCAGCATGTCAGGCAGCATCTGTGGAGAGAAAACAGAGTCAGCATATCAAGTCCAGTTACACTTCTTCAGAACTGATAGTGGCTAGGAAAAGGTGCACATAGTAATTTCATATTTATCATCATTCAGAATAGCTTTCAGCTCCAAATCTAATTAATTGAAATTAAATACCCCCAGCTGCTCTGATGAGATTTGAACTCATGCTTCCCCTGAGCATTAGCCTGGGTCTCTGGATTATCACCCCGGTGACATTACCACTATACTAGTGCCTTACTTCAGAGTAAGTGGCTGTGTGTAGGAATAAATGTGTAGGTAGCAATTAGGGGAAAAGAAATACACTTTCAGAAGTAGAATTGCTTGCAAAATTGTAAATAATGTGCTAAATATCAGACTACACCAAAAATGACAGTAGATGAATGCAGGTCAGTTTGTTTTACAAAATATCCAATTGTATTATTTTGTTTCAAGAAACCTTTGAAAATGTCCCTCTATTTGGGTTAGTTGCTTATCTGGGCTGAAATGTACCAAAATACATGTATAGTCTTCTCACACAGAGACTAACACAGATGAACTGTCCACAATTCATCCATCAGCACAGATAGAAATTCATGGCCATAGTGTCTATGACGTTCTAATTGGTGTGGACAACAGTGAAGGTTCCTGTTCGCAGTGCAAACTTTGAGGATTAATCTCAACTGGATAGTCACTGTTACTACTGAAAACAAGACAAGGTGAGGACACAGCTTCAGATCTCGAAGGAGGAAAACCTAATATGGATGTCTGTGTAACAATGTGTATCATATCATTGTAACTTGTATCTAGTTTATGTTGTACAATAAACTACAAGACAAGGGCCTCCTTCTGTTAGACCACTGAGTGGTTTCCTTGTTCCACACCAGACTGAGTAAGCCCTGTAGGTTCTTCGTGGGAAAGAGGATGATGGCAGCAAATCTACCAGACAGATCTTCGAATAGAATAGGATATCCTTTATTGTCACATGTATTCCAGTACCGAAGTGCAGGAGTGCAGTGAAAAGTTTTTACAATGGCTGCCTTTAATGGCACCATCTTAGGTACAGGTACCTAAGAAAAAATCTTACAGAGTAAAAAAAAACATAGTGTTGTTACAGAGTAAAAAAGAATATAGATTAGCATGAAACAGTGAAAAAGTGCAGAATAAAGTACTTAAGTTCCAGTCCGTGCCTACAGGCTCTAGAGCATGAGACCATGCTGCCTCCACATTCCGGCCTCCATCCAGGACTCACTCTGCCACTGCTCCAGGAATTGCTCTGCTGCAGGACCCGGCCCGTACCAGCTCCATTTCGCTGTGAGACACGGCCCGTACCAGCTCCATTTCGCTGTGAGACACGGCCCGTACCAGCTCCATTTCGCTGTGAGACACGGCCCGTACCAGCTCCGCTCCGCTGTGGGACATGGCTCGTGCTTGCTCCGCTGCAAGATCTTACACCATGTTGCACCGTGCACGTGATGTGAATACATGCGTTCATCTTAAAACATAGTGGCAGGTGGTGCAGACTCCCTTTCATTGCAGCATACAAAATGCTGGGAGACATGGAGATCAGAAAATTCTTCAGACAAAGTCTTAAGAAAGCTGCTTGAGCAGACAGTCTATAGCAGAAAATGCTGAACGTTCAAGAATCCTGCGAAACAGAATCTTGTGTTGAGACTCTGTGAGGCAGAATCTACAATCGATGGCAAGAAGCATTTCAGACTGGGTAAGAGGCATGTAGCAGGGGGTGAGTGCGAGAAGCTCCATGGCACTGTAACACTAGGCAAAAAACTGGAGGGCATAGGTTTAAAGTGAGAGGGGAAAGATATAAAATGGACCTAAGGGGTAACTTTTTCACACAAAGGGTGGTGTGTGTATGGAACAAGCTGCCAGATGAAGTGGTGGAGGCTGGAACAATTACAACATTTAAAAGATATTTGGATGGGTACATGAATAGGAAGGGTTTAGAGGAATTTGGGCCAAATGCTGGCAAATGAGACTAGATTGATTTAGGATATCTGGTTGGCATGGACGAGTTGGACCAAAGGGTCTGTTTCCGTGCTGTATATCTCTATGACCTCTAGACAACTACATTGGGAGTCAATAATTTATAGGAGCAGTCTCAAGTTGAGGTTCAGCTGGAGAGTGAACAGACGGCGGAGGTTCTGTGAATAAATCCCTCATAGCAAAGGATTTACTTTAAAATGGTGCAGTCTATAAGTTGGTAAACTTAGTGAGGCACTTTAATGGATCAGATCAAGCATTATCACCATTGTGCGCAGGCTCCCCGAGTCATAGCTGTGGGAAGGTAAGCCAAGGGTCACAAAAGCAATTTAATATGAGGTTGCAGACCAAAGAATGACACGAAGCCAGATTAAAGTGACAAAGGCACAAATTAGAAGCCTAAACAGACAAAGTCTAATAGAAGAAGGAGGTTGGGTGATGACGCTGCAGGAAAGGCAGGAGATACATTATGTGTAAATGTGGGAAGAATTTACACAAACCGCACACGGCAGGATTCATCCAGTAGAAAACCTTGAAGCAGGGCAATTACTAGTAGCACCATTAACAGTGGGAATTGTGAAAGGAAATCATTTTAAAGGAGTGAGATTTGATTTTATAGAGCCGCAAAAAGTGGGATGAATTCAGTAAAGGAATGGGAGTTGTTTATTAAGGCCATGATTAGCAAAATTCTTTCACAATAGTTGCAAAAAAGGCACAAATTCTCAGTTTTACGTGTAAAAAATGGAAATACTCTATTTTATCTGCAAAAGGCAGAAATGTTTACCTTGATAGCAAAAGGGTGAGCAAGGTCTTCAGTGCAGGCATACACATTGCTATTCTGCAGATTTAAAAGCGTGCAAAAAAAGAAGAAAAATAAATAATCACACCAGGAAAACATGCCAGCAGAAATAATACTGCCAGGAAGATCAAATTCAAAGATGGGCCAAATAGAACATAGGATTGGACATCTTGGAGAATACTATTCTAAAGTTGCAGAATCTCTTCCAAACTAGGTACTAAATCTGAAGTTGGACATGTTAATACATTTGGGAATATAGCTGATAGCACTGTCATTTACCGAGGCGTAAATTTAAGCAACAGATACTTTTAAGAAACACTGAAACCCATTGACAATCGCTTTAATCTCGGAACAAACAAAATCCTTGAAAGAGCAAGATCTAATAGAGTTCAAGATCTAGGTGAATTAATAGACAATTTCATTAATGATCTCTACAGTTTAGTGAATAAATATGATTATAAAACTTTATAGGCACAAATCATAAGAGACAGCATTGTTGTTGGAACTGCACATGAATCTTTGTCAGATTTATTATATTCAAAAGGAGATGCAACTCTAGAGAAAGTCATTCAGGTGGTGTGTGAAGCAGATGTCTCGAAGCAATCCTAACAGAATGGATCAATCTTATCACAGGAGATCTGCAGAATCCATTGAGGTCTCAAGATACAAAGTCCCTAAAGAAACATTTGAGAAGCCAGTACAGGAAGGAAAGACACTGACCATCATTGTCACGTCAGTGGCACAAGAAGGAAAGTAATGTCTTAATAGGTCTTGTTCAAAAAATGTACCAAATTGGTACAGTAATGGAACAGCATGAAGATAAATAGCTATTCACACCAAGACATTAACGATGTAAAGCAGCCTACAATAGAAGAAAAGCCAAAGGTATTCTTAGGGGAAATATGTGATGCAGATCTAGCCTTTTGCCAAGAAGATATCTATGTCCGTGGACATCTCACTAATTTTAAGCTTGACACAGGGAGAGTGCTGGCAGTCGCTAAACTATATTTCAGCCAATTTGCTGCCAGTTCTGGATTTGAACACGTCAACAGTTTGCCCCATAGTCAAATGGTGAGGCCAAGCATGAGGTCCAGACAGTCAAGTCACATTTGCAGAAAAATACTGATGTTCACATACCATTGCTACATTTTCAAACTACAGTGTGGTTTACCAGAGAAATTGACCATTCAGTTACACCCATAAGACTATCAAAATATATATGACCTATGAAAGTATATATAAGGAGCTGCTCCACTATGAGCAGGAGGCCACATGCTTTAATAGACATCATTGTGCAAGAGACATACTTGAACCACGGCAACAGGTTTGGGTATGGTCCTTGATAGGAAAGATGCGGGCGTTCAACTGGCTGAGCAGTTATCAGACTGTTCACACAGCTGTAGGAGTTGTACGAAGTAACAACAGAAAACTCATCCAGATGTGGATCAATCATCAATCTGTTTGTCTGCTCACCTTTCTTGGCTATCAACTCCTGGAGTGGAGCTGGAGCTTCCAGATCAGAGGCAGGAATGCTACCTGCAGTTGCATAAAACCATCTGAATTATACCATAAAGGGCAAAATTCTAAGCGAGGGAACAGAATCAAAGTGACCTGGTTGCATCCATGCCTAAATCAGTGAAGGTAACAGGACAAATTACAGCACAGTTAATAAAGCACAGAGCATTGCAATTTTTGTCAGTAGGAGCATGGAGTACAAAAGCAACAAAGCTATGTTAAATAAAAATAGAAAGTGACGGAAATACTCAGCAATTCTGGAAGCATCTGTGGAGAGAGAAACTGAGTTAATCTTTTCAGTGAAAAATTATTTCAGAAAATTTGTATTCAACTTGAAATGTCAATGATCGTATCTGAATAATTCGTGACTGAAGCAAAACCAAACTGAAGGAGATAATGAGGTAAACACCCTGGGAGTGAAATTAAACTTTGGCACGTTTGCCACTATTCTACATCCAGCCACATTCAGTGACATTCAGTCACATTGACTTCAGTGGAGCTACTTATTGAGTGGGGTGCAACTGGCATCAGCTGCAGTTCAGTCATTCTGCACACACACTGAAGTCAAATTCTACCTCCATTGGATTGTTTTGGGGTTATTTATGCAGGAATTTTAGTGTCTTCTTCTTTGTAGTGATGCTAAAGTTGGAGCAGACTTAAGACTGCTGGCTAACCTGACACTTCTGAGAAACTGTTTTTGGGCTGCAGAATATAAACATTGCACTGCCAAGTTTGCAGGTAAAGTGCTACCAGTCAGTCAATGACCAGAATTTGAGAACTTCTGTTTTACTAATTATCACAATCTATAAACAAACTATTTTGTAAAATTTTGCACGACATGTGGGGGCAATACTTCCAGGGATAAATAAATACATCTGTTGTTAATGATACAATATCCCATTGTGAAAAACCCAGATAAAGACCAGTAATATTTCCCTGTAGCATTTCCTATATTACATCGTCATAAACTGGAGAATATGGAAGTCCCATTGCAAATTAAGGTTAAAACAATCTCATTGTTTTTCTACAACATATCATAGTTTTAAATGAAAAGCTCAACATGATGTTTACTCATTAATATCATAATTGCCATGAATCTATTTTATAGCTGTAGAAAATACTGTATGCCTGTGTGAAACCACAGTTAGTGCCATTTTGGATGAGCTAGTCCTCATTTTGACAAGTACCACATGCCAGTCTTGATACAGCTGTCTGATCTGATGTAACTATGTGTCTTATCCTGTCATGCTGTATTTGTATTGCTGCTTCTACCATATTCAAATGCCAATAAATGTCTTACTACTTTTCAAATTAGTTTTCCACATTATGTTGCAAAATGAATATTTCAGTTTCAAAAAGCCATTCATTTGTTCTCCAGTTAGAAATAATGCTCCTGTCAGAAAGGCATGATGGCTTTGCAATTTAATTATTATTCAAAATGAACTAATTTCATGAGCATAAAATGTAATTGCTGGAGGAGGAAATCCTATTGTAAAGTAATGATGCAGGAAACACTGCCTCATGTCCCCTGGATAAAAGAGGAATCAATGAGCTATTCTGGTCATCTGCATAGCTTCAATGGGAGATAATATTACTGAGACAATAAAGGAGCCTTCATAATACATTTGACTATTTTATCAGAAAATGTCTTATATCAATCATCCATGCAACAGTTGTTGAGTCTATAGGATATCATGTAACCATTCAGTGACTAGCTAATTTTTGCCTTTTCTCATTTAACAAATGTTTAATCATCTGTATATTTCACTTGGGATGCATTATATTTTTGTTACTTACTACTCAGTACTCAAAGATTTTCTCACTCAGTTTTACTTTCTTCGTTAATCCCCAAAACTTTTGAGAAACATGCACCATGAATGTTCTTCAACCATATCACAAAGAACCAGTAGTATTAAAGAAACAGTTGTCTGAAAAATTAAGTTAGAATGGACATTTTAAACAGTAAATCACAGATCCTAATTGGGGGCACAAGCAGTGAGGTGGCATTGGCAATAATGGAATGCTGACTGAATTATGAGAGCTGTACTCCCACTCTAACAGATGCTTGCATTCAGAGGCCGTCAATTCATTAGTCCCCCCACAAACTTTCCCTCCCTTCCCACCAGATCCTATAAGTCTCACTCCCATCCTCCGCACTCCCACTGGTAGGTGACGACAACTTCAAAGCCTTGAATTGGAGTCACAGTGGGAAAATGTAGGGGAAACACTGCTCTCACAATTTGTTTCCTCTTTCATTGACAGCATCAAAAATTCCACATGCCTTTGATTGGCAGTTCTTGCTACTTCATCCTGTTCATCCAACCAGTCAAATATTGGGCAGGGACCATAACCAGTGGCTGGTAGACACCCTTTCTCTTCATCTACCAATGAAATTGAATTTCACCTCAAAGTTTGCAATGAGTTTCAAATGAAAATTGAAAAATTGACAGTAATATCGAAAACAAAATGGCAACCAAGAACATTAATATTATTGCGGATGTATTTGAGTCTACTTGTGAGAGTGGTGCAGATCTATATTTGTGTTTCAACTTTAGTTGTTTTGTAGGTTTATATCTTACATATTCTTAAGAGTGTTTCAAATAAAGCATGCGCTAAAGCAAATTCAGAAACACTTTGGTGAAATACCTTTGAGTCATAATGGTAAAGAAGGGATTTGAAAAAAAATTAACAATGGAATCAAATCGGGATTAATTTTTACTGGGTACCTAGTTTAGATCCTAAGCATTTTTGACTAATCCCAATGGAGAACAAAGGTCATGTTGGAAAATATTGAATTTAATGTTGAGTGCTAGAGGCTTTAAAGTGCCTAAGCAGAACATCAGATGTTATTCCTCCAGCTTATATTGAGCTCCATTGGAACACTGTAGCAGGTTTTGGATAGAAAAATTAGCATGGGAGGAAAGTGGTTTGTTGAAATGGCAAGCAACTGGAGGGTGAGGGTCATTCTTACAGAGCAGAGGTATTCCACGAAGAAAATACTCTTCAAACTGATTACTTCAAAGATCACAACAATTTGCACTAAATGTCACCTTTAACCTAATGGAATATCTCATGATTCTTCATGGAGTCAACTACATGCAGAAAACAGAAAGGACAGAAGTCTTAATTAAAAAGGTGAAATTTAAAAGGCAACAAGTTTTGTTGTTAATCCTTCAATTAAAATAGAAACATTTCTCCTTTGCTTGCAGGGAAATTTCAGTTTTCTGATGTGTTCCTTAATATTTTTCACTGATCCAGGATCTAGATACTTTGGAAATGGAGAACTGCGTGGTTTTTGAAATATGTGCATTCACTATTTATGTGATATTTCCATTGTTCAATTTGTTGAATTATTCATAATCGGTTCTAGAAATTCAGTCAATCCTGCAGTAAAACCCAAACAAAGATGAACAGTGTCAGAAAGATTTTGCACCACTTTGAGTACCCATCTCTGGTTGTTACCATGCTCATTATTGTTTATAAGTAAAGAGTCTTTATTATATTTTTGAGCCTAGTTTTGTACATGTGAACAGCTTTTTACTGATTCCTTGCCTTTTTATTATTCTGTCAGAGCAAAGAAAAAGAACAAACCTCTAAACCTGAAGATTCACAATAGTGTTGGTAGCTGTGAGAACATCCCTGCTCAGCGTTCCCCTCTCCTCTCCGAACGGTCTTTGCGCTCCTTCTTTGTGGGATACCCATCTTTTCTTCCTTCTACTCCTCCCGTTCACACCGAAACCAATTTCTCATCAAGTAAGTAATCACATTGGTAAATTGGTTGTTGGATGAACAAAGGTACATTAGGGTCAAACTTCCTATTGATATTAGCGTAAACTGATTTTTAAAAAACTTTTAAAGCCACTTTATTTTTAATCCCATTGCCCTTTAATATTATGTTGATCTACTCAACTGTTTTACTTCAAAAAAGAATTCCGTATGCAGTTTATTTTTTGATTTGATTTATTATTGTCACAGGTACAGTGAAAAGTTTTGTTTTGCATGCACTACATGCAGATCATACTACATTAGGGTGCGTTAGGGTGATAAACAGACAGAAGAATATAATGTTATGGCTGCAGAGAAAGTACATAAAGAGTGAGATCAACATTAACTTTGAAATTTGAGAGGTCCATTCTGAAGTTTAATAATAGCAGAGAAAAAGCTGTTCTTGAATCTGTTAATACGTGTGTTTAAGGAGTCATTGTTGGTTCAGGAATGGACTGTTTGGGAGATTATCAGTTTTGGTAATAGCATTAGCAGGTTATCAGAGGTAAGACATTTGAATCTGTATATTAAATGACTTATTGCAGGCTAAGCATGTCTGGAGAATCATAATCGAGTAACATCAAGTTTGAGATCTGACAGGGAGATTCATTGAATAAGTTCATGACATGTATTTTCGGATAAAGAACAGAGGTTAGTTTTAAGAATATTGAAGTTTTTCTTGAGTGGTGCAGTGCTTGATTTTATAATGATATTGTCAATAATGGACCAAACTGCAGTAAAATTCTATCATCTTCTCAGGAAAAAAAAGTTCTAGTGTTCTTAGAAATACAGTATTTAAAATGGGAGCTGTCAAAATTGTTTAAAATTTTGGAGTTTAATCCAGTTTAAACCTATGGAACAGTCAACTCAGGTAATTATGCTGAAAGTCTCCCATGTTTTTACAAGGTCAGAAATCACACGACTTCAGGTTATAGTCCAACAGGTTTACTTGAAAACACAAACTTTCAGACCTCACTTCTTCTTTAGGTGTTAGTGAGAGAGGTAGTATCAGACACAGACTTTATAAGTAAAAGATGGAAAGGTCACACCACTGATGAGGATGTATTAAACAAACCTAAGATGCTGTTAAATCTTTAATCAGTTAGAAGATTTTAATTGATTCATAAGTATATGTAAATTACCGAATTCCTTTCAAGTCCCTGCCCTGAGAGAACTAAAGGTTTTATCAGTGTAAAGAAGGGGTGACATTTTAGGTCAGACAATGCATGTTAGGTGTGAGGCCTTGTTCAGATTCTGTTTGTATTCTGGTTTGAATCCGGTTTGGAGTCAGGCTGATTTTATTTCTAAAGTAGGAACACACACTACACACACACTACACACACACACACACACACACACACACATGCACACACGTACGTAAATCTATGGAGTGAATTTGTTTTTGCAGATACATTCTATTTTGTTCAAAACGCACACAATTTGTAGACAGTCAGTTAGTGTGGCGTTTTATCAATTCCTACTCGGTTAAATATAGATTTAAGAATATTTCTGTCCAGAATTCATCTTATGTTTTGATATATTGGAAATCTGTTCCAGCTGTATTTTTATTTGATGTAGTGGGAGTATTGCAAATTTGAGCATATATGAGTCTAAACATTGTGGCCTGCTTTGGAGGCAGAATGAGTTTAATGAAGTGTGAGAAGGGTGACATGTTTTTTGACCTTCCTTTCTTCACCGAGACCATGTGCATTGATACCTGCCTGATGTTATTTTCAAGATTTCGGACTGCTTGGTTAACCTCTGTCCTGCCTAGACATTGCATTAGTGCTGTAATCAGGCTCCATAATAGCAAATCTCACTATAATCAATCTTGGAGATCTATTTCTATTTGAGCACTGACACAGTGACATATTAGAATGACTGCAACTTTAATTTTGTTTTTTCACTTTGGATAGGTAGGCCAAACCAGTTTTTATCTTTCATTGATGCAGCAGCAGCGTATCTCTCTAATATTGCCCCTGTAGGGCAGGAACATCAGTAGCATCATGATTGGTGCAAGCAACTGCTTTAAATACACATTTAACACTACTCACAAATTTTCAATAGACGACATTCACATGATCAAGTTCACTTTACTTAGATTGCTTAAATTCATTAAAAAGATTTACACGCTAACAGTATGTGGTAAAAGGACAAGATGTAAACCCACTGGACCACCCAATCTTTTAACAGCAACTTATTTGTCTAAAAATCAATTAGCTAGATGTACAAAATGATTTTATTCCTAAGCAATAACATCTTTGAATCTTTCAAGTCAAGTTGTTGGCAAAGATGCAAAGATTTCTTTTGGAAATCTGAATTTAAATAATATAACCCTCATATCTATGCAGCCAGCCTAGAACTTTAGTATTTCCCATTTTAAATGTTTACTCGCTGTTGAATCAAGCAACAGGTTTATCTATTTCCAAAGTATTAATAATACCACCATTCTGACAAAATAGATGTTGATATTTATACAGAAAGTCATACTCAAGAAAAAGTGAGGTATTGGCAGAATTGTTGCTCCAATTATCTCTAAGTATTAGCATGCTATTAGTGAACATGCTTTCTTTGCCAACGTTTCACGTTGTTACTGTGTTTCAGCAAGCAATGTGTTGAACTTAATCTACAAATGGTAACCTGAAATGACCGTGTGAGGGGACTGCAAAAAGTGTGGCAAATTAAACTGTAATTGTTCCAGATGCAATATGACATATTGTAGACTCAAAGCTAGACCAATATGTTCTAATTCATGTGTTAATACTTATCCTGCCACCATGATTCATCCTATGGTGCTGGCTCTGAATGCACAAGCTTCTTGTCAGGTAGAGGTCTGAGCAATTAATCTTTTACCAGATGAAGGCTGTTTATGCAAGGGATGAACTGCTGGGCATGATGATACGTACACTGTGGAAAATGTTACATACATAATAAATAAAACCAGCAATCATTTGTAACAAGATTTGTATTTTCAGTGTTTTAATACTCTTTAATTTTCACTATTTTTGGTGTTCTCTACACAAGGGTTTATAAATCTCATTGAAATGACTCTCTTAATAATGGAGGAACAGCACTTAAAACATTCATCTGAAATTTCTCTCTCACACAATATGTGTTCAGCCTCTATAAAAATAGCAGAATTTCAGCTAAGACCTTGAAGCATTTGGAAACTATAACCCAAGGTGTTAACTATACTGAAGACTCTTCAGTAAAATGATTCAGAGTGATTTGTGCATTTTCTTTCTACTTTCTGTTTCTAAAATGCATGTGGCATTATCAGGTAAAGGATAACAGTGGTTGAGCTGTACCTATCTCTGAGCTACAAGGCTTGTGTTCAAGTTCCACCTGCTCTGAAGGTATGTAATGATCTCTAAACAGGGTAATTAGAAAATAGCAGAGAATGGTTGAAGCCACACCTGGTAAATAGTTCCATTTGAACCCAGTAATGCAAGAGTTCATATCAATCATGGAGCCAAGATAATCGATAATTGAGTGAGAGTCAGCTGACAACCAGATCTCCAGTATGAAACAAGCCCATTGTGCCCAAAGATATTGATGAAGACTACTCTAATGACAATGATTATGAAGTGATGTTGAGTGACAGCAAGCAGTGGAAAGACAACAAATTTGTCAAATAACTGCAAAGCATACCTCTCCAGATGGATATATGATCGCCAGATAATGATGAGTTATCATACATTTTGAGAAACACATTTTGCAGTGAAAACACAGACTTAATGTTTAAAGGTTTATCAGAAATTAGGGTGATAAACTCTTGATTAACATACAGAAATCCAGACACATATTTAGCTTTATGTATTACAACAACAGCAAGTTGTGTTTACAGACCTGAAACATCAACCTTCCTGCTCCTCTGATGCTGCTTGGCCTGCTGTGTTGATCCAGCTCTACACCGTGTTATCTCAAACATTCCATGCAGTGATTATTATACAAAAGTTCACACCAAGCCACTGAAGGAAACATTAAGATGAGTTGGTCATATAGGATGGGTTTGAAGGAATGTCTTAAAGTAGGAGTGAGAGTTTGAGAAGCAGAGAGTTTGCTCAACATCATTTAATGATACAGTTGCTAGATGTCATCATAATGAATGTTTGGTTTGGGACTAGGTGTGACTACTCCACTTAATACTGAGCTGCAGCCTGCTTGCACAACTGCAGAAAGGAGTGATAGCTTTGTTTGCACTACATATTTATTACCTTTATAACATGCAGATCATTTTTGAAGAGTTTTTTTTTTTCAATAGCTATATGTTTATTGACACAAGATTAAGCGGGGCAAAGTTGATAATATTTTTTGTCATTAAGTCCACGAATGGCTGCAACTTCTTGACACTGTTTTGAAGTTGTAAGCTGAGTATTATTTTTCACAATAGATATTCAAAGCTTTCTTATTTATTGTGTCAGTTTTTAATGAGCATTTCAAAGACTTGCCAGACTTATCAATGGCTCACTGGTTCATTAGTGGATACTGGGAAAATGGGCATGAAGATTGCATGGGGGCATGAAAAAGACATTGAGGCCATTGACAAAATGCGGGCAAAGAGGGAGATATGAGGTTACATGATGGGCAGGGAAGATATGGGGACATGGTGCAGATGGGATTAGCTTGCAATAGCATCATGGTCTACACAGACATGGGTCAAAAGGCCTGTTTTTGTGCTGTTTTGTTCAGTGTTCTATGGTGGAGGCATGAGAGATGTGACAGGGCATGGATGGGACATGGGGGTGTTTGGGTGAGATGAGTGGTGAGGACTTGAAGGCCTGACAGTCATGAATAAAACTTGGTCATGTTCCAGTAAACAGAGGTGGGTCTTCTAGATCTCTTCCACACTGGCCAAGCAACTGGCTCAATTGCCAAATGGCCAGACTCTTGAGGCACTGAGCTGACTCAAGTCTCCTCTGTCTACCCAACATGAAACTAAGACAAACAGGGGACATCCATGAAGGAGAAGTGCTGTAGGGGTCAGAAACTTTCCCAACTCCTAATGCCCATCTTCTTGACCCAATCTGACCCAATTATTTTCATTACAGAGGCAAAACTCATTTTTCTAAACAAATGTCCACTCTGCATTTTTAAAACCTGGAGAAGCCACCTGTCTAGGAGCAATAAGCCTCTAATTCACTTTGAAAGGTTTCATAGTAGACTTTTCAGCCTTAAAAAGATGGGTCAGCCCCTTTTTGTGGTACAGTGGTAGTGTCCCTACCCCATTGACTGGGAGGCCCAGGTTCAAGTCCCATCAGGTCCAGAGGTGTGTAATAATGTTTCTGAACAGGTTGATTTAAAAAAAAATAGGTTAAATTTTTTTTAAAAAAGTTAAAGAGACAGTCACTTTGCCTACAGCTCTACTTTAATAGCAAAAGTGGGATATCAATAGGTCCTATTTTCTGACGCGCATTTACCAATGACATTGCAGTTTCACTATTTGTTTCAAGAGACAAAGCTATGATGGTAGCCATGAAGGAATAATCTGCACTTGCCTGCATGAGTGCAGCTCCAACAACGCTCTAGAAACTCAACACCATCCAGGACAAAGCAGCTCATATACTTGGCCCCCCATCCATCCCATTAAACATTCACTTCCTCCATCACCAGTGCACAGTGGTAGCAGTGCATACCATGTACAAAATTGACTGCAGCAGCTCACCAAGGTTCTGCTGACTGCACTGTGTAAACCCATGACTTTACAACCTAGAAGGACAAGGACAGCAGGAGCATGGGGACATCACCATCTGCATGTTCCTCTCTAAACCATGCACTATCGTGACTTGTTTTCCTTTACTGGAATTAGGTCACTATTTCTTCACTGTTGGTAAGTCAAAATCCTGGAACACCTTTCCAAAGTGTGTGTGTGAATTGCAGTGGTTCAAAAAGGCACCACAACCTTCTTCAGGGCATTTAAAGATGGGCAATAAATGTTGACATAGCCAGTGATGCCCACATCTCATGAAATAAATTTTTAAAAGTGCATAAAACATACTGCTTGTCTCACACTTTAAATGTGCTGTGTTCTGTTTCTGTTTTAACTTCCCAGTAAAATTACATAAACTAGCCAATCAAATAAATGTTTGTCTGTCTTTTTCTATCCTGTTTATAAGAAGCTAATGAAGATGAATTTAAACAGCAGCTAAGACCAGCAGGAAGAAAATGGTTTATCAAATTAACAACCAGTGATAACATCACCTAACTGCTGGACTCTCAGCAGTCATGATTCCATTTAAGCCATCATTTACCCGACGTAGTGTTCATGCATGTTGTACCACTTCAGGCCTAATGTTATATAATTCCAATCAAATCTTTAGCTATCTTTTAAATTTGAAGCCCCGATGTGTTTTTATTTTCCCAACTGCATACCCCTTAAATCACCGAATGCACGATTTCACACCAATGCACAAAATTTACCTTCTCACAATCCAATTAGAACAATTTGCATTTGAATTAGAAATGAAAGGTAAAACCAGAATAGCAAAGAAATTAATGTTTTGGTGGATATTTCCAGCAGAAATGCAAGCATCTCTCGTCCATACTGACTAACCTGCTGTGCTTTTCAATGTATTTTCTGTTTTCCATTTTACATGGGACATATCAGCAAGGCGTTTGAAATATTTGTCAAATGTGTCTGTCTAGGAAACAGTGCAAGCAGCAACAGCTGGCTCTCTGAGAAGAATATTCATAATTCTCTAAATATTCACTTTGGGTGCTGTCATGGTGAGAAGTGACGCTGAATCAAACTAGCTTTCTTGAGCAGATATTTCATAAAATTCCCCTCAGCACTTGGTGAACAATGTATATTCATCCAAAAGTAGCTGGAACTGGGGAAGCTGCTTCAAGTTCAGAGGCTGAACTGTTTACAGACTAAAACCTTGTTTGGTTTGAAAAAATGGAGCTAATTTGGAGAACTGTTTTCTGGGAGTTGGGCTGTATCCATTTCACATTTTCCAATTGTAAATGTTTTACCTCTTTAAATACTGGTAGCTTCCGTGTTTAAGTTTTTGTTGGTAGGTTATCATGGCTACAGACAATCTGTCTACTTGAATCTTTCCATTGATGTTTTTCTGGATGGCGGTTTATAGTGTCATAGAGTCATACAGCAGGGGAACAGACCTTACGGTCTAACCTGTCCACACCAACCGTGTTCCCAAACTGACCTAGTCCCACCTGCCTGCAATTGGCCCATATCCCTCTAAACCTTTCCTATTCATGAACTTATCCAAATGTCTTTTAAATGTTGTAACTGTACCTGCATCCAACACTTTCTCTGGCAATTCATTCCACATGAATCACTTTTTGTGTAAAAAAAAAGTTGCCCCTTGTGTCCTTTTAAATCTTTCTTCTCTCACCTTAAGATTATGTGCCCTAGTTTTGAACTCCCCCACTTTAGGGAAAAGACCCTATCATTCACCTTATCTAAGCCCCTCATGATTTTATAAATCTTAATCACCCCTCAGCTTCCTACCCTCCAGTGAAACAAGTTCCAGCCTTTCCAGTCTGTTTTTATATTTTAAACCCTCCATTCCTGGCAGCATCCTGGGTAAATCTTTTCTGAACCCTCTCCAGTTTACAACTTCGTACAACAGGGTGACCAGAACTGCAAACAGTACTCCAGAGGGGGCCTCACCAACATCCTGTACAATCTCAACATGATGTCCCAAATCCTATACTCAGAGGTCTGAGCAATGAAGGCAGGCATTCTAAATGTTTTCTTAACCACCCTGTCTACCTGTGATGGAAATTTCAAAGAATTATGTACCTAAACTCCTAGGTCTCTTTGTTCTACAACACTATCCATGGCCCTACTATTAATTGTGTAAGTTCTGTCCAAATGAAGATTGGTGAAGAGATATGTGAAGCTGTATAGGAGTGCTTCTGTAAATGAACAATTGGCAGCTTGAAGCCCTGGATAGTTTTGAAAGTAGATTGAATCACCACCGGTCTATCACAATCAGATTCATTCATTATCTCAACTTGTTTCCTCTGTGTTACGTTTTGATCCCTCAATGCAAAACAGATGCAGCTTTATCCTATTATCTACAAAATCTCAGCTGCATAAGGAACTCTTATGCTTTTTGTGTTTGGTTGGATTTTCTACAGAACAGATTTATCCACTATGGTTAAAGAGAAACACAGAAACTTCTTATTGATTAGAATACTTTCTTTTTACACATCGGATCTGAGTCTAAATAGACGATGTGAGATCAATGTAAATTCAAGCCTGTGTGTTTACAGTAATATTGTTTAGATGGCCAGTAGACCCTGCTTTTAAAAAACTCACACTTATTCCTACCATCTGGGTGATTTAAACATAAACAATGACGATTGAATCAGTAAAATGATTTTGGTTTGGAACAAAGGATCCACTTTGGAGATTGCTCCTCAGTGTGTAACTCGTAGCAATTGGAGACAATGTGTCTGTGAATCACTTCTTCTGTTTTGGAGGGGTAAAACAAAATCACTTCAAACTCGTTTAGCTCTTCCAGCAGGAACCTGCAACATGTCTGGCAGCACGATTAGCAGCCTTGACAAACAGCTGGGAGCATATCTCTGCTGATTTTTACCTCCGATAGACCTAAGTAAGGTTTCATAATGTCACGATCTCAGGAATAAATCAATGGCAAGCTTCAGAAACACAGATCTAAATCAACTGTTGTTTGTCTGCATATTATTGGACAGAAAGATCTGAAATCTCCTCAGTAATACAGTGCACCTAAGCGTGACCCTGAAGCAATTTTAATTTAAAGAAGCACTCATTCCTGAATGACATCAGAGAGTATGAACAAATGCCAAAAGGCTGTGTACTTATACCTGTGCTGCAAAGGAATTCAGTTTCTTCACTTGTGTTCTTGTGAAAGCAACATTACTTTTGTTGTTTTTATCTCTTAGTAATTGATTATTTCTACATTGTTTTGGTCTTATTGGACAAATAAAATTCAAAAATGTTGGTGCCTTCCTGATAGCTATTTATATCTACACTGAGTTCTTGTGGCTGTTTGCAAAGTTGAAGCTGTTAGGGAGCCATGATCTTCCAGTTATGAATATTCTGATTAGCATATCTTTAATGTTTGGTTCTGGAGAAAGAGAAGGCTCCAAGAAAGCTTGAAAGGCTGGAGAGATTGCACGTTGGAGGCTCCAATCAAACCTATCCTTGTGCTGATGCTCAAGAAGGGAGCTCACCACGTTTTTTTTTTCAGGGCAGTTAGGGATGGGCAATAAATGCTGGCCTAGTCAAAGATACACACTTCCTTTGGACAAATAAAGCATGTTCAGGGCCAGGGTAGATAAAATATGGAGCTGGAGAAGCACAGCAGGTCAGACAGCATCGGAAGAGCAGGAAAGCCAACATTTTGGATCTGGATGCTTCACCACGATTGGGCTGGGGGAAGGGAGCTCAGGAATAAATAGAGGGAGAGGGGGTGGGGCTGGGGGAAAGGTAGGTGGGATGGTGATAGGTAGATGCAGTTAGGGGTTTGTAGAGATTGGTCAGTGGGAAGGGTGGAGCAGGTAGATGAGAAGGGAGATGGACAGGTTGTGGCAGGTCAAGGAGGTGGAGGCGAGAGGCAGTGCTGGACATGGAATGAGGCTGGGGGTGGGGACATTTTGAAGCTGGTGAACTCTATGTTGAGGCCATTGGGCTGTAAGTTTCTGAGGCGGAATATGAGGTGTTGTTCCTCCAGTTTACATGTGGGCTCATTGTGTCAGTGGAGGAGGCCCAGGATGGACATGTCACCAAGGGAGTGGGAGGGGGAGTTGAAATGGCAGAAGGTGGTGCTGATTGGAACGTACAGAGCGCAGATGATTCGCGAATTGGTCACCGAGTCTGTGCTTGGTCTTTCCAATGTAGAGGAGACCACTTCGGGAGCAATGGATGCAGTAGACCAGTTTAGAAGACATACAGATGAATCTCTGCCAGATTTGGAATGATTGTTTGGGACCTTGGATGGAGGTGAGAGGGGAGGTGTAGGGGTCGGTGTAGCACCTCCTGCACACAGTCAGACGCCAGAGAGAGAGTAAATCTATTAATGCAAAACAAGATCCTGGACCCACCAGTACTGTCAGTAACGTTCAACCAGGCAAATCATTTGGTAATACATTTTTGGTATCCTTAAACTGTGGCATAGAAATCAGGCTGGTGGGCACAGCATTACATTGCTAAAGAACTCATACAGGCAAGCCCTTTGAGGAACGATGCCTTCAACTACCGTTTCCCTTCACTGCCACTCAGTACCTCACCAAATGCATCCTCCTATCATTTGGGAATAGCCTCCAGTCTCGAGTTCCATCACTACTAGCTCCCTCCACTCCCGCATCCTCTTTAAGTAGATATGTGCTGATCACTTTGGGGTGGATGACTCAATGGACCGTGAGGTTGAGCCTAAAACATTAACTCAGCCAGTTCTTCTTCTTGCATTTCATGAGAAAGGAAAGAAGGCACTGCTTGTAGTCAGAAACATTGAAATACCCTTACAATGTGTAAAAATTGTTCTAAGTTGTTTGCTGTTAGCCTGTATGACTGAAGTTTTGTATGATAGAATATAAGTAAGGAAATAAGCAAGACAGTAGCTTGGGGTGGCCTCCAGTTTCACCTTACCTCACTGTCTTTATGCCAATATTCATAAAGAGTGAACGAGTTACATGTTAGTGGCCCTACCTGTTTGTAAGCACTGTCCTTGTTATGTGAGCTTCTTCCCTCTAAACTCGTGAAAGAGAAGACAAGCTATACTAAAGCAACTAGGACACCAATCTCATGTTAATAAGTGCATTTACAGATGTGACAAACTTCATTCTGACATCATATTTCTTGCCTGATGCTTGATTCATTCATTAGTCAGTGGGATATTGTTAGAAGACAAACTTAAGATAAAGAAAATAAGAGTTTGTGTCCATTTAAGCAACAATTGATTATGTTCCCTGCATTCTCCTTCTCATGGTAGTCTGAAAAATGTATAATGAGGAACAATAAAAAAGCTTGGCAAACAATCTATTAAATATTATCAAACATTGTGATACCTGCAGTGACACGTTTGCACTGGCCAAAATAATTCTTCTCCATTTGCCTCTAGGTTTAGAATACAGGTGAGTAGTTCACCACCACCTTCACCATTGCTCAGGCATTACTCTACATACAGTTAGAAAGTGGAGCCAACTTTTATTCTGGAAGCTTCTGCAGCAAGATTCTCAAGTTTTATGGCTGAATTGGGACTTTTTACCTTGTAGCCTAAAAAGATGAATGCCTTGAATTTTCTCTGACACAGAAGATCCTGCATCCCTGTTTAGCCTATTCTTATGTGGCATGTGCTATGTGCTGGGAGGATAATATGGCAGCAAGTATGGGTATGAACTGATTGCACATTACTGGAGATCAGACTCTTGGAGCAGGTGAGAACAATTTCAAATACAGTACTGGCACCATATTCTCTCAAGGCATTGTGGCATTTTATTCAAAGCTGGATTACATTGTGTGATGATATCATGGTTTTAAGAGGTGGTGTTGTCCATTTTTTTTTTACGAAGAAAGATTGAGACAGAGGTGATGAGCAGTCTGCTCCAAAGCCAATAAAGTAAACAGCTTGTGAGGCCTTTTTCTAATTTATTTGGAATAATAGAAACAGCATGAATGGGTTGAATCAAGCTCCCAAAGAACCAGGATTTTCTTTTAGATTTCACATTCAGCAGCGTTTGCTGGGATCTTGAAGCTGGATGTGAAAGCTCTTATTCCTCTCTCTGTCACAGTTAAAAGTTGAGGTTCTCTTCCTGCTGCTAGAATTTCGTGTGAAACAATCTATCTTACTGAATTTGTCTTTGCCAAATGTGTGTTTATGGGAAGTTACTACGTCAGAACAGTTAAATAGTAACAGTTAATATATATTATGTTGCTAAGTATTTCAATAGAGCTACAGTTAAGCCAATCATTTATTTTTATTTTGTCTGTATTTTAATTATAGCGCATGAATAAAGTGTGTTTTGTTCAAGCCTGTAGTTTAACCAATTGAATTACATCTGGAACACAACACCTGACACTTACTTTTAAAATAAGGAAAAGACTGTCTTTTTAATATATTTTGAGGGGGTTTGGTCTGGTCCATAACAATTGACAAAGGGTATGACTTAACACCTTTGGGGCTTAAGGTCTTTCCGTTAAGTTGGATTGGCAGTTTTATATTCTTTTACATAGAGTACTGAAACTTTCAGTTTTTGAAGTTAGGCTGTTGTGTGAATCCATGTTGTTAGAATGTTTTCTCGAGACTCCAGCACCAGCTCAGGCACGGCAGGGAGACAGACTGTGCACACTTTGTTCCCAAGTTTCTTTTGTCAACAGCTTAAATGAGCCGAAGGGCTTGGCTAGAGGCAGCAATATGGCTGCGTGAGGTGTAGGCACAAAAACGTTGCGCATATGACTGAGGTTTTGGAACAAAAACTACTTACGAGACCTGCGGTGGCGATGTGTAAGCTAGCCCATGAGAAATGATTGGATGGGCAGCAGCAGCTGTTAGCTTCATGCAGCTGAGCAGCTGGAGTCTCAGCATCTCAGGATCAAAGGGTAGCTGTTGGTATAGCTCTATTAGGGTGTTGGGGCACAGAATGCCCATGAGGAATAGTTATTAGCACAGTGAAGCTGAAAGAATTGCATACTCTTGCAGCGGGATCAAAGGAAAGTATGTGAGCCGTGGTTGCCTGCTCAGCACAGCTAGAAAGTTGAGAGCATGCTAGTGGTTTGATGATGAGGTACAGTCTTATAAACACAATAGGATGCAGTCTTGGGAGAAGAGATTGAGCTACTTGGTGGTGAGCAGTCAGGCAACCAGAGCTGTTGCCTGACTACTCACTGAAGGCAGAAGATTCAAGATGGCCCACAAGCTGAAATCAGTGGCATTGAAATCCTTCATGAGGAAGAGAGTGTTTAAAGGATTCTTGTGATTCATAATGGTGGGCTGCTGAGAATTTTTTTTTTCAGATCTGTACTGATTGCTTCTTTTGTGATTTGTGTTTAATTACAGTTTGCCTGTCTGACTCATGTTAATTCTGGATATTATAGTAAAAGATAGATAATATTAGCTGTTTGTTTTGTTGACCTATGTTGTAAGTAGTCTTCTGTTTGTTTAAAACTGTGGAATGTTGTGGCTTTATTCTCTTAGTAAATACCTGGGATTTCAAATCTCATTTACCGAAAATAGTAACGGACCCTTAACTGAACAATTTTTTTTTCTACTCATTTGTGGCATGTGGGCATCACTGGCTGGCCAGCATTTCTTGCCCATCCCTAGTTACCCTTAAGAAGGTAATGTCTGGAAAAGTTGTTGCTTTCTTGTGGAGGGCCATATTCCTTCATTTAGCAGAGATTTGTTCCCTTTACTCTTCCCTGGTTCTTCCTCTGTACATTTCATAGCCAAGAGGGAAAATTAGTCAGTTACTACCATGTCTTTGCAAATACTACTGTGAAACCAGCCACCAAGGGATACTTAAGTGGCCTTGCAACTCTCCCGCAGATTATGGTCTCACTCTCCATAAGCAGACCCAATCCTCATTTAGCTACAGCATTCAGATCAGGAACTCTGTGTGGAGTCTTCCAGGGAAAAAATACATGTCCTGCAATCTGTCCAGATCCAATGCGTTATAGAACTCTGTTGTTTGATGAATAGTGTACGTCAAAGCTGCTTTAAAGCAATTCTTTCTATAAATGTAGGCAATTTTTATCAGTAAAATTACCTCCATGTTCTTTGTGTAGCACATGTACATCAGTGAAATGTACATCAGTTTGTTAACTTTAGCATTTCTAATTATTTCAATTCAAAAAATAGCCTCAAGTATGTAGGGAGACCCTTTGGCACAACCAAATGTTTGAGAGTGCTCCGTCACTGTCATAACAATTGTTTAAAACTATAGAACCAGACCTTGCTCTCAGGTGATTCTTGGGCTAGCCTGCAGACAAACAGTCCACTTCAATTTGAATTATTTGAAGATTTACTGAAAGGTCATCATGCTTTATTTAATATGTTGCAACAAACAAGTATTATTCCAAAGAGTAGGCGATGGCCTAGTGATATTATCGCTAGATTATTAATCCAGAAACCCAGCTGATGTTCTAGAGACCTAGGTTCAAATTCCACCATGGCAGAATTAAGAATCTACTGATGAGCATGAATCCATTGTCGACTGTTGGGAAAAACCTATGTGGTTCACTAATGTTCTTCAGGGGAGGAAATCTGCCACCCTCACCTGGTCTGGCCTACATGTGACTCCAGACCCACAGCAATATGGTTGACTCTCAACTGCACTCTGAAATGGCCTAGCAAGCCACTCAGTTGTACAAATCACTACAAAGCCTCAAAGAGATGAAACTGGATGGATCACCTGGCATTGACCTAGGCACCAGAAAAGACAGCGGCAGAACCAACCCTGTTGACCTGCAAAGTCCTCACAGATTCATACCTTACAGACAATGTCCCAGACACCACCATGGGCAAGGAAACCTCCTGCTGATTACCACATACCATCCTCCCTCAGCTGATGAATCAGTACTCCTCAATGGAGACACTGGATACTGCAAAGGCTACAGGCCCTGACAACATTCCAGCAATAGTACAGAAGACTTGTGCTCCAGAACTTACCACTCCCCTAGCCAAGCTGTTCAAGTACAGTTACAACACTGGTATCTACCTGACAATGTGAAAAATTGCCCAAGTATGTCCTGTACACAAAAAGCAGGCTCAGCTCCTCATTTGATTACAGCCTTGGTTCAAACATGGACAAAAGAACTGAATTTCAGAGGTGAGGTGAGAGTGACAGTCCTTGATATCAAGGCTGCATTTGACCGAGTGTGGCATCAAGGAGCCCTGGCAAAACTGGAATCAATGGGTATCGGGGACAAACCTTCTGGTGGATGGAGTCATACCTGACACATAGGAAGATGGTCGTGGTTGTTGGAGGTCAATCATCTCAGCTCCAGGACATCTCTGCAGCAGTTCCTCAGGATAGTGTTCTCAGCCCAACCATCTTCAGCTACTTCACCAATGACCTTCCCTCCATCATAAGTCAGAAGTGAGGATGTTCGCCGATGATGCACAATGTTCAGCACCATTTGTGTCACCTCAGGTACTGAAGCAGTCCGTGTTCACATGCAACAAGATCTGGACAATATCCAGGCTTGACCTGACAAGTGGCAAGTGACATTTGCACCACGCAAATGCCAGGCTATGACCATCACTGATAGGAGACAATCTAATCACCGCCCCTTGACATTCAATGGTGTTACCATCACTGAATTCCCCACTATCAACATTCTGGGGGTTACAATTGACCAGAAACTCAACTGGACTCACCACATTAACACAGTGGCGTGAGTAACTCACCCCTGACTCCTCAAAGCCTGTCCACCATCAACAAGGCACAAGTCAGGAGTGTGATGGAATACTGCCCACTTGCCTGGATGAATGCAGCCCCAACAACACTCAAGAAGCTTGACACCATCCAGGACAAAGCAGCCCACTTGATTGGCACTACATCCACAAGTATCTACTACCTCCACCACTGATGCTCAGTAGCAGCAGTGTGTACTATCTACAAGATGCAATGCAGAAATTCACCAAAGTTACCTCAGACAGCACCTTCCAAACCCACGACCACTTCCATCTAGAAGGACAAGGGCATCAGACATACGGGAACACCACCACCTCCAAGTTCCCCTCCAAGTCACTCACCATCCTGACTTGGAAATATATTGCCGTTCCTTCACTGTCACTGGGTAAAAATCCTGGAATTGCCTCCCTAACAGCATTGTGGGTCACCCCACAGCAGGAGGACTGCAGCGGTTCAAGAAGGCAGCTCACCACCACCTTCTCAAGGGCAACTAGGGATGGACAAGAAATGCTGGCCAGCCAGCGACGCCCTCATCCCACAAATGAATAGAAAAAAAAACAATTTTAAATACAATAATTTGGGAAATCAGGAGCAAATTAAATGTAGCTGAATTTCCTCTGACTGCAATGACCTGGCGCACTGCGTGAATTTTCAGAAACCATATTTCTTTGATCTTTGGACTATTGTTCTAGTGCGGTCATGCTGCTGTGTTAAAGCTTCTGTCCATCGAATGAGACATCAAATTGAGATTCTATTTAGACAGTTAGGTGATTAGTTCTGCCAGAGGTACCTGAACAAAGATGAATAATGAGTTCCCTTGGTATCTTGGTCAATATTCCTCACTGTTACAGCATCATCAAAATGTACATTAATTGTCTATTCATCTCATTTCACATGCAGCTTATCTCAACTACAATTGCATACACAATAAATGATGGAATTCAGGGCAATCCATTTTATCTGAAATCCTTCCACATTATTCTGAAACATTATAATGCTATCTAAATGTAGGTTGTCTTTATTTCATATGTTGATGCGACATATGATCCTGAAGATGGATGAGGTATGCTTCCAGAAGCTTGACTATTGTGTCAGAGCACTACAGTGACAATCTCAAGGGCAGAAATCCTAACATCCCATCATCCACCAAATTGAAGGGTATTGGAAGCTAGAGAAGACAGTAGATTTTCATTCATGGAATTTTAAGTTCGAAACGCTCAAGTATTAAAGAAAAATATGTAGACTGTAATTGAAGGTCAATTTTATTTTATTAATATGATTAGCATTCCACAGGAAGTGAAAAGGCTTAAGTAATTTTTTAAATGTAATGGAAGATGTTGAGGAATGGATGAGAGACAGACTGATATGGATACAAGAATAACAGTATACTACATTGCAATAGTATTTGTTTGCACTTCAGCTCTACTAAATTGGCTGTGACAAGTATTATTGCAAGCTCATTCGACTGTCCCACAGTCAGATTAATTATGATCAAATGGACTTCTCATGAGTTGATGTAACCAAGTTAAAAAAATGAATTCTCTCAAGTGTGGAACATTAGGAAAAAAAGAATTAGCATCATTAAGGGTTATAGTGAAATGCTTTTGCAGAGTTACTTTCTAATTAGATGACAGAAAGAGAACCCTTGATGTTGTTCGGCGTTATTATCCTCAAAGGTTATATCCTGTGGAGGATAAATCTAATTGGAAGACTTTACATCTGTTAGACTGTGTTTTTCGGTTAAACTGTGATGTGAATTGTAATTGTAAAGAAATTGCAATGTAAAGCTGGAACTTCCCATCTACCTACAACCCAGACCAAATGAAACAGTAGGTGGGCAAGCACCAAGCTTGGCAGCCAGCCCATCATTTATTTTAAACAATGGTTAATTGTAGTTCTTAGTATGTCATTTGACCTGAATATTACACTGCCCAGGTCATCAAATGGTGTTATGACCCACTTGGGAAAGTGCACTGATTCCCAAGCCCCAGTACTCACGGGGTCACCTTAACGTTAATTATTTAATCAAAGCATGCAAAGTCCCTGTTTACCTGTCTGATAGAATCAAGCAAACTGAAAGCTTTAACCAAGTACTTAACATTAATGACTATTTATATAAAACAAGCAAATACTAATCACAATTAAATAACTATGACTATCAACATATGGCTTTACCAGTTAAACTGTAATCTTATATTAAAATCCCTATGCACAACAAAGAAAGGCACGCACACACAAAATCATTGGTTTTATGGGCAGAGGGAAAAGAATCTTGAAAGTAAAGCACTAGTGCACAGGGTTCACTTAGATGATCATTTTGGCTTGTTAGGACTTTCTGTTCTTCAATCTCTTTCATCCAGGTTCCTTTCATTTCTTTGAAGGAGGCAGTAGGTACACTAAGTATAAAGTGTCTTAATTATTAGTTAACGGCAACAGCCAATATTAAGTGATGGAAGAGAATAACTTTCTTTAGGTTTCAGGTATTTTTATTACAGATGGAGAGACACACCATCTCCCTTTCCAGAGGCTTCTCACTGTGTCATTCGCTCCCATAAGTTGTCAGCTACTCGACAACCAGTCAGAGAGCTGTTGTCAGTCCAATGACTTCTGACATCCAAATATGGTCACAATTGCACAAATCAGTCAGCTATTTGTTGCCAACAAATCTCACTCTGCATTTGACACCTGGTGTCATGCCATTCACAAATGGCTTCCCCCACTCCTCCAACGAAACAGCAGTGTGTACCCTACAGACAATGAATTTCAGTAACTTGTTTCTAGAAGTATATCACACTTGCCATAACATAGAGAGCAACAAACGAATGAGCTCAAGTTTCTCAAATAAAGGGCCAGATGGTCTGCTTAAGTCTTCTTTTTGACTGGTCAGACTTTAAATGTAGCAGCTCTCAAGCTATATTCTATGTTCAGGCACATAATCAAGCCTTGTCTCAGTCTCACTAATTAGGTGTTGTGCTCCTCTAACTGTTGCAGGTTCAGCTATGAGCTGCTCATTAACCTCTATGTGAATTCACTTTAAATTAAACAATTACAGTTAACAATTCATTGCAGTAGTATAAAAGTGATCACACTTCAAACATATTTCATGAGGATTAAAATGCTTTGAGATGTCCTGAAGTTGTGATAGGCATTATATAAATGCAAATCTCTCATTCTTCTATTCTTAACCCTCCTCTGTGGTTAAGTAGTCAAACAAATGCTGAAACACAGTAAATAGTTATTTCATTCAATAAGAGAAAATGTTTGAACCCAATCAAAATCTAGTTTAAATAAAAACCAAAGGAACTGCAGATTCTGGAAATCAGGAACAAAAACAGAAATTGCTGGAAAAGCTCAGCAGGTCTGCCAGCATCTGTGGAGAGAAATCAGAGTTAATGTTTCAGGTCCAGTGATGCTTCCTCAGAACTCAGTCTAGTTCCAATTCTAGTTCCAGTTTCAGAATCCAATCTAGGTTGTATGGCAAACCTGTTGTTTAGAAATCCTTTTGGGGGCTCTTATTTAATTTGTATGCTCATATTTTCAAGTTACTGTCTGTTTGATTTTTGCCATTTCATCAATATTCTGAAGAACCAAAACGACTTCTTTTTACCTGCCTTGTCCAGCATATTTCAATCCTCAAACACTATTGTTTACTGACGAAAGACTCCCTGGATTGGGAGATTGTACTTCATCCAGAAGTCATAATTCCTGCCATAGCAAGGAAATTAGCATCAGTGAGAAGATTGTGCTGGAGAGATCAATGGGATTGCGAGTTGATAAACTCCCAAGGCTTGATGATGTATAAACCAGAGTGTTGAAGGAGCTGTGGAGATGGTTGATGCATTGGGGATTATCTTCCAGGCTTAATTAGACCATACATGGAGAACTTGTCTCATTATCTCAGGAAAGATATTACTGTCTTAGAGGGACTGCGATGGAGGTTCACTAAATTTGTCCCTGGATGGTGCAACTGTTCTATGAAGAGAAATTGGGCTAACTGGGCCTGTATTCTCCAGAATTTTGAAGAGTGAGAGGTGATCTCACTGAAATTTTCAAAATACTTAGAAGGATAGACATGATAAATGCAGGTCTGGTGTTTCCCCTGACTGGGGACCAGGAGACACAATTTAAAAGTGGGAAGGAAGGCACTTCTGAGGAAATTTCTTTTAAACTCAGTGTTTTGAACTTTAGGAATTCTGCACCACAGAGAGCTGAGGAAGTTCTGCCTTTGGACATATTTAAGGTAGAGATTGACAGATTTCCAATTTCCAGTGGTGACCAGGGTTATGATGGATGAAGGGTATTGAAGTGTTTGATCACCTGCAATCGTATTGAATGGCAGGGCAGGTTTGAAGGGCTGAATGGCCTACTCTTGTTCCTATGTTCCTAACTCTAGTTTCAACTATTTATTATGGAAATTTCATAAAAAAGACACAAGGTTTGTTTTTTGCTCAGAATAATTAAATATAAAAGTTATTTATTATTCACAGTTAGTTATAAGTATTTTTCAATGAATACTGTGCAAAGGAAAATGGATTAACTTTTAGGTAAATGTTATTGTACTGGAGCTTTTGTTTGGGACAGCTACAGCGTGGGAGCAATCTATTTTCAACAGGAATTATACAGTATTGGCTGTTTGGGTAAGTACCACTGTAGCCAACTCTACCAATGTTTTTCTCAAAGATTTGATTATAAATTAATTCAATTACAAAGAATTTGAAAACCTGGAAATTCAGTTTAAAATAAGAATTAGTACTATTGTGTCAGCCAAAAAATTTGAGACAGAGTCAAGAAAACTGTGTCAATTTACTCAAATATATAACAGAATCTACTAAAACAGCATCTCTGTGAACTACAGGAAAAAGGACTCATGATGAAATCCACAGTAAAGTCTCTCAGTAATGTTATATTCTGTGCTAAATCTGTCTTCCATGCAGTTTCAATTGGATTATATTGATTATCTCCATAAGTGAATGTTGAATTGTGCAAAAATGCTGCTTGAAAAGCTGCTTATCCTGTCATAGAACTAGTAATCTAGTAAAACTAAGAATTAAATTTTAAAAATTCCTTTAACTATCTAAATAGGAAAATATTCCCTGAGTTCCAAGACCTGAAGACAGAGTGTCAGAGGAGTTTATAAAATTGGTAGCAGAGCTGATCCAAAATGCTTGCACATTCTGATTCTGAGTTCACTTACCATTTGTTGTAAGCCTGAAAAGTTTGGTACGTAGCCAAACCTAACATCCTGCTTCCTGACATGAAAATGTCACAGTGAGTGACAACAAACATACGTAGATACAAAGCTATTCATGCAATGTAAAGACGATTGACAACATTGATTCTTAAGGCTGGCGGTTGACTTTTCACCTCGCATCACTCTGACGTATCATTGCTCGAAGTTATTTCTTGCTTTCCCTATCCAATGATGTGCATTAGCAAACTTTAAGCGTTTGCTCACAGTCTTCCAACTCACTGAATGTTTCTTCAAAGCTGAGGGAAGGTGTATTTTAATTGTCTATTCATGTGACTGAAGCAATATTCTTTGCTTTTTACCAATTAAAAAAAACATAAACTGGTGACACATTTGAAATGAGACACTTTGGAATTATCAGTTGTCCATTATCTTACACATCTTCTGCTGTTGATGATGGATAAATATACTGTTAATATTTTGTTAGCCAAGTGTTTGAGATTTTGATAGGTTTGTGACTGAATAAATCTCCATATTATGAATGTAGGGTTACAGGGGAAAGTAGGGAGTGCCCTTAGGTAAAATACTCTTACAGAGAGTTAGTGTGAACAAAAGAACTGAATTTCCTCCTCCACTGCTGTATCAATTCCATGATTCTTTGAAAGGGTGCACTGTTGCTCAATTAGGGTGTAGTTCTCCAGAGAAAGGGCTAGAGAATCAGATGTCTGGCCATCTGTTTCACTGCTGCTGTGGATGCAGTTGTCCAATGGTTTCATGATGAAAAAAAAACGAAAAAACTGCAGATACTATAAATCAGGAGCAAAAACAGAAGTTGCTGGAAAAGCTCAGCAGGCCTGGCAGCATCTGTGAAGGAAAAAATAGAGTTAACGTTTCTGGTCCAGTTCTGAGGAAGGGTCACCAGGTCCGAAACATTAACTCTGTTTTTTCCTTCACAGATGCTGCCAGACCTGCTGAGTTTTTCCAGCAACTTTGTTCCTGGTTTCATTATGAATGTGTGGCTGAGATCCAAGAGCAGATAATTACTGACCTCAGCGGGGGTATATTGACACAGCTTGCAAGGAAGTGCAAGCTTTGTTTGATTGTCATCTTTATTATCTTGTAATAAGTCTTTTATAAAATGTGTTTTTTAATGTTTTTTTAAAATGCATGTGGTTTATTTGTGGAAGATTTGGATTTGTGAAGTGGATGAAAGCTTTTGACATTGATACATCCATTCAACATAATTGTTTGACACTTTTGATGAGGTTGTAAGTTGATGATTATTTTTTCACAGCCTTTCTTTCAGTAAGTTTCATTGCATTATTTTCAGGGGCATTACACAGACTTGCCAGGCTTGTCAATGGCTGGTTTGTTCTGTATGTAGTGGATATTGGTAAATGAGCATGGGATAAGGGACATGGAGGGATTGGGGGGTGATGGGTATGGCAGTGGAACAGTGTCATGAAGGGGGCATAGAGAGGATAAGAGGAGTTATGGAAGAGATATGAGAAATGTTAGTGAATGTGGAGGGGCCACGGGAGATGACAAAAAAGTGGCCAGGGAGCCCAACAAACAGAGGATAGGGCTGATATCCCAAGAAACTTAGAACTTTTAACCAGTCTGCTTTGGCACATGCCCACATCCATTGCTGCCTTGTGCCCACCTAAGGGGGTGGCATACATCTCTGTCCACACTCACAGAGATGAAAATTCCCTGGGTGTGAGAGGATGGGACAGGTTTGAGGTCCCACAATCAGGAAACTCCTCATGACACAATTCTGGGAGCAGAGGGGAAGATCTGTTCCTTTATGTTCAGGTCCAACAATTTGAAACACATCTTGCAGATAAGAGTAAGCCAGGCATATTAAGCAACAAGGACCCCCTACAGTGCATGGATACCACACACCACAGGGTTTAGCAGCTCCTCATACCAAATACTGTACTCTTAAAAAGTTAGTAAAATCAAGAATAATTGTGGCTTTAGGCTAACTGTACCTCATATCTCAATTTTCTGAGGCTTCACTCTTTCTAAAGTGAAATGATACACTCTCCATTTTTCTCTTGCAATTTAAAGCAACCCCCTCAAATGTGAACACAAGTCTAAACAGCCTCAATTAGTTCAATGTTATATTAGCTCAATTGCCACTGGGTGAACAGAACAGCCTAACTGATGACTTAACCCAGTTCCTGAATGAACAAACCCACAGGCAAGGCACCATATGAGCATCTTGGAGCAGCCTTTGGTGTTGAACAGCAAACACAAGATAGGTGTACATCAGAAAATAAATAAGGGAGTAAAAAATTTCAATACTTTTGTCCTTGTCTATAGATTTTGTAAATTCCATATTCATCACCTTCTGCATTCCATTGTTCTTTAGCTCACGTAACTCGTCAAGACTCTTTCAAATGAAGGTAGTTTTAATCTGCAAGAACATTTTAATGGAGAAAAGTTGGAGGAGTCACCTCTAGGTCTTTTTTTATTGGTCTGTTGGGTGAAATAAAGTTGTTCGAACATCTTCAAACAGGAAGATAAAATCAATACGGCAAGTGAAGCATCAATTAATAACAAATAAGTTTTGTTTTACTCCTCTATGGGCCAACATTTATTGCCTATCCTAGTTGTCCTTGAGAAGGTAGCGGTGTGCTGCCTCCTTGGACCACTAATGTCCATTTAATAATAAGTTCCAATAAATTGCTCCATTGGAGAAACAGAAAATAAGACAATTACATTATAATATTTTGAGGTGATGTGAGTTTGCCCCTAACAGGGTAATTCACCTGAGGCAACAATGCTTCTGACATCTCCTATAATGTAAAGCACTGGGCATTTTGGTAAAAAAAAACAGACATTTGTTACTGCAAATTATTTTATACAAATATCACATCCATGCCTGGGCTAACATTAAGCCAGAGCCCTACAACAAAACAGCATACATCCAGTAGATTATCATACTGCAAGTAATCCACAAGGTGAGAAGAATGAAATCTTATAGTCTCAGGTCACTTACTATGATGCAGTGATGATATCATGAGCATGTCTCTTAAAGGTGTACTACCATGAAACATAGCGCAACATCCCCCTTTTTCCAAAGATAAAACTTATCCCAACAGATATAGCTAGTTGTGCATCGGCACATAGTATCAATACGATAATTATACAAACAGGTAAACCAGAGTTTACAACAGAAACATTTAAAAATTCAGTGAAATGCTTTGGAGGTTTGACAACTCATCTTGATCTGGTGATCGTTTGCTCATCAAGAGAAGTATGTGTGATTCTCTGTTGCATTTATTTGACAACTTGATTGCCTTGTTACTGTCTCTCAAGCGTCTCTGTACGTGACAGCATTCTTCTTCACTCTCTTCGTGCACGATTTGCTCTCTATACATTGGTCTGAGCTGGCATCTGTTCCTTTGTAGTGTAGCATGATGATCAGTAATGATTTGTTCGGGGCTGGTTGCATGTTTGAGAATCCTTTGCTGACATCCAGATGTTTGTACTTGAATTTGTACTTCTAGCTCATATTCTTTGCTCAGTGCTCAGTTTTGATAGTTCTCTACCTGCTTGCTTGTCTTGTATCTCTTTCAGTCTCCTTGGTTTTTGAAGAAGAATATTCTGTACCTCAGAATGGTTAGACAGTTGGTTGCTGGGCAAAGCTATTTGCACTTGGCCTCTGAATATAGACTGTTCTGGTGATGGTAATCCCTTCTCAATTGGTGTTACACAAAAATGCAAAAATGCAATGCAAAAGTTTTCCTTTGTTGCTTGGCGTTTAAAGGTCATTGATAGTATGTACCATACATTCTGCTAGATTGTTTGAGTGTGGATATTGAAGTGATAATATGATATGGGTCACTTAATACACATGTTTTGAAACAATTTGACAGGAAATTTGCAGTATGTTGTCAGATACTAATCTTCTCCATTCACTGTGAATAGTTTTTTGCTATATTTTTCCAAGGAGCAGACAGAACGTTGTGTAGATGTAGATGCTTCCATTGCTGTTGAGTTTGATACACTTGCTATGCTTTGCATGCATTCACGAGTCATTGAATATCCTGATTCAAATCTGGCAATACATTACTTCAGGTGCTGGAGATAGTAGGAACTGCAGATGCTGGAGAAACTGAGATAACAAG
>NC_063355.1:14356800-14435336 GCF_021869965.1 Rhincodon typus | reverse complement strand
AGCTAGCACATGAATCCAAGATATATCTTGGATTCATGTGCTAGCTGCCTTGTGTGTTCAATACACACGTATCCCTGGTGTGAAATGGACATGACATCTTGGCTTATTGATTTTTGCATGAGGACTTTGTTAGCCTTGAAAATGACTTGTTGTGATATAACAACTTCTTATTCTAAGATAACTTAATTTTTTTTAAACTTTTCATAGCAATGCTGTGTCACACATGTTAGCATATTGAAAAACGTCTCAACGCATTGGAGCTTAATCCATACTTATCTATTGAATGACTTCCCAGCACTGACTGAATAATCTGGAAAGTTATACTTGTAAGCTATCTGGGTAATTACCTCTGAGTTTAAGATAACTTCATCTCACTTGGAATTATATTTGGTTTTGTAACTTTTTAAGAAGCTAGTTGTTAACTCCAAACACACAAACCCATCTTTCAAGAACCAAAACTCACATATGCATAATTCTCACAGTTTCATCACATATATGATATCAAGAAACAGCTGGAGATATCAAACACAGGAAAAGGTTCAAGTCCTGACAACAATCCAGCAATAATACTGATGCCTATGCTCCAGAACAGCCATGTCCCTAGCCAGTTTGTTCCAGTTCAGTTGCAATATTGGCATCTACCTGGCAATGTGGAAAATTGACCAGGTGTGTCCTCTGTGTGAGAAATAGGACAGTTCCAACCCGGTGAGTTACCATCTCATCAGTCAATTCTCAATGACCAACCAAGTGATGGAAATGGTTACTAACATTGCCATGAAACTGCTCACAGATGCTAAGTTTGAGTTTCACCAGGGCCATCCAGTTCCCGACCTCATTATTCCCTTGGTCCAAATATGGACAGAAGTGCGGATCTCTAGAAGTAAAGTGAGAGTGACTGCCCTTGACTCCAAGTCAAGATTGAATATAACATCAAGGGGCTCGAGCAAGACTTGAATCCAAGAGAATCAAGGAGAAAACTCTCCACTAGTTGGAGTCATGTTCATGAGCACAAAGGAAGATGGCTGTGTTTTTTTTGAGCCCAATCATCTAGTCTCGAGGCATAGTTGCAGGAGTTCCTCGGGGTAGTGTCCTAGTGTCCTACCTATCTTTGTGTGTCATCAGCAAATTTATCTACCATACCTTTAGCCAAACCATTCATATAAATTGTAAAGAATTGAGACCCTAGCACTGACCCGATGGCACACCACTCGTGACATCCTGCCAGCCTGAAAAAGACCTGTTTATTCCAACTATAATAAAAACAAAGAACTGTAGATGCTGAAAATCTGAAACAAAAACAAAGTAATGGAGAAACCGAGCAGGCCTGGTAGTATCTGTAGAGTGAAAACAGAATTAATGTTTGACTCCAGTGATTCTTTGAGAAATCACTTGTTCCCTACTCTCTGTTTCCTTTTGCAAGCCAATCCTCTCACTATGCCAATATGTAACCGCCTGTACCATGAGGTATTTTTTTTCCACAGTAACCTTCCAGGTGGCACCTTATCAAATGCCTGTTGGAAATCTAAATACAATACATCCTCTTATGCCCCCTTATCTACAGTAGTATCTACTTCTTCAAATAACAACAATCAATTAGTTAAACATGATTTCTGTTTGACAGAACCATGTCCTATTGTAATATCTTTTATAATAGCTTCTAACATTTTCCCTATGACAGATATTAAGCTAACTGGCCTGTACTTTCCTGCTTTCTGCCTCCCTCCCTTTTTGAATAAAGGAGTTACATTAGCCATTTTCCAATCTAAAGAATCTTCCCTGAATCTAATGGGTTTTCTGGAAAATCAAAAACAACGCTTCAACTGTTTCTCTAGCTACTTCTTTTAAGACCCTAGGATGAAATCCATCATGAGCTGAGAACTTGTTAACATGCATTTCCAACTATTTACTCAGTACTACATCCCTGGTAATTGCAAGTTTCTTAAGTTCCTCCTTCCCTTGCACTTGCTGATTGACAGCTGTTTTCAGAATGTTTATTTATATCCCCTCTAATGAACTGATGCAAAACATCTGTTCAATTCATCTGCCATCTCTTGATCTTCCATTACTAATTCCTAAGCTCATTTTCTATAGGGGCAACATTTCTTTCTTAAACTTTTTTTTAAATATCTGAAGAAACTTGCCGTTTTTTTTCATATTTCGGCAAACTTTCTGTCATGCACTAATGTTTTCATCCCTATTAACCTTTTAGTGATTCTTTGCCGTTTCTTAACTTCTTCCGACCTGCCACCTATCTTTGCAGAATTATATCTTTCCTTTGAGCTTGTACTATAAGCACAGATGGCATGTCCATCCCTTAGAATTTTTCTTATTTGTTGGAATTTATTTATTCTATGCTGTCTAAATGTTTGTCATTGCATTTATATTGACCTGTCCTTTAACCTAAATTGCCAGTTCATTTTCGCTATCTCTGCTTCCATACCCTCATAATTGTCCATGTTTAAATTCAAAATAGTGGTCTTGGACCCACACTTTTCTCCTTTAAGCGTATGTAAAATTCGATCGTATTATCATCGTTGTTGCTCAGCTATGAGGTACAGTCTTCAACATTCTCTCCTTCCACTATTGATCTACAGTGTAGCATTGCATACTATATACAAGATGCACAACAGCAACTCACCAAGGCTCCTTCACCAGCTTCTTCAAACCTGTGACATTTACCACCTAGAACAACAAGGGCAGAGCCACAACCAGCAAGATCCTCTCCAAGCCAGAAACAGAAGCCATACTTGAAACTATTTTCCTATTCCTTCAATGTCCTGGGTCCAAATCCTGAACTCCCTTCCTAACTGCACTGTGGGTATATCAACTCCAGTGGACTGCAGCAGCTCAAGAAGATAGCTCAGTAATACTTTCTCAAGGTTAATTACTGACGGGCAATAAACTTTGTCCTAAGCGCAAGCCCACGTCCTGTGAATGAATTTTTAAAAAGATTAATGTTTCAGTCAAAAGAATGTTTCAAAAGGACTTAGTTATGACAATTGGCTATCCCACTCTGTTGGGTGTGGAGACGCCAATAACAATGACCTGTTTTCAGGAAGATTGTCCAGAGACAGAGACCCGAAGCTGTAATGTCAGACTTTCCTCTGAGTCCTACTGTCAAGGCCACAGGAATTGTGGAAGGAATGGATAGACACATTCAGTGAAAAAAAAACACAGAATCATAAACACTTGAGATTTATTACTTAGTTGTAATCTGATCAAAGGATTGAAGTGGCCACAAAAGAGCAAAACATGGACGGTTTGTAACCTCTAACTGAACTTGCTGCGCTAACTTTATTTTTAATAAGTGCAGCTTCATAGTTTGTTTCTGGTTAATTTATTCTTCAGGCAGTTATTTCTTCATGATAAACAGCTGTTGGAGTCACATGCCCTGATGTTCACTTACAAGTCGTCATATGTTGCGATATTAACTGCTGCAGGTTATCAAGAATATGATGTCAAGTTTATTACTTATGAAAGTTATATGTTGATGTAATTGTCTCGATGAGACAGCACCAGCACATTGTACCAATATATGGTGAGATACATGTTCAGCGCTTCGATTCTGCTCAGCACCTGGTGTCAGCTACAATGTCATGAGATGATGCCAGAAAGATAGGAGATCCTTTCCCTGGAGGCTTCAGATGCATTTTATGCCAGATGTAATTCAGGGTCATTGAAGAGGTGATATCTCCAGCTGGCGTGTGTTACGTAAATGTCATAATTTTCAAATCAGACTTTTGTCTTTTGAATACAATCATAGCTCTAAAATTCAGGGTGAAGAGATGCAAGTGAAAGTTTCTGTCCCAGCTTTGTAAAAGCAATATAGCGGTAGTGGGTTTGCTCCAAGGGATAGGCTCTGTGTCTTAGTTGCAATGAAACTGTGAACAAGAAGTATACAAACAAGAAGCCTTTGGATGAATTTTGTGTGCGAAAGGGAAATAGCATAAATCTCTCCTTTGCTGTTCCTCTTCCAGCAGGTGCTGTTTTCCAGGAAACACCGTTACTTTGTGGTAATGTGGACATAAAGCAAAAGTTTAATGATATTGGTAATTTTCTTTAGTCTGGTCCATAAGAGCCACTTACAGGTTAACCACCCAAATATCTTTATAAGGTGACCCTGAACCCTGACATAAGCTTTCCAACTTAGCATTGGTATAAAGACAACATAGCTTTAAATCAATTCTCACCTGAACATGTTGTAGGTTTCCTTTATGTGGAATATAGATTGAAAACACACACTGCTGACCTGTATTGTTCAAGCCTGGGTCAGTGATACTGATTGAATCAGAATTCAGGTTGACCCGAAGGGGTCAGTTACACAATCCCATGTGAACCTGAACTTCCTGAAAGCAATCTCTGTTGCCTGAACTCTGCCCTGTCAACTCCAGTCAAAACTGAATAAAGTTAAACTCCCTTAATGCTACCGATGAGGGTCTTTAGCTAAATGAGCTGGAGTAATTGGAAACTAGTTTTAATGGGCGTGAGCTTACTGCTCAGCACAAATGATTTTGCAGTTTTCACAGAATAAGTGCTGATGTCAGGGGCTTCCTGTGGAAAAGTGTTACATTAACACTCTTCTCCCTAAAATGTGCAAAAAATCTTTTTTTTAAACACCTGACATAACATGCAATTTTTTAAAAAAACTATTATCCAAAGCAGGCGCAATGTTTCCAGAGTAGAACCACTACCTACCTGTTGGTGCTCACTTCAGACCTTAGCCATTTGAGTTCTTTATTACTCACTGTTATTGTTATTAATGAGCAACAGGCCATAGGCCCCAAGTCAGTGCTAGAGTCACCAACCCTTAAGGATTAGCATGGAGCTCCAGGAATTGAAGATCATCCTCCATGACACTATAATGTGCAGTCCCGAAGAAAAATCATCGAAAAAATTTTTTAAAAATTATTTTCTTTGAACGTTAGTCTTTATCAGGTATAAAAAATGTTGAAAATGGGAATATTGGGCAATGCATCTTTGATTTAGTAAGGCATTGCATCACAAGGATGCATGTGTTGTCTGGAGCATGGAAGCAAATGCACTGATGAAACCTCAACGAAATACCTGTAATCACAGTTGACAACCCAAGTTGGTGCCCCACCACGCCTCACCTGTTCTCAGCGTGAGGGGATGCAATCACAGTGGGAATCAGTACGACAGGACTTCTTGTGATGCTGCATTTCAAGTGATCTGCAATGGTCTACTGATTGAGTTACTCATATTCTAGCACAGCATGCCCAGCTGTACCTGACAATCAAGATCCTACAATTGGCTGCAAGCCTCCATTTACATATTGAGGCAGATTCCCTGTTTCAGGTTGGTAGCTATTCACTCATTTACATAGATACCTGAAAATTGCCTCAGATTTTTAATGTGAGAGGAGAGAGATTTAAAAAAGACGTAAAAGGCAATTTTTTTTCACACAGATAGTTGTTCCTGTGTGAAATGAACTTTCTGAGGAAGTGGCAGATGTGGGCACGTTTACAACGTTTCAAAGACACTTAGAAAAGTACATGAACAGGAAAGGTTTGGAGGGATATGGGCCAGAAGCAGGCAGGTGGCACTAGTCTAGGTTGGGATTATGTTTGGCATGGACTGGTTGAACCGAAGAGTCTGTTTCTGTGCTGTATGACTCTATGACCCTCTGACTGTATGAGCGTTGTGTATAAGTTTGGTGGGCAGAAGGTCCTCCCCTGTTTGAAATACTGGCTGCCTGTCTTTCAGCTGAGAAATGGGTGGTCACCAGTTTTTAAAATTGGTCACACTGATTTTTCAGAGGGAGGTTGGGTTAATGATGGGTATTACAAAATTAGAGTTATTTTACAGACCACATGATGCAATATTTTTTTCCTCTCAACATCAAGGCCTGGTATACAATCTGTAATTCGTTTCAGGGAAGACCAGAGGCATGTAACTCAACAGCTGCCAATTAATCTTTCTGCTGATCAGCTTATAGAGTAGCTTTAGTTTGGACAGAAAAGAAGAAGATGATAAGGAGAGTCTTGGGTTGTGTGTTAAATTGTACTTTGTCATATGGAAATATAACCTTTCATGTGTTGCTCTCTAGACCCTTATTTCCCTCATCCTTTCGACTAAAGAATTGTCTAATTTTGAAGAAATACAAATTATTCATGCATGACTGTCAGTTGTGTTCTGTTTGTTCATTGTGAACATGTTAAAGTGCTGCTGATCCCTTGACAGCAATAGAGAGAGGGTTAGTATTTATCAGATCAATTTAAAGAAAGTGAGAAAATGTAATGGTAATTGAGACTTGCTGTACTTTTTGTTTCCTTATCAATGTAATCCATTACTTTCATGCACATACATAAATACAGAAACATGCCCCTTAACTTCAGATCAGTTATGGTCTATCATAATCATACCAGATGCATTGTGCACCTCATACATGCCATACATTTAACATGTGTTTTTCTTATGTGTCAAACCTCCCTGTGATGGCAGTTTTGTTGTCATCTTAGGTTTGATATTCTTGATATTACAAACCAACTGTATCTGATGAGAATTACAAAATGTAAAGAAAAGTAGCTTGAAAAGATCTATGATATTGCCTAAAATGAGCATAAATATATAGAATTATAACAGCATTCAGAATAGTTAAGAATGATATACAATAGTGTGCAGCAATAAGATAATTAGAATGCTAAACAAGTTAAGTATGAAAGCTCATTTTGTTACCCCAGCGGAATTCTAACATTTGCAGATGAGCAGTACTGATGGTTTGCTATTTGATGAATGAAAATCAGTGCAGGAAAAAAAGAGGTGGGGAGGAAAAATGTTGTATTAATTCGTCCACACAACATAATAGATGCAATGTTTGAAGGGGATGCTGTACACTGTAACAAAAACAGAAAGTGGGCATCAATCACATTGGAGATTAAACATTCATCGTCATAGCAAAAGAACAATAGATTAATTCTTCACTTTATCAAGGATGAACTTCAGAGGAGTGTAGAGTGGATGGGATGGTCACCAATTGTCAAACATAACATTGGAAGATGACTAGAGGTTGGATTTGATGGCACTTCACTGAGTGTATTTTTGATGGTGAGATGTATATAAAAGCGAATAGCCCACCACCTTCCCACCCACGAGGTGTGCCCTGTAAAATGATAGGTGGGCAAGTGCTGAAATTGGTAACCTCCCTGCCATATTTAAATAAATAATTAAAGATAGGCTAAGTTTGACACCAAGCCAATTCAAGGGGTAATGCACGACCAATGCCATAATGCATTAACATAGGCGAGCAGGTGGAAATGAGTAGAACATATTTTGAGGGAAGGTTGACAAAAGGCATTCAGTAAGTGGGGCACATCATGCAGGTGGGTGCCCTATATGCAAAGGTCGACTGCTCTCCAAAACCCAGCATCCAACCAATCTCTCCTCCCTCCCTGGTTTGCCTCCAATCCCAGCAGTGTGCACTATAGAGTTCTTGAACTCCTGGAGTTGGCAAATCATCAGATTGACCAGCAGCTCTCAAGGGCAGGAATTCCTCCTGCTGAGACCTGTGGAGCTTAGAATTCTTCCCGTGTATTGGCTGACTGTTGTCTCTTTCAGTTCCAGTCCTGAGGCTGAAATATAAAATTCATGTTAACTTTCCAGTGCTGCTTTGAGGGAGTGCTGCATTCCAAGAACCACCATCAGATGTTGTACCAAGATGTCAGCGCTCTTATGTGGATGCAGAAGTTCCCAAGGCATTATTTGAAGAAAAATAGAGGAATGCCCTGACTGATCTTTTATCTTTGAACCAGTACAAAATGACTGGTGTGTTTCCTACATTATCACATTGAAACCATGCCATTGTCAGTAAACTTTTGGAACATCTTAAAACCGTGGTAGTTGCTATATGAATGCAAGCACTTCTTTTCTTTATATTAACCTTCTTGACAGGCCCTCCATACTGAAGTAAGTGATGCACCTAAATTCACTTATTTCCATGCCTGGTGTCTTGATGAAATTTATCCCAAAAAGTTCTGTCAAGTTTATTGGTTTTTGAAAAGGAACAAGTAACCACAGGTAAATTTTTAAGACAAGAAGATACAATTAATATTTCCTGTTGCTACCTCAGGATATTATTGCAACATTCATTATAATGCCCTGTCTGGTTTTCTTCATAGCTGACATTATCGTTGGCATTTCTGACTTAGAACTCTACATTTCTTTCATAACAAAAAATGTGCCAACCTTTTTAAAGTGGCTAATCAATATTACATTAATCACTGTTAGTGAGAGGTTATCGTCCATTTCTGAATGTGGTGCAGGAAGTATTATAGGTTTTGATTTATTTTCTAAAATCAGCAACTTGCATTAGGTTTGTAAATTATAGCAATCTGTATAACTATATTAACCAACACCACGATTTGTTTTCATATAGTCCGAAAGGTAATTCTTCCCATTTACTGCTTGTTTCAAATAAGAGCCTGAAAAATAATGTCCAATACAGTTATCCCAACACTGGGTTCAGTCTACTGGACTGCACTTTATTTAAGATATATTTTACCTCAAATGCTAGTATGGGACAGGTATCCTTACAGTGTGATGTGAACTTGCTTCTCGCCCAGTGCCCAGGGAACATTGTATATTAATGAATGGTGATTTGCACCTCGAGCTGACAGTTTTTAATTGCATTGTTAAGAAAGAGATGAGTACACCCACTTTTTCCTTGCATTGAAATATTGAAAATGAATTCTTATAAACATGCCAGAAAGTGCAATTTGGTGGGTATACAAAGCAAGGCAGTTTTAAGCCTTTCTGTCCTTTTTCAAGACATTTCCATTTTAATATTTTAAATACACTCATTGGCGATTGATTTCTAGTATGCTCACTGGCTTAGATGTTTGATTAAATTATGAAAGCATTTAATAAATACTAAAACATTTTTAGTTTACTTTCACAATTCTATGTATTCTATGACTCTAGGATCCAGCATATCACAAATATCACGTAAAATTTTAAGTTTTCTGTCAAATAAAGGTATTAAATAATAGATCAACTAGGAAGCTAACTAAATAGCAACTATATAATGCATTAAACTTTTAGTAAATTTTAGGCAATGTTAATCTTCTCAGATGTGGAAAGTGATGTGCAGAGACAAAGCAAATGAAAGGCTAAAGCACTTCTTTGTCATCGGTTACAAGATATGGTCGTACACTTTGTGGCGTGAGTGATATTCAGCTAGCTTCCTGTCTAATTAGATACACTACTGTTCTAGTGTCAGTGTGCATTGGAAATCTTTTCACATTAAAACAAAAGCACAGTATTGTGGCATTGTGATTGACATGTTTTAATGATCTATTATTATAAAGCTTATAGCTCTGTGAATGCACATCTGTATTTTCTGCTGTAAAATTGTAAACTTTCTTCGAATATTCAGATTGCAGAAGCAGAGTCTGCTGTTAGTTCTGTCAATTACATGCACATATCAAATAGGAGCAGAAGAAGGCCATTCAATCCCTTGAGCCTGCTTGCCATGCAATAAATTCATAGCTACTCTGCTTTGGTTTTGAATTCCTTGTTCCCACCTAACACTTTTCACTTTTGATTCTCTTGCTTAACATGAATCTATTTTCCTCTGCCTTTAACAGTCTCAATGACCCCACTTCTTCCGCAATCTGAAGCAGAAAGCTCCACAATGTCTCACAACCCTCTGTGAGAAAAAAATGCAACCCCTAATTTTAAACTGGTCACCCTTTGTTCTGGACTTCAAACATTGAATAAAGCAACCCTCCACCACCACCCCCTGTCTCCTACCTTCTAACCATTTTGTATTGAAATGATTAGTTGCCCCGTATTCCATGTGATCTAACCTTGTTAACCAACCTACCATGCGGAACTTTGTCGAAAACTTTACTGAAATCCATATGGACAACATCCACGGCTTTGTCTTCATCAATCCTCTTGGTCACTTCTTTAAAAAACTCAATCATGTACTGAAAACCAAACATGCTGGAAATCACAGCAACTTCCTCCATTGTTACCAAGTCAATCTGTGGACCCCATTTGACCAGGCAAAATCCTCTCTAATCACAGGATGGCTCCCAGCTCCTCAGGAATGGTGACTCTATCCAGCAATGTTGGAAAGAGTACTTCAGACTCCTCATTGGGAGTCCAACATATTGAAGGAGACCCTCCAAGCCATCCCACAATAACCTGTGAAGAATTCCCTTGGGGATCCACCAACCATTGATGAGCTTAAGGAGGCAATGTAGTAATGAATACCAACAAAGCTTGCATGCCATATGGTATATGCACTGAGGTCAACCAAGTGGCTGTTGGCATGGGTCATGACTCCATCGTCTTGTGCTCCATCCTTGGAACAAAGGGGACATCCTCAGGGATTTCAAGAATGCGTTTATCGTGAGTATCTAAAGGAGGAGGATAAATCTGGTTGAGGAGATTACTGAGCATAAGGGCCAAGTGCAGGAAGGTGGTACTGGTTAAATTTAGGATTATGGTCGGCGTGGACTGGTTGGACTGAAAGATCTGTTGCCGTGCTGTATGACTCTATGACTCTATATGTCTGAGGAGATTGGGTGCAAAGTTCACTATCTTGATGTAAAAGGATCATAAGTCTTGGATGCAATTTTCAGTAAACCATTTTATTTTCACTCATTAAGGGCTAATAACTTTAAAGACTTGAGAAAATTCCTTACACATACTGTTATCAAAGATGAAATATCTGAAGTTCAAACTTTTATTGGCAGGAATGTTTTAATTCTCAAAAATTTAGCACTTGTTACTGAGCTGTTTTCCCACTCATAAACCTGTGTAAGTATGTGTTCAGCCTGCATTTAATCTATAACTCCACATTAATTTATGTTATTGATTTGTTGCAGAATATTTTTTCTGACCTTTACAAAGAGTACTCAAACACTATATCCAGGCAACTTGGTAGCACATTGACTTCAACACCTTTCAACTGTCAAACTGGAATTGAAACTAACCCAGAAAGATGTGCTAACTGCCTCCTTTCACTGCCAGTTTTAAAAACATTGGGTGAGATAAGCTTGGCATGATCAGACACAATTTAATTCTGAGTGAACATGATCCAATAAATTGGCATTTTCAGAGAGAGACCATTAGTGAGAAATGGGAAAATGTCATACTGGTTAGTATGAAGACATATTGTGAGATGTCTGAACGTATTCTGTTCCCTAAGACTAAGATTCTCACCATCTTATTATAAATTCAGGATACGTTTCTGAGGATGCTAATTTATATTGCAGATTGAAAGCAATATCATAATTGTATTAACACATTGCAGTGTTACAGACTGTAAATGTGAAAAATATTTACAATCTATTAAATCAGAAGAGACTTTACACTGTAAACTAAGAACTAATCTTATTCTGCTTCATTAGCATCAATATCTCCAGGCAAAGGATAATGATACCTCAGAATAAACCATATATCTGCTGTTGGTATGGCAGAAAACAGTATTGCTGACTTTTCTCCACATTGTCTACAATGGTGCCAAACACATCCAGATTTTAAATGACAAGATTTGTGCTGTATCATGATGTTTTAAAGCTTTGCATATTATGTCCTTTTTATTCCCCAGAATTCCAACAATAGAGATCTTTATCCTTTCAAGAGAAAGAGTGTCGTGCAAGTGGGAATGTTAATTGGGCAAGAACTCCAAGTGTACGAGGGACCCGACTCCAATCTACTGATATTTGTATTTTATTGAGTCCAGGCAAGACGTGTAAAGCTTAAAGTAAATAGCAAGCTAAAATTCCACAGCACATGGAGCAACCCAGAATGTTTCCTGCATTGTTCACCGGATCTCATCCACAACTCTCCCATTCCCGGGGCAGCAGAAAACCTAGAAGCTGCCATAAGGCAAGGACAACCTGTCAGAGCAGCCAAGTGTCTCTGTGGCACTCCATATGGCCCTGAAGGAACAGGAATATCTCCTCCTCGTTCCAAATCTGCTTCATCATCAGAATTACTCCCAAACTTGGGGATTAGACTTCATGTAGGAGCAAATTACTGTAGTTGTTGGAATCTGTACTGAAAAGATTTAGGGCATGCGATGGCCTAGTGATATTATTGCTAGACTATTAATCCAGAGACCCAGATAACATTCTGGTGACCTGGGTTCGAATCCTGCCACAGCAGATGGTGGAATTTGAATTCAATAAAATGTCTGGAATTAAGAATCTAATAATGATCATGGATCGATTGTCAGAAAAACCCACCTGGTTCACTAATGTCCTTTAGGAAAGGGAACTGCCATCCTTACCTGGTCTGGCCTACATGTGACTCCTGACCCACAGCAATATGCTTGGCTCTCAACTGCCCTCTGGGCAATTAGGGATTGGCTATAAATGCTGCCTATCCAGTGATGCCCTCATCCTGTTAATGAATAAAGAAAATAAAAACGAAAGATGCTGGAGATCACAGCGGGCCAGGCAGTATCCGTGGAGAGAGAGCAAACTATAGTTTCAGGTCTAGATGACTCTTTATCAGAGCTGACGTGAAGCTGTGATGAAGTGTCATGTAGATTCGAAATGTTGGTTTGCAGTTTCTATGGATGCTGCCTGATCCACTGTGACTTCCAGCATTTTTTGTTTTCGGTCAGGAATTACACTTCCCTTAGGATCAGATATCCCCACAAGTAGGTGACAAACCACCCTAGGACCTGCCTTCTTCCCAAAGTTATGGATTGAAACCAGTTTCTGGATCATAAAATAAATCTGGAATTGAGAGTCTAATGATGACCATGAATCCATTGTCGATTGTTGGAAAAAGCCATCTGTTTCACTAATGTCCTTTAGGGAAGGAAACTGCCATCCTTCCTGGTCTGGCCTACACGTGACTCCAGACCCACAAAAATGTAGTTGATTCTTAACTGCCCACTGGGCAATTAGGGATAGGCAATAAAAGCTGCCTGGGCAGTGACACCCTCATTCCATGAATGAATAAAATTGGTGAAGATAGTTTGGGAACCAAACTTTATTCAGCTATATTTATTTACAAAATGAAACTTGACCAGCACTTATCTCCTAACTCACACACAGTTTCAGTCTGTATCTACGTATATGTTGTAAAGGCTGTGTCTTTCTATCTTACTGTATTTTTTTGTGGACTGAAATGGGAAAACAACTGTTTTAAAACCAAGGAATCCTGAATGATCACTGCAGTTTTAAAAGCCGGCAAACTGACACTCCTGTAAGCATCATTTATATAGCTACTTGTTCAAGCAGTAGTTGGTATAGTTTGCAGATGGATTGGATCCAAGGGGTGTGCACAAATGGAGGTTCAGCTGGCAACAAGTAGCTGATTGGTCTGTGGAATAGTGACTGGTGATTAATGACAAAGGCCGTCTGCCTGCCAAAAACTATGATTGGCTCTCAGGTAGCTGAACAGCTTGGGGCTGTGAACAAAAGATTGAAAAGCCAACATATCTCTACCTGCTCAGGAGCTGTCTCCATTCTCCGCACTGAAAGGCAGTTTGTTTTTTCTTCTGCAGTTGCTGTAACTTGACTTAATAAGTCAGACCCCTTTTTATAATTATGAACCACTCATTCTGTGCTCCTTGAAAACCAATGAAAGCATCCAGAGAAGGAAGATGGAGAAATAGCATTCTGGTCAAAACAAGAACCATCTCAGCAGATCCTCTGAACAGAGACCACTGAACTGTATTCCCAGTTTAATATTTAATATTAACTGTATTTCCCAGTGGGATAAAGGGCTGTGGGGAGCAGGCAGCAAAGTGGACATGAGACCAGGAAGAGATAGCCATGATTATGTTAAATGGTGGAGCAGGCACAAAGGGCTGAACAGCCTACTCCTGCTCCTAATTCCTATGTTCCTATCCATGTTATATGGAGAAGCCCGGAACCCGAATTCCCATCCACTTATTAACTCTACCCTGATCCCCATTTCCATCCCTACATAGTGGCAGGTCCACATTCCCTCCCAATATTCAGCTATCAAGCTGCAGGTTTGAATTCTGCACTGTGCCAGAACTATTGTGTTTGAATCAACATCTTTAAAAACAAGAGACGTTCTGGTGTGAATTTTGGACCTCTTCAGATTAAACTTTTATAAGCCAGGAAGGACTTTTTATCATGTTACATTAATCTCTTATGTGTATTTGATCCCATTACTTTAATGCAGAAGCAAGATCTGAAGCTGGATTTTAAAAAATAATATATGCGTTTGAACCTCATTAGGATAGTCAAGCACACAAACTTATTAATCATGGGCAGGATGCTGCCATTAATTTTCTATGTGAACGGGGAGACACAAGTTAAATCTATCAAACTTCTACTTCGTCAGATTTAATGTAGAACCTATGACAGTTATTAAAGATTTTAATTGAAGTTAATGACCTGAGGGAGCTGTGCAGTGCGATGCTGCTTAATTTAGTTGTAGTAGTATTCGCAACACTGCAAGGAGCATAAAGTTCCAAAGTTTTCAGATTAACTTCATGAAGGCTTATTCCCCCATGTACCTGACAAAAACACTATCCATCTTACATTCTGCACAATAAGATTTATTATAATTTTAAGTTTGAATTTTTTTTTATAAAAAGCACTAACAATATCCCTAAGATATATAGATAATATCGTGAGGAAATGAGATATTGGTATGAATTTTTGCTCAGTTTAGCTTTTATTCCCTTTTGTAATGAATCAGCAGACTTAGATTGGGAAGATGGGTAAGAGACTTTTACATTGAATCACCTGCACACCTATAGGAACAGAAATACAGACATGAAAAGTGTCTGCCTGAAAAAGCAGGAACTCCATTTGAACCTTACAATCAGCTCCAACCCTATTCTGCACACGACTTCCTGACAGCACCTGCAGAACTCTCAATCAGCATTAAGGTATGACAAATATGTGGAAATTAACTTAAAGGACATGAGAAAATTGTAGCATATTTCTTGACCAATTTTCTCAATGTCCTCTTGGCTGTTTTTCTACCTTTCTAATTTATTCTTGGGATATGTGCCTGGCTGACAAGGCTCAATCCTAGTTGCCCTTGAGAAGGTGGAGGTGGAACTTCCTTTTGAATCTCTGCAGTTGTTTAGGTGTAGTTGCCCCCACAGATAGGTAGAAGTTCTGGGATTTTGACCCATTGACGATGTTGCCTAAGACCAACTGTGACTTGAAGGTGATGAAGGTATTTCCATGCACCTCTTGAATTTCTAGATGGTAAATGTCCCAGTTTTGAGAAATAATGTAAAAGAAGCCTTTGTTATTACAGTTCTTCATCTGTGTAGTTTTCACTGCAGGCACTGTGCAACGTTGGTGGAAGGAATGGATTCTAAAGCTGGTGAAAGGGAAACTGTGCAAGTGAATTGTTGTCCTTGGTGGTGTCATGGTTCCTGAACCTTGTTGCAGATGTATTTATCTACTAAACCCCTGGTATGATACAATTATATTTTGCCATCATGTTTTCTAGCAGGAATACCTTTTATAGCTTTATAGAGGAAGAAGAAAATAATCATTGGAAGGATATCAAGTCAAACACATTGCTGAAAAGCCATTTTGTGCCAACTGTTGGAACCCTCGTACCCACATCTAGAGTCAGAAAACTTGCTTTGGCAGAGGATTACCGCGTGAGGAAACTTATATTCTGAAAGCAAGCTTATTAGCAGACCAGATGGTACCACTAAGATACATATACACTGGATCAATATTAATGCTGGATCCCTCTTCAAGTATTCTAGCCACAATGTGTGTAATGCTTTCAATGGTATTGCTCGAAAGAATGCTAATGAGGGCTCAGCATGGTGCAGAACAGGGAATTTGAGCACAATTGTGGTGAAGAAAGAAGAAAGTTACATTTCTGAGTATTTTGATCAGACTTGTGAACAGTTTTGGTTGAGAAGATATTTTTGCCTTCTTTAAGCATTCTTGTTGTGCGCTCCTCCACCATTGAAGTTGGTTCTTGAAGCTAATTTTATTGTGCAAGCTTTGAGCTTGGATGCTTAGCAATTATGTAAGAAGTGAACCTGAAGCACTTGTTCCACTTGGAGGAATAATAACTCAAGCAAAACACTTCACTTGAAGTATTTCAAATACGTCCCAGTGAGACTAATGCTCTTCATATTCTCATATACATAACATGTATTACTAATGTTTGAAAGTTTGGTGAGGCTTTCACTGTCAGATTGAAAATAGTTCCAGTTATAGATCGTAATTGGCCCTAATAAAACAGATAGAAGCATCACCATGTTTACTTTGCTGCTTTTTAGAATGAACCAACCCCTTCAACCCATATTTGAGTACATTAAGCCTGAGCTGGCCCTCACAGCATGAATATAGCAGGTGGACTTTTTCTTGAGCTACTAGGGAGATGTCAACAGTATTAATTTTGAATTTTGTTAATCATTCAAAAATAATGGACACATTGAAATTTAAATAACAATGTGGAGTATTTGGAGATTGACATTTTTAGCAAGAATATAGATTTAAAAATGTGACTATCTGGTTTGTTAATTATCCTGTAAGAATTCTAAGAAAATTAAATTTAAAAATATGCCTCATTTATATAAATACAAAAAATATGCTTCATTTATATACTTCTGAAGTAAATAATACAGTAATATTACTGTTGCTTTGTTTTGTACCTATAATTTAGAGCCAATTATCTAATTTACTTTATCTCCTTCTCCCTTTGTTAGATACATTATCAGTGCCTCGATGGTCCCCACAGATTCCTCGTAGAGATCTGGGGAATTCAATTAAACACAGGTACGGTATATGTCTTGTCAAGCTTTAATAAACCTTAACCACGAGAATATCAGCTGTCATTGCACTGGCAAAACAGTAATGCCAAGCATTAGCTTTAAATCATTGCTTAGTTTCTTACAGTGCATTTTCCTTTCACTGTTAAACCTCAAGAAATCTTTGAACAGCGCCATAATTAGCTATGTCGGAGTGATCTCACTCCATTGTTACTACCAACTTGCTGGACTTCCTCAAAGAAGTAAATAATTCTCATGAAACTTGAGTAGCTACATTATGAGGGTCAAACTCATTAAATGATGTTTGACTTAAAAGTACCTTCCTCCCTCTTTATTTCTGTTTAGTTTTATCCCCATTTTGGTCTCACTCATCTCTCCATTTCATTTAAATCTCTGGTATCTCTCTCTCAAGATCATTTTGTCTTTTTGAACTTGCTGGGCTGAATCTTATATTTTCTTGGCTAACTCGGAATTGCATCAAAGTTTTTGGAGGGTTTCCTACCATGAGGCCCAATGGGTTCTCTCATCATATGTTACCAAACTCAGCTCATTAATTCCCTACCACGCTGCTATAGTGTCTCTCACGTCTGATTTCTGCCTCCGTCTTACTAGGCTCCTGGAACAACTCACCATTCAGTGGATTTCCATCTGGCCAATGACTGTTATTCCTTGCTCTCTGGCATCTGTAAAAGCCCATTGTGCACCCAGGGAAGCACCCTCAGTCCAGGGCTGCCTTGCACAATTTCTGACATGGTTCAGGACATGCCAGGCAAGAGGACATAGGCTGAGATTTCTTGAGCAAAGATGTGCCCTTGACTTGACTAATCGCTGCTGACAAATATGACAATATTTATTGCGATATAAATATCCAGGTTTTGTGTCTCTGTTAAACAGCAAGGCAAGAAGTGATATGAACCAGGCATCTCTGGCTGAGAGGGCAAGGTGCAAAAGGGCAAGGCAAGGCAGGGATGTTGTGAACATCCAGATGGACTTAGAGTAAAGTGAACGCTGTGAGAGTAAGTGAAGAATCTGGTGATACAGCCTGGTCTAATCCATGAGCTAAGTGCATGCCCCTGAGCGACCTTGCTGCAGCATAACAATGATAGTTGCAGCTCAAGGAGAAGCATTGAAGTACAGAAGTGTGTGAGTGGCTTGGAGAAGTGCCAGAAGGGTTTATCGAGGCAGGCACGTGTCAGATGCCAATATTCGTGAATGGGGGATGTATCCTGTGACGTTTATGCCTTATTTCCAACATGGGGTTCCTTCAGAGCAAACAGTGAACTGAATCCGGTAGGGGCTAACTCTGGTTTTCGTGCTGAACTTTCCTGACATTGAGCTTGTTTGGCAATTTAGACAAGATGGGAGGCTGAATTTAATGAGTGATTGCATCACAAATGATAATCACCATCAATTGGCAACTTGCTGAAGTCTAGCAAGAATCTCACCAGACCACTTGTAAAAAATATTAAAGATGTCACGAGTTGTTCCCTACATTACAATGGGCCTCCCAGCACTTGTTGCCTGATTGTGCCACACATCTCGCCATAGCCTACATCGCTCAAACCCCTACAAGTTTCTACTCCCCATTTCTCTAATTTATTTCTCAGTATTTCAGATTTGTCCTCTCTCCACTTCTTTTGCCTGTTTTGTTTCTTCCTGTGTTTAATATTAATGTTGATTTTTCTTTCTTTCAATTGCGGGCCATTATGCCTGTACATCTTGATGGGCCTGAACTCAATCATTGACTAAATCCCACTCCATCCTTGTGACATGTTGATGTTCTACATCAGCCATCCTTATGACCGCTGTGTAACATTCCCAATTAGTGCCACTTCATCTAACCTAAAGGAAATGTCCAATACATAAAAGGAATGTTCTATCAGAGAGTAGCAATCTGTAATGATCAGACTGTAAAAAAGTGCGAAGAGTTGTTACTACAGTGCGGGCCAAGAGTGAAAATTGTTTTAACAACAAGCCAAGAGCAAGCTGTTCTCACCAGGAACAGTGAACTCTTTCTGAGAATAAATATCTCAAAATGTTTCCGATGACTTTCAACCATTGCCAAATTAATCCATCCCAAACACGGCCAAGATATTTCGGTCTACTCCCATGTTTTTTTTGACAAAGGAATAAAGTTAAGTTTAGGTTTTGAAATACACTTCAAGTTCAGAATTTTGTTTTCTAGAAATATGCCTTGACATTTATAGCATTTAGCAGAGAGTAATCCCTATAGTGTAATTCCCTCAGTTTTCTTGAATAGAACTACTCTAGACTTTGCTGAACTAATGCAACATCAGCCAGAAAAATGATTAGTTTGGCAGTGCTTTTTAGAAAAAGAAACCTTAATTTTAAAATTTTCTCTTTTAAACTATTTGGAAAGAAAAAAAAAAGCATTTCCTTCAATACTTTTCAATATTTTCTTCAGAGTTTCCTTTATTTTAGGATTGTAATGGGTCAGTATATTTGCTGTTGACCTGTATTTTGTTGCAACACATTAAATGATTGCTCATTCTTCTAGTGGCAAGCTAAATGGAAAGAAAACTTAATGTTAACTCAGCTCTGTTGGATAACATTGCTCACATTCTTTTAACCCCTGATCTCCCACAAAGTGTTAATAAAGTTCCACACTGACAATAAATATTTTGAGCTTCTGTTTGTGTATGTCCAGATCATTCTTAAAAAGTTTGTTTTATTATGTTGCTGTATTTATTTTTCTTTCATAGAATTCATAGAATCCCTACGGTGTAGAAACAGGCCCTTCGGCCCAACAAGTCCACACCGACCCTCAGAGCATCCCACCCAGACCCCTCCCCCTATAACCCACCTAATCTACACATCCCTGAACACTACGGGCAATTTAGCATGTTTGTATTCATGTTTTGTATTTTTGCTTTATAGAAATGCAATGCAAATTATTTGTACATTGCATTAAATTGTTTTGTGTTTTCTTTCTTAATTTCTCCAGTTGTGTTTGTGATATATGCTGAGATATACTTTCAGCCCTCTAATACATTGCATAATTTGATTCTTGAAGCGTAGCCTTTATTGTGATTGTTTTGGGGTGTTTGCACGCAAGACCATGAGCCTAATTTTCCAGTCAATGGATGTTGGTCATTTCTTTACTTACCTTGCAATGCTGAGGGTGTACTGCCGGTTCTCCCTAAATTACTGAGATTGTCTAACCTGGCACAGAAGAGGGATTTATCCATAAATGCGCTTAATCTACCTGTTTCAGCACAATACAACTTAAAGGGAAGTTCAGTTTTGGTTCATACATGTCACATGAACAAAGGAGAGCTGGTAATTGGCAACAGAAGGTGCTGGAGGGGAGTCCAATATATTCCTGCCATCAGCGATTGCAAACTCAGGGTACACCGGCATCCACTGTCACCATCTGGGCAGTTAAATCCTTGGTCTGTGGGCGGGTTCCATATTTGGGCGGTGGGGTGCGCTCCTTTGTGATCGCTCCATGGCAGCTCTAGTGTCTGCAACATTGTTGCAGGATGGTGCACCCACCCCAGATTGCTGGAACCTGTCTCTCTAACCCCGGCATGATAATACAGGTGACTTTGTCTTTGAAAAGGATGCCTGCATCAGTTGGATAGGAGTCCCAGTAGTCTTTTAAGTTGGCTACCATCATGAAAATGCTGCCCATGGTCCCACCACCCACCAGTCCCAGAGGTGCTGGAGTCGCCACTACCTTCTGAGAAAATAGAGTCCATCATTTCTTTTGATGAGGTATTTACTCAGTTTGTTTCAACTTCAGTTTAGCTTGCAGACAGTACATGGGCAGGCAAGGGTTACAGGATGAGCAAAAAGCTTTTAAGCTGATCCTGCTGCATTTTAGCTCTCATTCCTTACACAAATCAGATTATTACCTAAAGGTGACAGGAATCCCTGGGAGCAAGGGTGAAGGCAGCTGGCAGATATCGGAGGGATCCACAGGAACAGCCCCTGGCACATGATTTGTGCCATTGGAAAGCTCTCAGGGTGGGGGGAGTACCCGTCAAATGGTGGGGACCTGCAGTGGGGGGTGGTGGAGGGTGGGTTTAATGGAGCCAGTTTCCTCCTGTGTTTCTACTCGTCCTACCGCACAAGAAATCTAAAAGAAAGATTGGCTCACTGTGGGCCCTCACAGGCAACGGCTACTGTCGCCAACAGGTTTGACCTTGAAGCGAAACTATTCAACACTTGGATTGGGGTTAAAATGGCTCATTGGGTTTTGTTGATAGCACAATGATGATAATAGAAAGAACCTTAAGAAAGCGATGCTTATTACCTGCATTTTAAAATTACAGCCAGTCAAATTGGGAACGGGTTAGACCCCTGCTTCATTCCTGTCCAACCACTTGATTTCTGCAAAACAAGACAGAAAGTGAAATCAATGGAATGATAGATGATGTGTGAAGGACACAGATGGCTTGTATTAGTTATTATTGTCCAAGTTATTTATGGTGTGTTCTTAAAGTTCCTTCTATGTCTGTTCAGAATTTGTTGTTGTGGGCTATTGTACTCATCAGTTACAGTAATGTGCATCTATTCTTGAATCAGTTGTTGGTGAGCCTGTAACAGAAGCTATTGTGAAAACATCTGTTAATTTGATAAAAAGTTTTCTTACAGTTTGGGGGAGGAATAGACTCAGTGGGCCATGTAGACCTTTTTCTCAACTTCTGTTGATTGCAGTTCTAATTTTTTGGGAACTTTTTCCACAGGGTTTCCCTCTGCCACTACCAATTGAATGGGATGCAGCACCATACAGTCTGCAGTTAAGAGAAGTGAGAATTTTGGAGCTTTTTAAGCAAGTTTTAAGGGATGTGTCTGCAGTTCACCTCAGTGGTGAACTAAGTTCATCCCTGTAACATATTATCCCAGTAGAGATGTCCTTTCAAAAGTCTAAAATATATGCTGGATTATGCCATTTTTAACATTATCAAATAATATGCTGATTCCTTCAAGACATTTTAAAATAAATGTAACATTTACAAACTCACAATACTTCAAAGTAATGTGTCATAAACACCTTACTGTGAGTTGTTTTACAGTTTACATTGTACAAATTAATACTTGATCACGTGCTTTTTATTTTGCTTTACACCTTTCCTGGTCACTTTAGTTTTGTTTGAATCAAATTAATAAAATTGATTTTCGTGTTTGATTTTTAATTATTTTTCTTGTAGATTTTCCACCAAGTATTGGATGTCTCAGACCTGCACAGTATGTGGGAAAGGGATGCTTTTTGGCTTGAAATGTAAAAACTGCAAGTACGTAGCCAAACCAAATAATTTGTAATATAACTTTTTTTCTGATCACGCTATCGGTAATGTAAAAGAAAAAGAAAGACTTTGATGCTTTATAGTCAGTGAAATAAATTTGAAGCATACTACTGTGGGAGTTGGTTAGCTCAGTTGGCTGGATGGCTGATCTGCAATGTAGAGGTACCAACACTGCAGGTTCAATTCCAACAGCAGCTAAATCTCACCTTCTTAACCTTGGCTGAGGTGATGTGACTTTCAGGTTAAACTCACCACCAGTTGTCTCTCTCTAAAAAGAGACGAGTACTCTGGGATTATTGTAACTTTACCTAATATGGTTTAGGACAAGACTGGACAGACTCAGCATGGATTTATGAAAAGAAAATTCTGCATGCCAAATTTACTGGAATTAGTCCAGGATATAACTTATAGTTGATCAGCTGTGATCATATTAAATAGCAGAGCAGGCTCAGTGGTCCAAATGGCCTACTCTTACCTCTATTTTCTATGTTTCAATGTTTAGGAAACACAAGGACCTATTTGCACACAGTAAGCTCTCACAAATAGCTGTGTGATTCTGAACATTTTTAAAGTGAAGTTGAGGAATAAATTAAGGCTTTGCTTGATATTTGAAATAAATACTTTGGATGTGTTATGTAACAGGGCCCTGTTTTAACATTTCACACAAAAGAAAGCACCTCAGATGCTCAGTCTTTTGCCTGATGGTGAGAGCACCACTCTTTAGCCATGCCTCACATGTGGAAATCATTTTAATATAAGTGGATAGGCACAGTCTCACTAAAGTTAGGAAATAAATAAAATAAAACATGGCCTTCCATTCTTGACTAACATGTACATATGACTAAATGTAGTGTTTTCTCATAGAATCCCTACAGTGTGGAAACAGGTCCTTCGGCCCAACAAGTCCACACTGACCCTCAGAGCATCCCACCCCTATAACCTACCTAATCTACATATCCCTGAACACTACAGGCAATTTAGCATGGCCAATCCACCTAGCCTGCACATCTTTGGACTGTGGGAGGAAACCAGAGCACCTAGAGGAAACCCACACAGACACAGGGAGAATGTGCCCGAAGGTGGAATCAAACCCGGGTCTTTGGTGCTGTGAGGTAGCAGTGCTAGCCACTGAGCCACCATGCCACCCTATGTCTAGCCCCTGTCTAACCAATGTCTATCTCCCAAGTTTGTTTTTATTGAACAGACTGACGATGAGGAAGTAGTAAAATTATATTATGTCTATGATTTTTCAAACGATGAATTACAAAGTACAGTATTAGTTGTATCGAGAGGAGGCACCAATGGCTTGTGAGGTAGGATAATCAGATTGCATTCATTTACTCTGAGTACACGCTTGCAAATTTAACCTTAGAGAGCATGTTGTGACATCCAAGGAACACAAGATAAATTAGACTCAACATTTTTAATTTAACATCAGCCTGAGTTCAGACTGTATCACAAAGGGTGACGAAGTCATGCCGAAATCATTTGTGCTGTTTATTCCCATGTTTGCAATTTTCCCTTGGATGTTAGAGGATGAAACTCCTTACAGTTGTTCCTGTTTTGCTGTGATGCCATCTGATGTCCACAGCATTTCCCAGCAATGAATGGGGAAAAGTTAATGAGTTAATTTATACCTGTGTAGTATTTGAAGCCCTGGTGTAATCAGATTGGTGTGTCAACGCACTACTAGTAGCAAGGAATTATATCTTTTTTATATCTGCTAAATTTACATGTAGCAATTTACCTCTTACCAGAACAATCAAAGAACAATGCACTAATTCATACATTAGGTGACAGAGGCATTAACACCTCAGCAAACTTTTCACCACTCACTCCACGAAAATCATATAAGCACATTATCCATTTTGTCAGCGTGCAGGGTATCAGAGATAGCATGCATGTGGCTATCCCTACTCTTACACCAACTCAACATCTTAATGAGCAGAAAAGAACACCTGTCACTGGTTTAATATTTTAAGACAAGCGGCCGCTGATTTATGGTGGAACATACTAGCAACATGTTGAAACAGTGATTCAGATAGTTGCATAGATCAATGAGGCTGTCATACAGTATACATCTGCCAAAATACTAAAGCTTGCAATAGGTGTCAGTTTTGCCATTGCTGAGGTCTTAGCAGGTGGATAAATGGGTCCAGCTCTGACCATTGGCAGAGCAGGACACTGAGCCCTAGATACATATTTTGAACTTTAGGGCGTACTATTCCGAACACACACAGCTTAGCCGCACAGCACAAAATTAACAAATTACCTCCTTATGTCTACTCCTTTCCTGGTTTGGAAAACTGGCAGATTGAATGTGATTGGTGTGTATGGAACTGCAATGGAGAGGTCGTCTTCCTATATATCATCCCATTGACTTGATCCGGGGTAGAATCCCAGAGTTCCCTATCTAGATCAGAAGCTAGAATATGGAATGGAATTCAACTACCATGAGAATCTGCCCAATGCCCTCCATCCTGCCATTTTCCATTGGTTTTGGGAGACATGGGCTGGTATTCTGACTGACCTTTCTGTTTCAATGTGGGGGAATAGCTGATGATCTTTCCCAGAGGCGCTGGCTTGGCCCAGTGTGTATCATTTCAAGGGAGTAATTGGTGAATACCTAATAGGCCAATCTGCCATCACTATCAGCAAGTGGATTGGCACTGTATTTTTGGGAAAATCTAAACACATGATGAACCAAGCTAGCTTAAAAAATAGACAACCTTTAGAAAGTAGACAACAGAGACAACTATGTAAGCATGCCATTGACGTTGATCTAATATTAAATCATGTTCCTGAACAAATATTTCGATGTTCCTTTTTTCTCCAGATTAAAATGCCATAACAAATGCACCAAAGAAGCCCCACCTTGTCATTTACTCATCATTCATCGTGGAGGTGAGGTTTATATATTTGTATTTTGTAATATTTACTTCTGTTTTGACTTTGAAATGTTCCACTCGTTGTATCTCTGTTATTAAAAGCTGGAGACAAATAGAGTGATTATGCCACTTCCAATTTTTATCATTCAAGTTAAAAAGGACTTTGTTATTTTTGTATGTTCACTCTCTTCTGTCAATGAGTCACTGGGACCCTTACCAGTTCCCTTTCCTTGCTTTCTTCTATTTAAAACATGTAGCTCATTTGCGACTAACTCTGTGAGGGCTTTAGCTCAGATTTGAAAAACCTTCTGCATTTATTATTAAGAAAATGAATTGAATTAACTGACTGTTGTTTCTTTCAGTTTTGTAAACAATACAAGTGTATTTTCCTTTATGTTAAATTATGGATTTTATTAAGTAAGGCACGGTACACAAAATTGATTTTAAGATCAAACAGAACCTGCTGGAAGTGCTCAGCATGTCTAGCATCTCTGTCAGTGTTCACATCATTAGTCAACATCTGGGGTCTACACATGCACAGTAAACGTAGAAATCCAGAAACTGCTGTCAGTAATTTTATTCATCTTCACAGGGTATCACTCGAAAGCCCCTCAGACTATCAGTTTCAGTGTATAAGCGCTTATAAAGACTACACCTTGTTGAATGAATTAAACTGAGTTTGTAAATGTGTTTTAAGTTTATAATTATTGCTAAAAAAACCTTTATGGCCCAGAAACCAAGTTTGTTGAACACAAAGTTTCTCCATTAGGATAAAAGTAACCACATTTTAAAAATAATACTTCTAAAATGTTGTTTATGAAATATTAGCTTGAAACTTTATTATGGATGTTTGAACCAATATTTTATTTTGCTATCTCTAAAACCTAAGTAAAAATAAACCAGTGCATTTCTCATCCTGATTTGCTGTCTATAAGAAACCTTCAATATTATTGGCTGTTTACCCTCCTGATGACACCATTGTTGATTGATGTCTCGAAATTCCCTTAACTTGGTGCCAGATTTTGAACTAATGCCAAAATAGGGGAAATCCACACCACAGAGATTGCTGGACCTTGGTGAGCAGCTTTTGTGAGGTCAGTGGTGAGTGCTGTCACTTTGCTACTGAGCATCAAATCCAGATCACCATGACTATCAAGCCGTTGTACTCCCAGCTATCACTATTCATGAGCATCCTTGTGCTAAATCTGACTCCCTCATTTATGACTGCACTACCATCATAAAGAAACCAGATCCAGTACAGTGCCCATCCAGTACTGTAGCATTATATATGCAGCCTCATTTTGTTTGCTTTGAATAATACTTTCCTAACCATGCCTGTAAAACTCAAATGGAGCAAGCTAAGAAATAAAATCCATTGTTTAATCCCTAAAGCAAATGTTAAATAAGAAAAATAGAGCTACTTTGTTTCAAAGTCATTGGGCAAATGTACCCAAAATCAGCTTTTATCATCTGGGCGTTAATTTGAAAGCTATAAATGCAAACTTGCAGTGATTCCAGATGCTTTTTATCCTTGCTGCCTTTGTAAGTAGTAATTGAAACTAATCAAACTACAGTTATTTGTGTAAATGCAGCCCTGAGCTCTGGCAACCTGGTCCTTCAGGCTGGAATAGCAATTTGCACTTTTGATGTTATTTCTTTGCTTGCTCCATTTGAGTTTTACGGGCATGATTAGGAAAAGTACTATTCAAAGCACCACTGCCTGCTTGAAAAGTCGCTTGTAAATCAGAATACCAAGATCTATTCATCTCAGCATCTGAGATAGATGCACGTTTGCAATATATCTCCAGCTTCCCATGAATGGCATGTACAATTAGAGGTCCATGAAGTCAAAACAGCTCGGTACAACTGCTTTAATAGACATTTCACCAATTCTTAAATTATTCCAACCACAAACGTTTTTTTCTATTACATGGCCTATAAGTAGAGGACTGAAGATCACTGACCAGGGTGGAGTACCCCTATTTGCAGAGATTAATGCACAGGGTATTCCTCCAGGGAAATTAATAAATGTCACCAACATTGCAAAACTTATGCCTCAGTGATCCAGAGATTTCCTGGCCAATCTATAGGAAAATTCTAATCATCTTTTAGCTTTAAAAGAATGCATTTAAAAATTCAATTTGTTGACCTACTCTCTCTTTAGCAATAGATTTATCAAAGAGTCATACACCATGGAAAAAGAGCCTTTGGTCCAACCAGTCCTTGCCAAATATAATCCCAAACTAAACTAGTCCCATCTGCCTGCTCCTGGTCCATATCCCTCCAAACATTTCCTATGAATGTACTTATCTAAGCATCTTTTAAATGTTGTAACTGCGCCCACATCCTCATGAAGTTCATTCCACATGTGAACCACCTTCTGTGTAAAACATTTGCCTCGTACGTCTTTTTTAAATCTCTCTCCTCTCACCTTAAAAAAGTGCTCCCTATTCTTGAAATCCCCCATCCTAGGGAAAACACACCTGCATTAACCCTATCTATACCCCTCATGATGTTACAAACCTCTAGAAGGTCGCCTCTCAACCTCCTACGCTCCAGAGAAAGAAGTCCCAGCCTATCCAGCTTTTCTTTATAACTCAAAACTTCCATACCCAGCAAAGTCCTGGTAAATCTCTTCTGAACCCTGTCTAGCTTAATAATATCCTTCCTACAACAGGGCGACCAGAACTGGACACAGTACTCGAGAAGAGGCTTCACCAATGTCCTGTACAACCTCAACATGACTTCCCAACTCCTATACTGAAAGGACTGAGCAATGAAGGCAAGCGTGCTATATGCCTTTTTAACCACCCTGTCTGTATGTGACGCAAACTTCAAAGAGTTGTGTACCTGAACCCTTAATCCCTCTGTTCAACAACACTATCCAAGGCCCCACCATTAATTGTATAAATCCTGCTCCTGTTTGCTGTACCAAAATGCAACACCTTGTATTTGTCCAAATTGAACTCCATTTGCCATTTTTCAGCCCATTGATGCATTGGATCAAAATCCCTTTGTAATCTTAGAAAGCCTTCTTCACTGTATACTATGCCACCAATTTTGGTGTCGTCTGCAATCTTACTAACCGTGCCTTCTATATTCTCATCCAAATCATTTATATAAATGATAAACAAAAAGGGACCCAGAACCGATCCCTGTGACTTCAAACAGTAAGTTGAAGATCCCATGATGCAATTATACAAGCAACTGTGACCTATAGTTTTATTTTAAATAATAGTTAGTTTCTACAGATTATTTTTAAAAACGCAACTGGAAAATATTGGCCATTGCGTGTGGGTCTTTTGATTAAGAAATGCTTAGATACCAGAGTAGAAGCAAGCTGCCTTGAAGTTTTGTCATGCTCGTGAAATGCATTTGAATTTGTACAAAAAAGTTGCATTTAAAAGCCAAATTGTAGCCTGCTAACTCAGGGAGCCATTTTGAAAACTCTCCTCACCCTTTAGGCTCTGAGTTCATAGAAAATTAGTAATTAATATTGATAACGGAATAATAAAATTAATAGTTTCCCTGCACCGGAAGGTTCCACTTTGAATTTTAGATCAGAGTTCATGTAACCCTAAAGCAGGGATTTCCAAATGTTTACCCACTGAGATTCCATTTTTAGGCTTGAAAGTTATCACAACTTCTTGTGAGAACTGGAGAATAGTGAGAACATTTTTGAGAATGGGTGGGAGGGAAAAATGCATGAGAGCAGGGAAGTGGAGTTTGGGTTGGCCATTGCTATAACAGAACTTGTGAGCTAAAAACTTAAACTGGTAGCCCCACTGGTACCTCAGACTCCACTTTGGGAAACCCTGCCCAAGGGTAGTTATTCGAATAAATGAAACTGATTTTCTAATCAATGGTACCTTGTTCTTTGAGGGTTTTGATATGGAGAGCAAGCATTGCTAGTAAGCTAAGTGACTAATTATGGAATAACTCACTAAGTCATATATCATAATGGTAATATGTATAGCTTTTTCCTCACTTGTAGCCATCTCTGATTTTCAGCAAGACTTGTGCGAACAGAATCTGTGCCATGTGATATTAACAATCCACTTAAGAAGCCTCCTAGGTACTCTGATCTGCACTCCAGCCAAACACTGCCTAAAACCAACAAAATTAATAAGGTAGGTCATTATACTTGCTTATAGTTCACCTACAACAGGCAGATGTGTCAGTAAAGGTATTGTGATTGAATATTACACAAATAACCATGATATTTTTGGTAAAAATCAGGCAGGCAATTCATAATTTTAATTTTATGCCCAGGCATCCGGCTTTAAAATCTACTTCTGTGTTCAATGCACTGATATCTTAGCGGTGAATAATCGTCATTTATGTCATTTATTCAACAGCATCAGCTAGTGTTTGCATTCTGGCTTTAATGCATTAAAGTATTCATGGTATGTGATCCAACAGAATATGGCACCCAGCCAAAAAAGAGATATTAGGACAGGTAAACCAAAAGCCTGGTCAAAAATATATGTTATGAGGAATATCTTAAAGAAGGAGAGGGAGGTAGATCGGTGGAGAGGCATAAGGTTATAATTCTAGAGTCTTGGGCCAATGTAGCTGAAGACATGGCCGCCACTAGCAGGAGACGGAAATCAGGGATGCGTAAGTATCCAGAGTTGGAAGAGCAAGTAGATCTCAGCAGGCTGTCGGGCACAGGAGATGCCAGAGCTATGGAAGGCATGAGGGCTTAGAGAGATTTAAATAAGATGAGAATTTCACTTCCATTTCCTGTTCCCAAATCTCCTGTGACAAACATAGTTCATTTTGCCCTGTCTTGCGTCAGCAGTTTGAAAAACAACTTAAATGCAATTTATTCTGATTTTTTGTAAATTGTTTGGTTATGTGGTGGAGAGAAGAATCATAGAATTACAAAATAGGTATAGCACAAAAGGACACCATTTGGACCAGTGTCTGGCTTTCTGAAGGAGCAGTATAATTAATGCTGTTTCATTTAGTAAGTAATTAATAATTTCTTCTGAAGTTTGGGTTGTGGGAAACTCAAAATTCAGAAAGTCCTGCTAACTCTTCTAGAATAGAAAAAGATGCGTTCTGTTTTATTTCATTGTCGTTCTGGTCAAAATACCCTTCACAAAATATAAGAAGCTGCTGAGTTGAAATTTCTGAAAGAGAAAATTTGGTTTGAATTTGTGAGAAAACAGTTTAGATTAATTGGGCTCACAGAGTGGGAAAAGCACCGAGAGAAAACAAAATTTACAAAGGACAAACTTAATTGTTGGACTTTTGGCACAATCTTATAGTGTTGTGAGAGATGTGGGTTTTGGCGAAAAGTGTGGGGAAAATCTGGTTACCAGTGTTGCAAAGCCCATCCCAACGTTGAGATCTTTTAATGCCATCTTCTGTGTTTTTCACAAGTGGTGCGAGATTATAGTTAGGCAGAGGTGACATAGCGATTGACAAGGATTGAAACTTGTTGAAACCTACCTGCCAGCTCACAGAATCCCTGCCATGCCTTGTCTTGCCTTGCCACTTAGCACAATCACAAGAACAAGCAGCTTGCCATGCTGCTGAGAGCCCTCAATCTGGAAGGGCTCACATCTTGCTGTCTAGCAGTGTACTGTTGTCAGTCTCAGATTTGTTCCATGTGCCAGCAGCTAACATGGCAAGTTCACTGCATGTCTAGCAAGCAGGCAGCCACGTATTCAACTTTTAGTCCTTCCTGGGACTTCTGCAAAGTTGTGAGGTGCTCTCCACAGTGTGTCTACCCACGATTATAAGTTTTTCATAAGGTTTCCCCTGTGGTGTCAGTGTCTGAGCTGGTGGAGGTACAGCCTTGCCAAGGCTTCCTCTGAGGCCTCCATACTGTCATCATCATCATCATCATCAGAGATCCAGGAGGGCATTCCTGTGGGAATTGGGCATTTCTCCACAGAAATTCTGGGGGTGCTCGCAGAACCAGCAGAGAGAGGAGATGCCAAAGCCCCGTGGTTAGGTGTGTTGTGCATGATTGACAACATGGTTACTGGGACAGTAGCAACAGAATGAGGGAAGGTGCTTAACCATTTGGCAAGATATGGATCTCCCAGCACCCCCCACTGGAGCAGGCCCAGTTTTCTCCAGCGTGGGCCAGGGTTTTCGTTTCATAGGACACACCCCCACCCGCACCCCCACCACCATTACCACCTGTATGGGCTTGCTCGGCCCTGTTACGAACTGTCTCCTGTAACAACAGAAAGTGGGGTCATGAGTGAGCTAACAGTGAGAGGTATGGCTGTTGGTGCTGGTGCATATAGCTGTAGGGTGGAGAAGCTTTCTGAACAACTGAAGAGGCAGAACAGAGGGCATGCAGGGTTAGCAGTGTGGGAGGTTACTGGTGGGGTGGTGCTGAAAGCGAGTGAGGGAAGGTATTGCATGCAGTAGTGGAAGTGGCAAGAGACTTGGTGGAAGACGCGTACTGTAGCAGAGATAGAAGAAGTGTGAGGTGGCAGAAAGCACAGAGTGGCACTGACCCTGGCAGAGCAGAGAAGATCACTGAGCTACTTGCAGCACTGCTGGCCATTAGTCCGCACACCCTGGAGACAGGTGGCAATTTCAGACTAGGTGGCAGTAGTTTGTGGCATGACTACTTCTGCTGGTTCTGATGGATGAAGACACATCTCATCTGGACCAACCCATCCATCAGGACCTCAGGTCCCTGTTAGAGAATCACAGTGCCATCATCCCCTTCTCCACCATGTACTGACCCAATCCTTGATCAATCAGGGCAGTTTCAGAATGCCACTGCTCATCCAGGTGGAGAGTGGCCTTTTCAAAATGACATGGACATAAGGCATGCAGTCTTTTGGCAGGTATCCGCTGAATGACATGTTGTTGTGGGAATGGCCATTGTAAGATGGGGCAGAAATCGGACATGGATGTTGTAGGGGCAATGTAAGTAATTAATGAGGCAAGTTGGATAAGATAATGTGAGAAAACCCACTAATTGAACTTAGACTTAGCCAAAACAATGCAAGATTCAGCCTATTGTCTTTTTCTTTATCCTTCTTTATTTGAGGAGTTAGATGTCTACATAAAGCTTCTAGCTATATTATTTCTGTGCTTATTATGTTGTTTTTAACAAAATGTAATTGTGATTTTCCACTCTATTTGATGATTTAGGAGTTTTCTGCTCAGGAAAATAGATTGATGTGATAGTTCAGGACAGTGTCAAGCTATTTTGGCTGAGCTGTTTCAGACATAGATCTGACCTATAAAGTTACCTCTATTGAGTAAGAAATGCCTTTTTCCTAAAATATTTCTACAGATTTAGTTTGGGTGCATGATAAATTCGTGACATAGAAATGACCACAATTTATGACCTACCAAACAGTTGCAAAATGTTTCAGGAAAGTTGCGATTATACATAAATAGATAGCTTGTGATATGATCACTGTGACATTAGTGATTGCTTTCAGTGGGTAAATTAAGCTATCTTGAACGTTAGACTTGCTGAACTACACAATGTGACTGCTATTCTGGCATTCATGAAACGAGCACAAACATTCTCCAATATGAAACCTCAGATCTGTAGTAATTGTAATGAGGTCAGCCACATGGACCTCATAGAATATGAGTTCCCCGATTGGGGCTGTTAATCTGCTCCAATCAGGGAGCCCCAGCTGACAGATATAAATAAAAGTTTCAGAGGTTCAGCTCACTCTGAGAGATGGCTCTGAGGGAGCTGGATAAGTGTCAAGGGCTCTCCAAGTGTAAGTACAGAGTAATTTGATGACAGGATACCAGCCTCTGTGGAGGTATTCCAATATCAACATCCATTCCTAAACGAGATCATCTGTTTGGGCATTGCCAGGTCTATCTGTTTCGGCTCTGCCATTCCATGTCGCTGACACTGTCTAAAACAAGTTTGTGATGAGAGCTCCCAAATTAAGCTATTTCAATTCTTAACTCATTCCAATATGTTTTTACATAAATCCTGAATTCAACCGACTCTGTCCTTACAATTATTCCTTCCTAATGGATAAATTACCCTCTACATGCACCGGAAAGATAGATGCAATATTTGTTTATGCCCATTAAACTGGCAATACATTATCACAGTATGCCGACTATAATAACTTACTGCTGCTGTACTGCATAATTATCATCTGAACAAGGGGAAACATTCTATAAGGTCTTGTTCAAGTTGGCTTGGTGCTCTCTGGAAGTGAGTGGGGCGTTAAATATAGGTTATTGAGCAAATGATGGTCTCCCACTGAAACAGCGACTGTATGTCATAAATCTAGTGCCACCGCACTGTGTATTCTGCCGTTAGTGCAAGTAAACACTATCAAACCTAGAGAGACGGTGGTTTGTTATAATCTACTGATGTTTTCTGGCAAGGCCCTAAAAGCTACATGGATCTTTGATATGCTTATTTTTATGACAAGGAAAGTCACACAGAGAAGCAAGCATGGAAGCAGACAAACCACTAGCCTGTGTCTCTGCAGTTTCAGTGATTTTTTTTCAATTCTGATGTGATGTTTAGAATGGCAAAATGCTTAAAAAAAAGAATAATTGATATATTGTTCCAAACATTATAACAGACCTCAAGCTCAAGGGAATTCATGTAAGTTATATCAATTCTTTGGAAATGTCTTTGACCATATTTATATCTATTTTTGAATCATTGGTTATATTTCCACTTTTTATTGGAAAAATATTAGTATTTTCTCATTTTTATTCTAAGCACAGATAAATGCTTAAAACAACTTAATAACTTGATTTGATAAAGCAAATAATTTGCTTTCAACACATTCTATAGTTCACACGTTTTATGAAATCGGACAACTGTCTTGCCGCTTAATCACTTTATGTCAACTGCTGCTAAGGTTCCTCAGGCGTAATTATATAATTTAAAGTATAAATCTCAGCTTGATCTTCAAAAACATCTTTATACGTGATAGAATTTCTGTAAAATTACATCAGATCGGAGCGACATTTTAAAAAGCAAAAATTCTGTTGCTCTGTGAGCTACATTAATGGGCAAGCACTTAACACTGTCATTTATTACTGAATTCAAGCTGTTTCTTGCTGAAAACAGGATCCAGGTTGCTACAACTTCTTATAGTTATGAACAGCCTGGAAAGCAGGAAGAAGTTTAGCAGAGTCACTGTACAACTCACTGAATGACATTGAATCACGATAGTGAATGTAATTTGTATTGTCAAATGCACTCCAAGCTTATTTTGCTTTGCAGCTTGGATAATATTTAGTTAGTACGCTGAATCAGTTAAACTGTAAAATGAGACATGAATAATTTACAAAGGTGATATTTTTCAGGAAACTACTCCTGAGTTGTACACAAATCTGTTTAACCATCTGTGGAAGATAAAAATCACAGATGGCAGTGCTAGCTTATAGTCATGTACATCGTTATTGCTAAAAAATAAACAGTTTAATGTGGATGCAGTCCTGGCGTTTTTTTTTTACGAATGGAAACTTGTGATTGCAAGCAAAACCTGTCAAACCCTTTATAATTTAATGGGTGGCTTGTAATTCTGTAGTGTCTGTTAACAGCCTTCCCCTCTCACCCCACCCCACCCCACCCACCAACAAAGTGTCACTCGAAGTTAACATCTCACATCAAGGTGTGGTCCTTGCTGTAATGTCTATTCCTCATTGTGTGGTGCTAAACACTGATTATATAGAATCCCTATAGTGTGGAAACAGGCCCTTCGGCCCAACAACTGCACACCAACCCAGACTCATCCCCCTATCACCCACCTAATCTACACATTCCTGAACACTATGGGCAATTTAGCATGGCCAGTCCACCTAGCCTGCACATCTTTGGACTGTGGGAGGAAACTGGAGCACCTGGAGGAAGCCCACACAGACACAGGGAGAATGTGCAAACTCCACACAGATAGTCACCCGAGGATGAAATCGAACCCAGGTCCCTGGCGCTGTGAGGCAGCAGTGCTAACCACTGAGCCACTGTGCTGCCCCCTGAACCACTGTGTCGCCCCTGATTGTTGACAGGATAACCATGGGGATCTCACAGCTTGGAAACACATGTCCAGACACTTGAATTAAGAGCAGGAGTATGCCATTTGGGCCCTCAAGCCTGCCTTGCTATTTGATTAGGTCATGGCTGATCTGACCGTGGCCTGGATTCTATTTTTTTTATCTGCCTTCAATAACCTTTCACTGCTGCGAATCAAGAATCAACCTACTTAGCCTGAAAAATACAGCTTTCCATGCTGTCTGTGTAAAAAGAATTGAACAAACTAACGACTCTTTCCATCTTAAATGAGAAACCCCTTCTTTTCAAACTGTATCTCTTAGCACTAATCTCTTCCACTAAAGGAGAGATCATTTAAGTATCCACCCTGTCAAACCCTCTCCGAATCTTATATGTTTCAATAAGATCACTTCTCATCCTTCACAATTCCAGTGGATATAAGGCTAACCTTTCCTACAAACATAATGTTTTCAACTCAGGTATCATTCAAGTGAACCTTCTCTGAATTGAATATGCAATCATATATTCTTCCTTAAGTAAAGAGACCAAAACTTGTACTGGTACCCCAAACATAATCTCATTAATGCCCTGGATAAATGTAACAAAATATCTCTACTTGTATATTTGATTCCCTTTGCAATAGCTGCCATCATTCCATTTGCCTTCCTAATTACCTCCCGTACCTTCATATCACCTTTTTGTGATTCATGTATTGGACACCCAGGTCCCTCTCTACTGCAGAATGCTACAGTCTCTCCATTTAAATAGCATACTGCTTTTCTATTCTATGTACCAAAGTGGACAGGTTCATGCTTTTCCACAGTTTTCTTCATCTGTCAAACATTTGGCCTTAACCTTTGCAAATCCCTGCACTAGGATGGCACAGTGGCTCAGTGGTTAGCACTGCTGCCTTACAGCCCCAGGGAGCCAGGTTCAATTCCACCGTCGGGCTAGTGTCTGTGTGGAGTTTGCACATTCTTCCCGCATATGCATGGGTTTCCTCCACGTCCTCAGATTTCCTCCCACTGTCCAAAGATGTGCAGGCTGGGTGGATTGGCCATGGAAAATTACCCATAGTGTTGAGGGATGTGTAGATTAGGTGGTTATGGGGAACGGGTCTGGGTGGGATGCTCTGAGGATCAGTGTGGACTTGTTGTGCTGAAGGGCCTGTGTCCACACTGTATGAATTCTATGATTCACTCTCGTCATGTCCCCTTCGCAACCTATTCTTCTATCTTTATGTCATCAGCAAATTTCACAACCGTTTATTCAATCCCTTCATTCAAGTCATTAGTAGAGATTGTAAATAGCTCAGGTCAGGGCCCTCTTGTGACACAGTAGTAAGTTTCCCTACCCCTGGACTCAGAGACCTGTGTTCAAGTCCCACCTGCTCCAAAGGTGTGTCATAACATCTCTGAACAGCTGATTAGAAAAATAGCCTACATAAGAAAATAAATACATGATCTCTGTAGCACTTAATTAATTAATTACAGCTTGCCAACCCAATTATTTATCGCAATTCTGCTTCTGTTAACTAATTAACTTTCTATCCAGGCTATTATGGTATCACCAGTGCCATGAACGTTCATGTTCTGTAGTAATCTTTGATGTGATACCTTAGCTAATGTCTTTTAGAATTCCAAATACACCATATTTACACATGTTCATTTAATTATGTTATTTGTTACTTCTTCAAGGAACACTAATAAATTAGTCAAACACAATATCTCTTTCAAAAAACCATATTGACTCTGTCTGACTACGTCGTTCTTAATAATAGCATTTTCCATATGATAGATGTGCTAAATGGCTTGTAATTTCCCATTTTCTGTCTCCCTGCCTTGAACGGAGAATTTGTATTGTTTCCTTTCCAATCTGATGAGCTTTTCCAGAAGTTTTGGAAAATTAACACCTATCCATCCATTATCTGAACCGTGACAACTTTTAAGATTATAAAATGCAGGTCATCAAGTCCAGGGAATCTGTCAGATTTTTATTCAGATATTTTTCTCAGTATCCTTTCCTGGTGATTGTAATTTTAAGTTTCTCCCTCCTTTTTAACTTTTGATTTACACATGTCTAGGATATTATTTGCACCTTCTACAATGAAGTAAGCCCCAAAGGTACTGAGTAGGATGTACAGAAGTGAAAGAAATCCTGGCCCCATGAACCTAACATTTAAAATTGGCCCTCATGCTTCCGACTTTCAGTTTGAGTGGATGGGATGGATTGGTAGTCAGGCTGGGTGACCCAGGAAGAGCCTAAAAGCTGCCAGTTCCTGAGGTGACTGAGTGGGAGGCTTACCTTGCAGCTTTAGCAGTGTGGTAAAATTTTAAAACTATATGTTGAAACATAAAACATTCCTCCTGCTCGCTACCCCCCACCCCTATGCCCTGTCCATGCCACCTTCTTACCACTCTGCCCATCACCGTGGCCCCATGCTCCCTGTACCACACTATTCTCATCTGCCCATCCCCATAGTCTCTCATACTGCCTGTGCCACACTATATCCATTCTCACATGTTCCACAGCTCCTCATACTTCCCGTGCCACTTATGCCTGTAATCATTGCTATGGCTATATAGTCCCTATGCCAACTCAAGTGTTCCCACCCACCACCCTGTACCTTTCACTCTCCATGGTAATTCGCTATGTCTCTTTTGATAATATCACTATTGGAAAAACTCTTATTGAAAACAAGAAAAGTCAATGCATGGAAATTGCTTTAACTAATCACTTACATAAACATTTCACTTAAGCACTTAACCCTTAAATGCTTAAAATTTTATGTCAAAAAACATTTCCATTTGATAAGCAGTTAGAACTCTGATTCAAAATGCTCACTTGATAGGCACCCTTCTGTGAAAACGATAGTTCGGGAAATCAGTCATGCAGCACGAATCCTACGTGAACAGGCACTCTGAAATACCCAGTACCAATTTCTTTTAACTCCACTCTTTTCTTTGGACAGCTCTTTCATATTGTTGGCAGTCATAATGGGTTAATGTACCTTTTATGTTCAAGCATGTCTTTTCACAGACCTAAAGGGTGCTTTACCTCGACCAATCGTATCTTGCCTATCCCAAAGGGTGTGTTGCTTCCACCAAAAGTGCCCCAGATCCGAAGAGATACTTTACCTCTACAAAGAAGAGAAATAGAAAACATGCCTCTGACCCTCTTCCCTAACTCTCACTCCAAAATACCTTCACACACTTCCTATATTTCGGCCTAACACATCGTACCCATCATCATAGTGCCTCACATTCCCGTGCCACCTGTGTCCTTCTACCTCATTCCATGGCCCCTCATACTCTATGCCAACTTAGCATTTAATTTCTACCCACTACCATTCCCTGTTGCCTAGTTTGCCAACTCATTGAGTATCCACAAGTACCCATGCACATAGCAGAAGCAAATATAGTTTTATTATTTGAAGTTCTAAATTGTAGATTGCACAATATTGAGAAAATTACTCATTCGGTAAAACAAAACATTTTTTGATAGTTCTTGACAGGTCTTCATTTTTTGACACTTCTAGGCACTCCTTGACAAGTTGGCACACCTTACAGGTTGACAGTTCTTGACAGATGGACAATTCCTAGGGGTTTATGCACTCTTTATACACAATCTTCTCACAGTTAACATTCCCCAAAGATGCCCTGAGGTCACATCTACAATACATTAGCTTTCTAAAGGGGGCACCCTGACTGTCCAAACAGACCTTCTCTTACTTGGTCTAATCTCCACCTTCCAGGTGTCAGATAGCCGGGAATCCAAAATCCAATTCGGTGGATACACTCAATCATTTAAATGGCCAGTTATCCCCAGCAACTGGATATGCATGATCTATGAACTACCCCCTACTCCTTCCCCCGTAAAAATGAGAAATGCCGGGATCAGGGACTCCTGATTTCCTGCACCAATTTTTGTACAACAGAGAGGATCTCTGACATAGCAAATGTCAGGGCCAAAACATCTGTTCAGCTGAACCAATGATAGCTTCATTTCAAGACCTTGAAGAAAGTGCAGAGGAGATGTACCAAAATTCTACCAAATTTCAGGATATTCAGTAAGGTGGAGACACTAAGAGAAACTAGGATTGCTCCTTTGAGACCCAAAGGCGGTTAAAGGGAGAATTGATGGAGTTGACCAAGATGATGAGGAATTTTGACAAGGTAGATGGAGTATAGGGTTTAGAGTGATATGGGCCAAATGGGACTAGATTAATTTAGGATATCTGGTCAGCATGCACGAGTTGGACTGAAGGGTATGTTTCTGAGCTGTACAGCTCTATGATTCTGTGACTATTTAAAAAATTTATCCTTGACAGTTGAATGGGCATCTTTGAGCAGTGTTATGTATAAAGAAGTGGCCAGCTTGCTGTCAAAATTGATGCTTATAAAATCTTGCCTAGCATACTGTCAATGAGAAAGATTCATCACAGACACAGTCCAAAAGCTTGAATTAAAGTACACAGTCTTCTTATATTTAAATTGCAAAAGGTTTAGGCGAAGGTGCTGGAATGACATAATAACAAATTAAAACTGAAGGGTTACTGTACGGTGCAGGTACAGTTTCCCTTTGAGCACAAACAGGAAATTTCTGTCAAAACAAGCTGGTTATATTGCTAAAATGAATTTGTATCATCACAAATGTAAAATTACTACAAACCAATGCAATAGGGCAGCATAACAGAACCCAAATGTGCCAAGAAAAATAATCCTTTTTGCAATTGAGAGTGGAAACTTGTGCAGTTTTAGTAATGTAATGAAAATTGGTTTATCAAGTAAAATAAGCATTTTAGTAAGGCTTTCCTGCCTGTAACCGTGTAAATTGGAGAATTAGGGATTCATGAATATATTGATGACCCTATGAAGTAAGCTGTGATGTAACTTTCACCTCAGTAATTATGTGTTAGTACACTGCTAGGCAGTTGGATCCTGTATGGTGCACTGCTGTGTAGCCTTAACACCATGTCCAGACTGTTAGTAAACGTTGCTTAAAAGTAACCAAGGAGTCTGGCCTAAACTTATATGAACATCCAAAGAACCCATATTAAAACAAATTGATCAAAAATCATTGAAAATGATTTATCAAAATGACACTTGAATCATTTAGTAGTTTCAATTGACCCATGGTGGACGGGCTGCCTGATGCAACCACATGGTAAATGTACAGGCAGATAGATGACGGATAGATGCCTCATCAGATTTATCGATGGCCCCTGCCTTTAGGAGAGTGTAAATCCAGTCTGTGAACTGAAGAGAGGAACTGCACCAGTCTCCAAGTAGCACAGGATTAATATTTGAGCAGAATGCAGTGATTGACAGATAGTTATTTTGAATGATGTCTGTAAAACTAATGCCCACCTCTATCAGTGGTCCAATTTGCAGGGGTGATGGATGGGGCAACTCTCCAGTTTTCTCCATTCTGGTAGGGACTTGTGGTACCACTGCATGCTATCAAAGCAAGGTCTTTTTCTCTTTATCTGCAGGATCATATACCTGTCCCTTATCAGCCGGATTCCAGCAGTAATCCTTCATCAACAACGTCGTCAACGCCGTCCTCTCCAGCGCCGCCTCTACCTCCCAACGCGACACCTCCTTCACCCCTTCACCCGTCACCACAGTGCACCCGGCAACAGAAACAATTCAACCTGTCAGGTACACCACTTCAGTTCAATTGAAATGTGTTGAAAGTAATGGGTTCTCTATTTCTGAGCTCACTGTACTGCTGGGGAGCTATTGTAAGATGGAAAATCGAGAACAGAATGTCCTGTAGTTCCCCATTTTGTCTCCCCGTGATTTCTTGATGGGTCAAGGGTCCCCTTTGGCTGTCCATACATGCAAAATCAACCCCGATGTATTTAATTTAAATTCAAAATGGAAAATGATAGAGGTATACAATTGATTAACGTTGACAATGGAAACTTTCACCCAGTTCAGGTAAGGAAATTCCATTAGGAATGTCAGCTTATCTTTCTTCATGGTTTTCTTTTTCTTCGTACATTTAAAGAGGGGCAACTTTTTCATGCAGAGAGTGATTGGTATGTGGAATGAACTGCCAGAGGAACTGGTGGATGCAGGTACAGTTACAACATTTAAAAGACATTTGGATAAGTACATGACTAGGAACAAATCCTTCACACCCAACGGATTATAGTTTGGGATTATAGTTCAAAACTAACAAGAGATCGTTTTGGAACAATTCACTCCAGATGACAAGGGTCAAACTTGTGGAAAGGGCAGCAAAGCCAATTCTGCAGCTCACCATGGGATAGTTAATAGGGGGGGCGATGGCCTAGTGGTATTATTGCCTAGACTATTCACCCAGAAACTCAGTTAATGATCCGGAGACTGGGGTTCAAATCCCACCATGCTGTAAGAAAATCTGTGTACCTGAAGCTGACTTTTCAGATTGGGACCTTTCTTCGGACATGGTCCCGACCCAAAACATCAGCTTTCCTTCTCCTCTGATGCTGCCTGGCCTGCTGTGTTCCTCCAGCTCCACACTGTGTTATCTCTGACTCCAGCATCAGCAGTTCTTACTGTCTCTCTATGCAGGGAAGAGGATGCCTCAAGTGTTGTTAGACTGCTTATAAGAATTTGCAAAAGGCCTAATATCTGCACGTGGTGTAGATAAAAGACATTTTTTTGTCTTTAACCAATGTGTAGGCATGCATTCTACTCCCCATAGAAGTGCAAATGATGACGGTATTTTCCAGTTCATTCAGAATTGCTGTGGGAACATGCACTTTTTACATCCATGATGATGTCTGGAGCTATGAATTTGCAATGGGGAATATATTGTAACTGTGCTGGGGAATATATTGTAACTGCTGTGTTTTAGTGTGACCTTGTAAATGTAAGCAATGATTAGTATATATAATTAATTACAAATGTGTGAAATCCCTGACAATCCAGCAGAGAGGAAGTACATCAAGGGGTATATAAACATTCAGTTGGCTTCTGCCAATTGAGTGGCACATAACTAGATACTGGGAACTCATTGAGGGTTATATCTATTAGATATTTTCTAATCAACCTGTTGAGAGGTGTTATTACACACCTCTGGATGAGATGGAACTCAAACTCAGAACTGTTCATTAAAAGGTTAAGTTTTTAAAAATGATCTGATGTCTGATAGACCTGTGAAACTCTCCATTGAAGTTGGTTCTTAATAGCCCAATTCAACTTAGACATGGGATTAATGTTAAAATAAATGCTCATGCCTGTCCATGGCAATAGTCTCCTAGCCTGTCTTGTGATTTGGCATTCTTTCCTACAGTAAATTATTGCTCAGAAGCTCTTCTGACAGCTGGTGTTCTTCCAAATTTTTGACAACTCTCCCTTAAATTGAATTTTGCATTGCCAACCTTCTGAAGAGCAGAGGCTGTTTGAAACAAACCGTGCTTGCTTTGTTTAAATACTCGTTACTTTCAACCATCAACCTCCGATCTATTTCCTCTGGCACCACGCATTCCACTGATTGACAATTTTTGATCTGTGTGCATAATAACTTCAAAGACATGCTGTTAGGCTCTTGAAGCACCTGGTCACTGGTTTGGTTAGACTATACAGTTACCTCAGTGGATGAGTTAAAGTTCAATTGAAGCTCCGATCGATGTGGCAAAGAAAATAGCTCCTTTCAAGGAGATCATGACTTTTAAAATAAATCAAATACCACTGATTTCAAACTGGCCATTTTCTTCAAGTTCCTCTGTTCAATTATATGTTGTTATTTTTGTTAGCCATCAATTGGGATAATATCTACAAATTCACCAGTTTTTCTTTTAAGTGTCAAGACCCATTTCTGTTCAAAATTACACTTCAACATTTTCTGTGTTTGGCGGTTAATAACCATTGTAGGTTGTCTTACTAATCCACGGAAAGCTGCTGTTACTATCAACCGCAAAACAAATGCCTATGATTAGCGAGGGCACAAACCATTTCTATGGTAACAGGGGACAGGGCATCCATGAGATCAGAGATTGCACAAAAGCCAGCAGGTTTGACAGCAAATTCTTTGCACAACAAAATCTTGAAATGATAGTAATTTACAATTTAATCCTTTGGGAAATGGCAGTTTTTTAAGTACAATCAACATCCACCTTAAATGGATTTTAGAATTGCGCTTTTCTTCTAAATCAGGTATACTCACTAACATTCGGTTGAGGACAATCACAAGCAGTGACTTGCTTGAGAGCCACAGTCACACAAGCCCACCACAAGGTAACTCCATTTCTAACAATTGTATCTGGTCTATATTTACATACTTAAAAGTAAATAGTTTACCACCCAATTTTCTGTTGTGTCACTGAGGTTCTCCATCTCATATTTTGAATTATTGTTTAACCTGAAGGATGAGAGTTTTATGTGTCATTTATTTAAAAACTGTGATAACCTTGTACAGTATAAACTGTTCATTATGACAAGCATAATGGGAAATGCAGTGACAGTCAAGTTGGAAAATTGAGTCACATCTGCCCTTACACAGTAAGAGCAAGGAGAGAAGTGTATCCTTGATGATGTATTATTAAAGGCTACTCAATCCTGATATCATTGAGAAAATAGAATTTAGAGAAAGTGAGAAATATCATAAACTGAAGAATGTCAAGGTAAGAATATTCACAAAAAGAATCAAAATATGTTGATGAAATTTAGTCTTATTTTGTTGATCTGTGATTGCATATTTAGGTAGATTTTTATGAATTTATGCTCCTGACATGTATTTTGTACTGGGCATTCAGTGAATGATAAACTCTAAGTACAACCATGGCCTACTGGTATAATCACTCGACCATTAATCCAAAATTCCAGTTCTGGGGTCCCAGCTTCAAATCCTGCCATGGCTGATGGTGGAATTTGAGTTCAATAAAAATCTGGAATTAAGAATTGAAGGCTGACCATGAACTGATTGCCAGGAAAAACCTATCTGGTTCAATAAGGTCCTTTAGGGAAGGAAATTACTGTTCTAATCTGGTTTGGCTTACGTATGACTTCTGACCTACAGCAATGTTTTTGACTCTTAATTGTCCTCTGGGTAGTTATGGATGGTCAGTAAATATTGGCCTGGTTAGTGATGTCCATGTCCTGTAAATGAATTTTAAAAGGTAATACCCAAGAATTATCAATGTGCTTTTTCTGGCAGGTTTGGGATGATGAGTTCAAGGTTCTGTAACATGTCAAAAAGTGCTGTGCATAGCTGAGCCTTGATAGCATTGCATTTGGTCCTCTTGGAAATTGGCTTGTAAGGAGAATGGCATAAACTCCCACATCCTTTTCGATCTAATAACTTGATGGCCTAGAATTTTCCCCGTCTCCTTGACCTGACACAACCTGTCTATCATCTCTCCCACCTATCCGCCCCACTCATCCCACTGACCAATCTCCACCACTCCCTATCTGCATTCACCTATCACCATCCCACCTACCTTCCCCAGCCCCATCCCTCCTCTGTATTTATTTCCCAGCTCCCTTCCCCTTCCCCATTTGTGAAGAAGGGTCCCAACCCGAAACATCAACTTTCCTGCTCCTCTGATGCTGCCTGGCCTGCTGTGTTCCTCCAGCTCCACACTGCGTTGTCTCTAGAATTTTCACCAGTTTGTTTTGGTGTTTTTTGTCAAAGTAATTCAGAAAATAAAAGTGGAGCCAACATGAAAGACAGTGTCAATTTTAAGCACAATTCAGGTTTCTATGATCATTTTTAAAAATTGTGCTTGTAGCTGGTTCCACCTACAAAAGTGACCATACCCTCGGCCCCCATACTGAATTAATCATCGTAGTGAGTTACATATTTTTAATTTGGTAAGAAACTGGATGTACAGCAAGGTAAATGGCTAGTTATACTGTTTGATGCAATTTTCAGTTATTCAAAGTTGTGTTACTCACAGGGAATGGACACTTGGATTAAAAATGCTTTTTATGTCAATTCCATTTTCAGCTACATTGATAAAGCTGTTTCATTTTCAATTCAGATATTTCAAGGAATACTTCAAGTAATTAAAAAAAACTTCAAAAAACTATCACCTAAAACTGTTCTGATTCATGGAAGATTTTGTGTTAGGTGATACAAAATATAATAGAACAAAAATTCAACTAAAAAATGAAGCACTTCTTAAAACGAGTGTGAATTTGAGCACAGTTTGCACTTAAATCTAAAACAGGGCTATGTCTCTGATTCAACATTGGGTAGGCTAGTTGCTCTTGCCTGATAATCATTGGTGATGTGAAGAATTACACGGTATTATGATCCTAACTTTACTGATGTTAAGACTGGATAAATCAGGTCCAAAACTGAAGTTTGGATTGATAGATCATATTTTGTTTCTTTTCATTTTAACAAGATGGATTTGAACTGAGAAACAAGTGTATCTTACTGCAGATTTTGTTTTATCAATAAAAAAGGTTTATTACACAAAGAAATGAAAATTAAAATGGAATAAACCAGGCTCTTGACAAAAAAAACCCCACAAATTTTAAAGCCAAAATACAATTAATCCCATTAATCCCAAAGCAGTAGATTTTTTGGTACTCACACCAGGTAGAATTCCCTTCTCTTTCACAGTTATAGGGCTTAATTTAACTGTGGCTTCAATTCTCTATAATGAGAACCTGATAGCTTATACTTTTGCAGCTTCAAATAATTTCTTTAAGATTATAACCAAACATTTCTGGTATGGAACTTTTAAACTAAACTGCTTATACAGAGGCAATCTATACTTAATAGTTCTAAACGATCTCCCTTTCTCAGAAACAAATGTTTGTTGCATCCATCTTCAGGAAGGGCTACTGCAGAACAGCCAAACTGAAACCCAAAAGCTTCTTTTTTCCAATTATTGATGGTTCCCTTAATCAAAAGAAAAAAACAAAACAACCGCTGAACTACTGAAAGCCTATGCACAATTCTTTGCTTTGTTTACTCGTAAATTGTCCCAGTGAAAACAAACTCCGTTACATGCCAGGAACTCCCTCTCCTATAGGGTCTTTTACTTAAAATCACCATAGCTGCAGAAATACTTACAAGCTAATCATTAAACCACTTCAGACACACAGACCAAAACAACAGATCAAATCCAAAATCTAAAATAAACGATATTAAAACAAATATAAATCACACCTTGCATCACAAAGATCATTGTCTTAACTTCATTAATATGGTCATTAGTTACAGTATGTTGTAATTGTAGGCTAAGAAGTCCTGAAAGGCTATGTACTGCTATATCTGTTTCAGTTGAAAGCAGTGGATTTGTGCTGTGACTTATTTCTTTTTAGCTGATGTACTGCACTGCTCAACAGGAGAGTGCACAGAATTGTTATGACTGCAGCATTTCCAAACTTAATGAATCATTAGGAGCCTCAGTGTCACAATAGAAAACCAAGCAAATACGTTTTGTGGAAGCAGCTGGAAATCATGGTCTATGGAGGAAGCAGTGCCTTAGGAAGGAAAAGAGTTGAGAATAGTGAGATAACGAGTTCATATGTGACCAGACAGTGCTTGAAGCACTGGAACTACTTCTGGGGCAAGAGGGATCTGTTCCACAGAGGGTAGACATTTAAGGGGAGGGAAGGAATGGTACAGAGATGTTATACGGTGGAAATTTTTTTAGGAGGGAAGAGAAGAAGTATGGTTTAACACACAACCCACCATTCACGCTCCCACTACTGGGAGCTATACCATTCAAATGAACCAAGAATGATGTCAGCCATGGCTCCAATTCACCAATTGGCAATCACAGATCAGACTGTGGTCACTTTGCCCAATGGCATGTGAAAGTCATGGTCTCCCTTAGCCATTTAACTGCTGCAACCCATCAGCCACCTCAGAGGAAGAGGATGAAATAACTCCACGGAAGCCAGTATCCTGTCACCGAGTAACCCTTAATTTACACATGAACAGTCGTTGACTTTAGTATAGTGTCAGCTTTCAGAGTGCAGTATCTCTGACAGTCCCCTTTTTATCTGTTAACCAGGGCTCCCTGATTGGACCAGGTTAACAGCCTCAATCAGGGAACTCATATTCTGTAAAGTCCACTAGGCTGACCTCATTACAGTCACTACAGAGGAAGAAGGGGAGGAGGCAGGAGTAAGGTTACATGAACCTCTTGCAACTGGACAAGAGAGCAAGAGAGCAGTCTCCCGACGTTCTTCTTCAATTGAATCAAACATCCCCACATCATCTTTGACCAATCATGCCCACTGTCACATCCGTTTCAGATGCTCCATCACATCCTGCAAGATCAGTTTGTAAAGAACACCAACAAAAACCTTCAGAAAATATTTTAATGCAATAGCAGATGAAGTTATGGAAACAGCAAACAACTATTCACTCTTGTGCATTCCCTTGGTGTCTGCCTTGTGGGTGCACTTCCATGAGCTAGTATTCTTTGATCATGCTACTGCTGAGAGCCTGGAGGTCCCTTTGGGGACTAAGATTGGCATCCACCGTAAGAATCTGAGCCTGCAGTTCAGGCGAAGTCCGCTGTGCTGCCGTGGAAGTTGAGATATCGGATGCCAAATGTGACATTAGGGATTTGTTCACTGGTGCTGTAGTGGAGCTAGCTACCACTTCCATTGTGGAAAGGAGAGGCTCTGAGGTCGGCATGACAGCCTATGTCCTGTTGAAGTCAGACTATTCTGTATTCCTTGACAGTGATAGGAGACTATTTGGCAGGCCTGCCAATGTAATTAGCATTTCAATTTGGATCATCATCAGTGATCTTCTATGTGTCAGCCATCAAAATCCTCTCCCTGAGACCCCAGAATGGAATTCGTCTGATACCTTGCCCTCCAAGAAGCTGGCACATCAGCCACCTTTTCCTCCTAGCCTGGCTGAAACCCAGTCATGCCCAGTGACTCACCTTGTGCTTATCCCAACACTATACAAGCCTCTTGCAAGTGAGTCTCTGAGCTAATGGCTTAAGTGTTGCTGCCTCCTCATTATTGTCAAAGATTTTTTTATTCATTTGTGAGATGTAGGCATCCCTGGCTGGTCAGATTTGTTGTCCTTGGGAAGGTGGTGGTGAACCCCCATTGTAGGTTGACCCAGAATGCCGTTAGGGAGGAAATTCCAGGATTTTGTCCCAGCGACATTGAAGGAATGGTGATGTATTTCCAAGTCAGGATGGTGAGTGGCTTGGAGAGGAACTTGTAGGTAGTGGTGTTCCCATATATCTGCTGTCCTTGACCTTGTACATAGAAGTGGTTGTGGGTTTGGAAGGTGCTGTCTGAGGTAATTGCTCTTCATCCTCCTAGATACCATGTACAGATAACAATTGTGGATGTCTGACTGTGAAAAAAGCACAAGGGTAAGGGTTGGAATGAGAAGGAAAGCAAGGTCACAATACCTGGAGTTTTTACTTCATGTCAGACTGCAGAACGAGGGTGAGGGGGACTTAAAAAGGACCATAACCCAATTACTACCATTGTCCTGGAGACAGCACTGGCTGTGCTGCTTCCTAATCTATGACTTTTCAAGTTTTTCAAGCAGACCTAAGGATAAAGACATGGAGATCCCCTTGCTGGTTCTGTCTTGTGTTGTGTGGTATCTTGTCTGTTGTGCCATTCTTCATCACCTTCAGTATTCCTAAAGACTTTCCAGCAACTTTTAACTCGGGTGTGTACATGCCTTTAAGATGAAGGGAGCCTTTAAGAAGAGTATGTTAGCTGCAGCACATACCTAGTGAACAACACTACTTACCTCCCTTGCTGAGATAGTGAGAACTGCTGATGCTGGAGTCAGAGATAACACAGTGTGGAGCTGGAGGAACACAGCTACCCCTCCCCCATTTCAGAAGAAGGGTCCCGACCCAAAATGTCAGCTTTCCTGCTCCTCCGATGCTGCCAGGCCTGCTGTGTTCCTCCAGCTCCACACTGTGTTAACCCTTACCTCCCTTCCTACCTTTCTACTTTTGAGTATTGTCACATTTTAAATATCTCATCTTTATCTATTTTGCTCCTGGCCAAAATCGCAACTGACTCCTCTATTGCTACATGGGCAGCATTTTTTTCAAGTGAAAACAGGCTGAACCTGCTCACATACTACCTTTTCACACCTTCAGCCTCCAAACAGAATAACTTCCTTTTCATCACTAATCAATTCCTTTGACTGCAGTTTCATTTTTGATATGTTTATTAAATGCTTGTACATTCCATTTATGTTAGCCACTAATAGATTTCCAAACTTTTTTTGGCCTTTTTCAGTACTCAGTATATTTATCTTAGTCCTTCAGCATGGCTTGCCCCTTATTCTGAAACTGTGTCGCCTGGTTCCAAACACCTGCAACCGCAGAAACATCTTTTCTGTAGCTGTTCTCTCTCGTCCTTGAGTTCTGTCAGTTTCAATGAGATCGCCGCTCATTTGTTTTGAACTCTAGAGAATGCAGGCTCAGTTTCTTCAGTCTCTCCTGATAGGACGTTCTTGCCATCCAGGAATCAGATAGCAAGCACCTATGGCAGGTATATTCTTTCTTAGGTAAGGGTATCAAAATTGCAAACAATACTCCAAGTGCAGTTCCATAAAAATTCTGTACAATTGAAGCAAGACATTTTTACAACTGTGCTCAAATCCTCTTGCAGTAATGACCAACATACCATTTGCCTTTGTGATTGCCTGCTGCACCTGCATGCTAACTTCAGTGACACACGAAAAAAAGGTCCCTTTGGAAATTTATACTTCAAAGCCTCTCACCATTACAGAAGTACTCATCACCTCAGTCCTTATAATTGCTTTACCCTTAGTTCTTTATTCAATGGGGTGTCAATTATTTACCTTCTAGGTGTTCACAGTAAACGGCATGGAGCTTACGTATCTGTTCAAGGCCTGTAGTTTCATTCACAAAAGGGACAAGTTAATTGAATTATTTTTACTGACCTCTTTTCTTGTCCATATCAGGTGACTTATAATTTTATTTACTTACTTTCTTTTCCCTTTTAAAACAAAATAGGTAGAGATGTGTTTGGTGTGCAAGCCTTCTTCAGAACTCAAAACATTAACTCTGCTTTCTCTCCACAGATGCTGCCAGACCTGCTGATTTTCTCCAGCAGGTTCTGTTTTTATTTCAGATTTCCCAGCATCCGCAGTTCTTTGTTTTATATTTGTGTGTTCTCCCAAACCCTGTTTATGAAGTCCAACTTAAAATTGCCCCACAACAAATTCTTTGAGATAAAAGCAAAGTAGGAATTATTAATACTTTCACAGCCTGGGAAAACCATTGCAACACACATTCACACACTTGCATCCGATACAGGTGGAGAAAGTTAAGCGTAAAAAGTTACTTAAAATGAAAGATAATGGAGTTAGTTCACATGAACTTGAGTCCAGTAAGTCAATATCCAGATGAGGTTCTTCAGTCAGCTGTATGCATAAGTTTGTCATGGAAGCCCAGCCTTCTCACCTTAGCCCCCCCTCAAGCTGTACATGGCCAATTGTCTCTCTCTGGTGGAGAGAGGTGCTTATGACTCCTTGCAATACATTACATAGAGTTACTCTCACAAAGAACAGATGTGGTCAAATTGCTGGTGAAGATACAGTAGTTGTAAGGTGGAAATTGGTTCACTTTGCAGGTGAAATGCAGAATTCTTTCCAGAAATCAGACCTTTGAGAGAGATCGAGACTTGAGGCAGGTTAAACTAACCCTGGAACTGCTTTTGTTATGTTCTCTCAGAGTTCTATCAGCAGGCTCAGGAAAGAAGTCAAAACTGTATAATCAAAAGTGACTCAAACAAACCAGTTTCAGTCATGTGACCTGGGTTTCCGGCTTAGCTACTCAGCTAATGAGGTGGGTTTTAATGTCCTGGCCAAACTTATTGTCTTCGGTGGAGCCATTGGCACCAAGTCAAGTAATGGTTTTAATGGTCTCCTTTAAAGCTACAAGACTGTATGGCATAGGAGCAGAAGTAGGTCAACTGGCCCATCGAATCCGCTCCACTATTCAGTGACATCATGGCTGATATGATAATCCTCAACTCCACTTTCCTGCTTTTCCCCAAACCTGTAATTTCCACACTCAGTCTTGAATCTATTTAACTAGCCAGCCTGTACACTTCCCTGCACTAAAGAATTCCACAGATTCACCAGTCTGAGAGAAGAAATTTCTCATCTTTGTCTTTAGTGGGCGACCCCTTATTCCGAGACTATGCCCTCTTGTCCTAGACTCTCCCACAGAAGAAACATCCTCTCCACATCTATGCTGTTGAGCCCACTAAGGAGTTTATATATTTCATGGCTGAACTGACTGAGTTTGACATCTTGTCTACTGCTCTTTTGTGTTGGTTTGGCTGCAATGGGTGACAACCCTGGGGGAATGACATAAACGTCTGTGCTCTGGTTACTGCTGATCACAACTTTCCAGGAATTGTGGCCAACTTGCATGGTGATATCAGTGGCCATGTTGTCAGTCCAGCAAAAGTGTCCCTTCATTAGAAAATTTAAGACACATGATATAGATTTTTGGAGAAAAAAGGATCACTCTCTTATTGCCCTCTGGTCATTACAATAGCGTTGGTAACATACTTCAAGGTATCTCCTTTTATAACAAGCAGATTCTGGCATTTCTCAATTGCATGATTCTCTACTCTGCAGTAACGGATGGGAAAAACAGGTTTTGCCATGTAATCATTTCTGAGAAGCTTAGCGCATTTCGCATATTCATTGTAAGTTAAGTAGCTCAAGAAATTATTTTTAAAAATTATTACATTTGCACTGTAATTTGTTCTTGTCCTGTCAATCCTGCTGACAAAGTTGCATCTAACACAATAGCACATTTGAAAACAGAATAATATCATTTCATTAGCAGGTTGTACACCAAATGTGGAAAAATATTTAAACCCCTATTATAGAACTAAGTAATGTAGAACTCTTACAGAATTAACTTAATTGTACCTGAAATTTTGGCATTTTGTTATTAGTTGTTCTAGTGTATAGTATTGACAGCCTGATGTAAAGTAACATGACTTTCTCAACAATCAAAATAACTAATGTAATAATTATGATAAAAATAAGAGGATGCCTTTGTGCCTATGTTTTACTTGGTCTTGATTACTTTGCTTACAGTTCTGCCTTTTCTCTGTTGCAAGCTTCTCATTATTTCAAGTACAAGCAGCAGTTCATTTTTCCTGGTAGGTAATCTTCAGTTGACCAATATTTCTTTCCATCGTGCAGTACACAAGTATACATATTTTGGTGGATACAATGCAACTAGTCATAATTCTTATATTTTCTTAAGGCACATTTTTCCCTTTAATTATTGACATTTGGAATGCTTTAATGAATTAAATTATGTGTCTGTCATTGCCATAACTGCAAGATCCTTTGATAAATATTTGACTAGGACGCATGAATAAATTCATAGTTTTTGTTTGATTTCTCCAAGATTAAGGTAGCTCCTTTTAATAAGTGAGGTTGTTCTGAGGTTCTTCAGAGAGTTGGTATTCTTTATTTGATGTTAAATTTATGATTGCTTCCTTTTAATTGTCAGCTGATAACTTCTCCCTTCGTCAAACTTAATATCTTCTTCCTAGATGTCACACCCGAGGTACAAAGCCGAACTCCACAAGTTATTCTCCATCCTGTCAACTCAGATCCCATGTAAGAGATTTTGATACTGACTAGTTTGAATGAACTTTGTAATATTAAGCTTTTACATAGTCTACAGAAATACTGAATGTAGAGTGGTATGGTGCTATCTTGCCATGCTGATATATTGCAATACAGTATTAGAGAAAGTATACTCACATAGATAATTTCTAAGACAATGGGTTTTCAGTCACTTTGACACCATAGCCAAGGATTCTAGTGAAAGCCTGTGCTTTCAAATGTGGTATGGATTTGGAAAGAGGCTTGTTTTTTATTTTCACTTTCCTATAGAACCTATCGGTACTGGGCTTAGACCAAAGTACCTCAGAATTGCCTGTTCAGCAGAAAGCAATAAACATCTCAATACCTTACCTGACCTAAGTCAGATTGACTTTATGAAGCCTACTTCACAACAGTTCCTATATGTGTACACACTGACCTATTGATTTAACAGAAATGTCATCAGTGATGTCTTACTATCCACAATTAATGAGTGCAAGGACAACGGTAAAATTTAAGTTTTGAACAAACTAGTTTTCATCGTGTGGTATCCTCTCATTTATTTGCTTAAATATCATCAGTTAAACATTCATATTCCACTTGGGCTTTCTAACGTTGGTTAGTACAGTCAGAAAAATTAAACACGACTTTTGAAACGCCTTGAAAAGATGAAGAATGTGGATTTCTGATCAGTGGCACTGCTGGTAATGATGCTTTGGAAACTGGAGGTCCTGCAGTTGAGGTGCACTGTACCTTCACTTGTTATCGCTATTGGCCCCACTGGCTGTGAGGATGTTTCTACCAGTGCCCTGTGTGCATGCTGGACTCTTCTGAGTTTGTGCTGTTATGACATCATATAGCCCTACCAGCTAACTGGATGCTCTATTTACTAACTTGGAAGTTCTGCCTACATATTCACTTATCACCCACTAAAGTAAATGATTTCAGCTGCTGGAGGGCGTTGGAACTAGTATTATATAAGGGACCAATTACTCAATTTTCAGATATAACTTACACTGTTACAATGTGTCTTTAAGTACTCTGAAGTGTTCTTGAAGAAGCTGTTGAGAGCTCCTGGATTTTGCAAGGAGTGTTGCAGCATCCTCTGAGGAAAGGCAGATGATCTGGTGACCTATGTGCACAATGGTTAGGCTGAGGTTGAGGTATTAGCCAATTAGTGCCTCTGGGTCAGCAGCAGGATTGAAGATGAAGTAGAGGATGCAGAGAACACAAGCCCTGAGTGATACCTTCTGGAGCTGGACTCCTCTATGCTACTGAACAGTGGCCGGAGGCTTTTTGACAGGCATGTCAATGCACCCACTATCTTGGTGTGTATGCTCATCAGCATTCCGCTAGAAGCTGCTCCTATGTGATCTTCATCTCCATTCCCCCTAGTAGAGTTCATCTGCAACCTCACCCTGCAATAAACTGACACATGGATAGTCCTTTTCCTACGGCCTGCTTGAACTCAATTGAGCCCTCTGATTCATCATGAGCAGTCCCAACTTTATTCTTGCCTCACGGGTACAACACTACCAGTATCAGAGCTGGTGACTGCCATAGTTAGACAGGGCGATGGAGCCACCTCCTCCTCTTTGCACTTTGGCCAAGCAGGTGACAGTCCCTGGGTATCTGGAAAACGAAATGGGTAAGTGTCAGGTTGGTGAAAGGAAAGTGGTGTGGAAAGGAAGGAGGTCCATAGTTACACCATCAGCTACTCGCTCATGGCACCACAGAGCAGTGTGAGGCTGATTTGAGAGTTGATAAAAGATACAAGGCATAATCATATCACAGTCTGCAATGCTGTCAATTGAGAGGACAGAATGTCAGTAGTAGTGTAGAACTGTGTTTGGCTGATATGCCAACCACAGCTGGATGGCATACATGGTATGTAAAATCATTGGGAACCAGGTGAGTCTGACATCATCGGAATCAGTGTGAGGGTCTGGTGTATCTGAGTGTTAGATATGTGTCCTGAATGTCAGGGACTGATACTGATTGAATGATGTGGATGCAGTGTATTGGTCAGCGTGAGAAGTTGGTGGTTTGGTGCATGGAGGATGTCAATTCATGATGCATTCACTGACCTGGACCATGCATGTGCGGTCCTTTGATCTCTCTAGCTCTGCTGTCATTTCCTTGGGGTTTATCTCATACCAACTTTCTTAGTCACTAAAATAACAGCAAAATACACCAGGGAGTGGGAATCTGAAACAAGCACAGAAAGTGCTGGAAAAACTCAGTATCTGTGGAGAGAGAAACAAGACTAACATTATGAATCCAGTATGACTGCTGAAGAAAACCTGAGGGGGCAGGATGTGGTAAGCAACAGGAGGGCTTTTGCCCTTGTTTGACGTGATGGCATGAGACTTCATGAGGTGCAAAGTCAAAGTTGAGGACTCTCCAGACAGCTCCCTCCCAACTGTATATCTGTCAGGGGTTCACCTGTACATCCTCCAACCTGGTTTACCTGCACTCCGTATGCTATAATCAACACCACCTTCCGGTTGCTAACCATTTTAACTTCCCCACCCACTCCCTGCGTGACATGTCCATCCTGGGCCTATTCCAGTGTCACAATGACACCCACAAACTGGAGGAACAACACCTCATATTCCGCCTCGGGAGCCTACAGCCTGATGGCCTAAACACAGAGTTCATTAGTTTCAAAATCTCCCCACCCCCAGCCTCATCCCATGACCAAACCTCCCTCTCATCACTGCCTCTTTGATCTGACACTACTTGTCCATCTTCTTCCCCACCTAACTGCCCCACCCTTCCCACTGACCAATCCCCACTATTCCTACCGATATCCACCTATTGCTATCCCACCTACCTTCCCCTAACCCTACCCCTCTTCCCTCTATTTAATTTCCCAGCTCCCCGTCCCCTCCCCTCACCCAGTCCTGATGGAGGGTCTAGGCCCGAAACGTCGACTCACCTGCTTCTCTGATGCTGCCTGACCTGTTGTGTTCCTCCAGCTCTGCACTGTTTTGACTCTGACTCCAGCATCTGCAGTTCATACCATCTTCCTGTGCTATGCTACCACCTCTGCTGGTGGGAAAGCACATGCCTGGGGTGAGGATGATCGTACATTGCTGTAGGAAACTAAAGGATATGGGTATAGGGTTGGAAAAAGGTTGGAGGAAGCTAAAACCAGATGTTTTGAATTGTTTGCTTACATGCTGTAGATTCTGTGTAATTATTGAGACACATCCATCAGACTTGAGTGCTTCACCGTTGGTACAGGAATTTCTAATGATGTTCTCCTTTTAAAAATCATCCAAATAAAAACCAATAATTTCCTATATATAGAAAAACTTCCATAATAAAGCAGATGTGACCTGTGATTCAAGGATTTATTCATTATTGCGTCTTGTGGCCTTAAAGGAATAAAGTAAAAAATATTTTGCAAATTGATTTACAAGGATGGTATCAGCACTGAGAAAATATAACTATAAGAGAAGATGGAACAGGCTAAAAAGAAGACTGAGAGATGACCTTAGTGAGTTCTGTAACATGATGAAGGAATTTGATGAGGTAAACTTAAATAAGATAATTATACTTGGGAAGAATCCAAAAGGATCATAAATATAATGCAATAATTAATTAGTGGAAGTCCATTATAGGGTGTAACTGCACTATAGCTGGACCACCTTAAGATGTAAGGGGCAAGTTCAAGAGGCTGAATTGCCTACTCCCAATCCTAGTTCTTGTGTTCTTGAGAAAATCCTGCTTCTGTTTTTGACCAGTAAAAATGAAGATGGGAGCCATGAGATGGAATTCACAACATAATGAAGCATGTTATAATGGACATCCACTGTATATCCAATAAGGAATTAAGCAGAAACTTCTCTAATTAATTCATTCTCTAATATCTCAATTAGAGTGGAACACTAGCAATGACCTGTTGGACCATATGACCCATTTCTGGAAAATTCTGTCCTAACCTCAAGGAAAAATGATAAGTGCTGTACTTCCCAATAGCACACATCTTTGCATATTACTTGGGAAATGTACAGACTTTCCCTGGCTTAATTGAGTATTTCTACACCCTGAGTAATCGTCCTGTATTTTTCCCCTCCAATCTCTGATTGTGTTATGACTAATAAATTGAAATGCTCAATGGAAATGGAGGGAAAGCGTTTATTTTTGTGCCGTCAATTCTTCTCCAGGGTAGCTGGAAGCAGTATCCATAAATATACTCTTTCATTACAGAGAACTCCAGGGTTATTCTGGAAGATTGGCAGTCTTGTTGAGTGAAATGTCAATAGGTTACAGAAATCCTCAAGGCAGGAGACAGACAAAAAAGCATAGTCAACCATGAGACTGACCTGTCTCATGCACATTCTGAGTCACAGAACTGTTGTCATTTCATGCCTGCTGATGACCTGAATTTAAAGTTGTTGTCACTGGTTGTGAAAGCTGAATTAGACAGTTAATTTGCCAGTACTCGTTGTGATAAACCAATACCAGCTATGGGTCATGCAAGTAAGTGGGACAACCAAACAAGCATCAGCACTGTATGGTACCAAAAGAGGCAAGAACTGGTTATCATAGTCCAAACAATTTTGACGCATTTAACGACTGCAGTTAACCCTTTCTTGAGAGCCCTATCACCCTTGACAGAATTTGCAATATATGTGACTTTCCCCTTAGTGATTTTGACAAGGAATGGGCCATGGAAGGTCAAAGAGATAGATAAGCTAAGTCTATTATATGTTTATTGTTATGATTCATTAGATCCAGCAAGTTCTTATTTATTATAATCAGTGACTTGAAATTGTATGAAGCATGTCTGTATTGTAAAGTTCTTGCAGGAGTATTAATTTCTAAACAGTACCCCTGCTCAATCAATGTCCAATGTCGAAAATAAAACACACTGTTTGAATTTTTTTTTGTTTGTATGAATGATATTTAAACTACTAGCTACTGTAAAACATAATGGTCTGTTTTTATTACAGAAGTGAAGGAACTCCCTCACTTAGAGTGGAAGTGAATGAACCCTCATCAGAGGTAGGTTGAAAATGATGAAACTTTACTTACTGACATCCTAAAGCTAATGACTTTATCACGTAAACATAAGCAGCCACACAACTGAAGGATAAATCAATTTATAAGAGATTTAATTTAAGTGCTGATGGACTTAATAAATTTAGGAAGCTAAGCCTATTTTTGCTGATCAGCAGTTAAGTAACCCCAGCATCAAGTGATTTATTTTAATTCTTGTGATTGAAAGAAATAAATGTAGATTCTAGGCTGGATTGTTCAAATGTTGATAGAATGAAAATTAAATTTTATTCTTATATAAATATACTGCGGCTGTGTTACATTAAATTAAAATTTCTGTGCTAACCTGCTTCCTCAGTGATTGAATTAATAAATGAATCAAGCATGAAACCAACCCGTACATGATAAGAAAGGTCTCAGTTCTCGAACTTGGCTTGCATTATATTAGCTTCTTAGTTCATCTCAACTATGATGGATCATCAGAGAGCTACAATTAGCCTTAGTGGGGAAGGAATTTATGTTTTGGGGGCTAGCACAAATTAGCTGGTATGCACTGTCCTCCTGTTAAACCCCCTACCTGATATTCGTTCATCCATTCATCCATTCAAACAGTCATAGGTGCTCTGCCCAAAGGCAGATTCTTGGTTCATTGGCTGCTGGTGCTCTATCCTGAACCATTTTCTTAATGGTACCTTATACACAGTCCCATCTAAAATTATGTAGTCTCATAAATTTTGTAGTACCAAGAAGCGTTTCTTCGACAGTTCAAATCTCTGTGTAAGGTACTGTGTAATGGTAAGGTACCACTGTAACTTCTGTACCTGAAACCAACAACTTGACCAAGGTTTATAATGATAGATTAGGAAAAGGAATGACTGCTTAATTTGGCCTTTTGCAAGTATAGGCCTGTAAGTCAATGACAGATTGTTCTGATGAAATCGATGTGTTTGAATTACGGAATTCAAAACTATGTCATGAGTTCTTATTCTGTTTATTGGAAAAGAAAATGAACAATCCTGTGAATCTTACAGAAACATGCACAAGGTATAGATTCTGGATGAGATTACCATCAGGTTTGGCTATGCTAAACTCTTCCCACCCCTTCACAGTTAGGTAGTCTGCCTGTACTCTCTGTCTCATTCTGATGGTGCTCACACATGAATTACACCTGAAATATGATACTGGAGGGCTGCCAAGACTGTGGAAGTATATTTCAGCAGAAATCAATGTTATCAGAAGGAAATGGAAACTAATTGAAGTCATCATGAAACATGTGCATCATATCCTGTATCACTTCACAATTACAGTGAGAAAAAAAAATCCAGGCTTTTTTATTTGCATTTTATTAGCTGAGTGCCTTTTACTTTATCCACCTGTCCAAATGACTTTGAATATTGTCACAGTTACTACCTCAACCAGTAGAAAGCTTCGAAATGAATTCCACAAATCTTTAAATGAAAACATTTAGCATATTTTTAAAAATAACTTACAGATGCTTTTGTACCTTCTACCCATTATCTTTAGATCCTCAGCTACTATTTTTCAATTTGCTCGGTCCCAACTTTTCATAATTAAAACAACATTTTTTGCATCACTTCATATTTTGCATTGTTCTAATGAAGCAAGTACCAGTTTTCAGGAGCATTTCATCATCTTTCTATTTCTTCATACCATGTAGCACCCCGGTGAGACAAAACTGAGAATTGCATCAATTTTTTAAATAACTTTTACTGTGCATCACGTGGGGCTGGATTTTGCCATTAACAGGGAAATGCTGCCACTGAGGCTGAAAGCAGGAAGTGACTTCCATGCGGCGTGCAGCAGGATCTGACAGAGCAGGGTGCAAGCAGCAGACAATAAAGAGATTTCTAAATAAGTCACCATTCAGTTATGCCTGTCCACAAGTGCAAATGATCAGTGATATCCTTTGCTCGGGCGGCAACTCCAGAGAGAGGGTACCTCAGACTCCAGGGGCCATCAAATATAGATACTTTGGGTTGTCCAAGCAGGCAGGCCCTGGAAATTTGTGTGAGGGTATGATGGGATGTGACAGGCAGAAGATACCGGTCATTAAACCCTGGCAGCATGTTGCGATAAGGGTGGCCCTTGGCACCAAGGGCCCCTGAATGTGCAGTTGCATGTCCATATAGGAATCAACCCTCACCAAGCCATCCCATGAAATCACTAGGAGGCTATCAATTTCAGTTGCTGGCCTCTTTATTCATTCATGGGGTGAGGGCGTTGCTGGCTGGGCAGCATTTATAGTCCATCTGTAATTGCCCAGAGGGCAGTTAAGAGTCAACCACATTGCTGTGGGTCTGGAGTCATATGTAGGCTAGACCAGGTAAGGATGGCAGTTTCTTTCCCTAAAGGACATTAATGAACCAGATAGGATTTTCCAACAATCAACAATGGATTCATGGTCATCATTAGACTCTTAATTCCAGATATTTATTGAATTCAAATTCCACATTCTGCCTTGGCAGGATTCGAACCTGGGTCTCCAGAACATTATCTGGGTCTCTGGATTAACAGTCCAGCAATAATAGCACTAGGCCATTGCCTCTCCATGCACACTACTTACAGAGAAAGGAGTTTGGCCTTAATTGACCACTTTAAGTGGCTCGGTTATCACCCGTAAGACCGTAAGACGTAGGAGCAGAAGTAAACCATTCAACCCATTGAGCCTGCTCTGCCATTTATTGAGATCATTACTGATCTGATAAGCTTCAACTCCACTCTCCTGCCTTTTCCCTATCACCCTTGATTCTCTAAAAATCTATCTCAGCCTTGAATATACTTAATGACACAGCCTGCTGTAGTGAGGAATTCCATAATTCACTTACCCCCGAGAGAAGAAATTTTATCCTCATCTCTGTCTTAAATAGGTAACCTCTTATTCTAAGATTTTACCCTTTGGTTATAACCTCTCCCACATGGGAAAATAACATCTCTGCTTCTAATCTGTCAAATCTCCGAAGAACCTTGTATGATTCAATAAGGTTGTCTCATTCTTCTAAATTCCAATGAGTACAAGCTCGAGTTACTCAACATCTCCTCATAAGACAATCCCTCCATATCTGATATCAGCCTCGTGAACCTTATCTGGAGTATCTCCATTGTCTGTATATCTTTCCTTAGATAAGGGGCACAAAACTGTTCACAGTATTCCAGCTGAGGATTGAATAGTGCCTTGTAAAATTTTAGCAAGACCTCCCTACTTTTATAGTCCAATCCCTTTGAAATAAAGATGAACAGTTGATTTGCCTTCCCTGTTATCCGCTGAATCTGATACAAGCTTTTTATGATTCATGAATGAGAACACTCAAATCTCGCTGTTCTGTAGCTTTTTGCAGTCTTTCTCCATTTAAATAATATTCAGCTCCTTTGTTCTTCCTGCCAAAGTGCATAACCTCATGTTTTCCCACATTTTATTCATCACAGCAATGTGCAAACTCCCACTGGCAATAAACTGTGGCAGTTGCAGGACATTAGGCTCTCCTTCTGACACTTTCCCTTGCCATTTCTCTAGACCTCCTGCCTCCCAACCCAACCACAATGGACCTAGAAAATTCCAGCCAAGTTTTTAAACTCTGCTTATAAAACGTCCTTGTAAAACGTTCAACATTCAAGCCAGTATGAGCATAGGACATGTGCTAGATGTGCATACAAAAGCCTGCTTAATTTCTAACATACTTCCTGTGTCCTCATACTTGTGCCAACACACTGGTTGATAACACATCTATTGGCTTACAGCAGCTGGACCTTCAGTTCACTAGCAGAAAGTCTATGGAAATTCTGAAATACTTTTTTAAAGGGTCTTGCGTTCATTTGTTACATCCAGTATGTGATATCTGCAGTACAATTGTTAAGATGCAAAATGATCTGCAAAATAGAAAGGTTTTCATTATTCTGTATCCTGAAATTTACACGGAGTTGCCATGGTGCTATTACTAACCTTCAATAAATTCTAAATCACTAAAATTACCTAGATTTGCCTATTAGAGCAGTAAAACATCAGAACCGTGCTCCAGGTTCAAGACTATCAATGAACAACTCGACAAGACATCCGCTGGTTTCTTTGAAGGTTTATAGAAAATCTAGAGCTGGCAAAAGTTTGTAAAAGTGCCTTGATTTATATTAACAACTGTAGCCATATCAGAAATGTGCTTTAAATTAGATTGCTGGTTCCCTACCTTCAGGCTCCTGAGAATTAATAGCCCAGAATATGGGGATAGCTCCATCAATGTGATGGTATATCATTTGACATTGTAAAATTCAGAAATCTCCTATTACCAAGAATGACTGCTTAATTGAGATTGTAAAGAAATGAGCACGCAGTATTGACGCAGGAAGTCTGTTTTCAAGCGTGTAAAGTAAGACATCACAGTTTTAAAAAGCTTCTTGTGCTGGTTGCTAATGATTCAGCCAGCACACAGTGTCCTCTGGGCAGGAAGGTTACTAACTTAAAGAACTGATGCATTCCCTAAATTGAGCTTATTCACACGAAGGTGGAATTGACAAGAAATCAACAGGTTAAGTGACAACTCATACAATATGTTTGAGAGTGAGGATGGTTTTGGAATTTACTGGTCTTAATGGTCAGTAAACACGCACAGGGCAAGGTACATTAATGTATTTGTGTGAAATTGTTCTAACTGCTCTTCTAGCGTAATCGTATCCCATTCAACATAAATTTTGCATTAAAATAAGCAGGTCATTGAAACAACAGACAAAAGAATTAAATATATATTTTTCTCACAATTCTTTCTCAACATGAAACCAAATCAAAAGTGAAATTGACATAAAAGAAGCGATCAAGATGACATTTGGTCAAAAAAAGCAGAGCCTTAATGAAAAACAATTTAGATGCATGAGATGAGAGATCTTGATTTGCTATTTCATTGTGGATCTGACAAGGAAGCAGACATCAGGAAACCTTTTTTGTTCTTTGGCTACAGATGGCAGCTGGTACAAAAGAGGAACATTTCTGAAATTGTCCTGAAGTATTGGTATTTTATGAGGCCGGTAAAGGGCAGGAACTGTGATGGACAAGATGACTTAATTACATGGGAACTAGGTTTCCAGATGGCAGGTTGAGATGTAGAGATGATGTCAGCAGAGTGGCAGTGGTAGTGGCTGTTTCAGCCTCTCACCATCCTGTGTCAAGTTTTTACCTTTCATACATTTGCCTGCCATGCATTATCTCACAATTATTTGAGATTTAAGTCCTAGCTTCAACATTAAGTCTGTGGTGCACGGAACACTCATGGCAACCAGTTTGTGTTCAGTTCAAGGTAGCGTGCAACCGTGGGATTTGGGTAGATGTGTCTGCAATCAGCAGTTTTCCTTTTCCAAACTCTGTGGCATAATGGAGGAGCAAGAAAAGGACATGCTGCGTGGAAGCTCAGAATCTGCAAGAGTGATTTGGGGGTGGGGGCAGGGAGGTGCATTGGACGTGGTCGTTGGGAGGAAGGGGAAGGAGGAGTAAAGTGGGAAGAGTGTGGCACCCTGGATACGCTGTGAGTTTGGTGGAAACTGTCAGTTGAGGTCATGGAAATGAGGGGGTTAACGTGTTGGGTCAGTATTGTCCAAATGGCAGGTGTAACACGGGTGTTGGCTGGCAAAGGGAACCTTCACAGTCAGGGAAGAGCATTTAATCTAGTGGGGTGGGGGTCAGATCCAGACTACAGTTGGGATAACAGAAGGTCTCTTGGGTGAGTTACGAGATATGACAAAAACACAAAGTTTGCAGAGGGGAGGGTCTGTGATCAGAGTGGGAATGCCAAGAGGGACAGATGTTGGCACAGGAAGGATTTGATATTGGAGAGTGACAGAGTCCAGGGTAATGGGAGGACGTTGATATAATATATAGAGAAGATGCAAAGTGGTGTTGAGCAGATCAAGGGCAAGGGAAAAAGTGTGAATGTGACAGGAGAGTTGTGGAGGTTAACAGGTTCTAACATAAAACTGACATGTACCATCTTCACAATGCCTCCAAAGGCAGGTTCAGGTCCTGGTTTAGAAATTAAAGAAGGAGGAGTCCAGTTTGGAGTGTTTTCAGTTTGGATGTAGACATGGAAGGAATGGGAAAGCTCATGGTCATTAATTCTTTCAATGAAATCCATAGACACGCATGCTCTCATATCACTATCTGTTTTTCACACAATTTGATTGCTGAAATATGTATCATGCAGTATATATTCGTACAGCCTCAGGAGCAGAAGAGAGAGACAAGGAGGACTCATGCCAATCAGTAACTGAGGCCACAACATTAGCAGAAAGCAGCACTAGAATGGAGGTTATTGAAGGTTTGACCATCCAGGAAGTGCATAATAGAAGGCAAACAGGCTCTGGTGGTGTCAAGGTAATGCCCTACCTCTGGACCAGGAGGCCAGGATTCAAGTCCAACCAGCTCAAGCTGCGTAATAACATTTTTGAACAGATGCATAGAATCATAGAATCCCTACAGTGCAGAAAGAGGCCGTTCAGCCCGTTGAATCTGCACTGACTCTCCAAAGAACATTCTAACCAGAGCCACTCCCTCCTCCTCCTCCTCCTCCCCCCTCCTCCCCCCACCCAGTGCTGTCCCCATAGCCCTGCATTTCCTATGACTAATCGACCTAGCCTGCAAATGCTTGGACATTATGAGGCAATTTAGCACGGCCAATCCACCTAACTGACACATCTTTGGACTGTGGGCAGAAACCGGAGCACCTGAAGAAAACCCATGCAGAGATGGGGGGAATAGCAGATTTTCTTCCCGCAGGAATATTAAGTGTGAACCCGATACAGTTTTAAAACAATTCATTATTTCTTGATACCATTTTGAGGCTAGCATTTAGTTCCAGATTTTTGTTTATTTGTCCATGGGGCATGTGAATATCACTGTCTGAACTAGAATTCATTACCAATATATTGCCACTTCAACTGACTGACTTGCTAGGCCATTTCAATAGGCAGTTAAGAGCCAGCCACACTGCTGTAGGTCTGGAGTCACATGTAGGCCAGTCTAGATAAGGACCTTTTATCTTCCCCTCAAGGTCGTTAGTGAACCAGATGGTTTTGACAATAATCAATAATGGTTACATGGTTACCCATTTCACCATCTGTTGTGTTTGGAGTTGAACCCCTGTCCAGTGCCATGACAATACTACTATATCATCACGTCCCCAAATTAATTGAACTTGAATTCCTCCAGTAGTTGTGAATCTTAAACCAATATTCCACATAATTGTTTAGGTCTCTGGATTACAAGCCAGTTGGCATTGCCGATACTCCTCCATCTCCCTGTGAGGAGGAGGAGTCTGATTAGCATCTGTGCCAGGGGACTGGACTGTCTCATTCTTCCTCAGCGACTGCTATGATGTTTCTGTGCTGTGATCCTAATTCTAAATGTGACCCCTGTAGAAACATAGAAACGTAGAAGGTAGGAGCAGGAGGAGGTCATTCGGCCCTTCGAGCCTGCTCCACCATTCTTCACGATCATGGCTGATTGTCCAACTCAACAGCCTAATCCTGCTTTCTCCCCATAACCTTTGATCCCATTCACCCCCAAGTTCTGTATCTAGTCGCCTCTTGAATACATTCAATGTTTTGGCATCAGCTACTTCCTGTGGTAATGAATTCCACAGGCTCACCACTCTTTGGGTGAAGAAATGTCTCCTCATCTTTGTCCTAAATCGTCTACCCCGAATCCTCATACTGTGACCCCTGATTCTGGACACACCCACCATCGGGAACATCCTTCCTGCATCTACCATGTCCAGTCCTGTTAGAATTTTATAAGTCTCTATGAGATCCCCCCTCATTCGTCTGAACTCCAGAGCAAACAATCCCAACCTAGTCAATCTCTCCTCATACTATGAATCTGATACTTACCCTAATGGATCAGAGCAGGTAGCTGATCTGTTTTCTGCACTGGACCCAGCATGGTGGTAAATGGGAAAATTGGGGTTGTAATGGTGAACATCGTTGCTTGTTTGGGAAGTTCATGAATAGCCCACCCTTAGCTGCTGCATTGTCAACTCACAATGTGTTTCACAAATACAATGCTCTGTCTGCCATATGATTGCATTGTTTCCAATGTTCTTTGCTGTCTTTTTAATTTCTCCGTTGAGTAGAATGGGAGCGACTCTTGGGAAGAAAGTGCTTCTAACTTCTAATTCTACCTCCTGGTATGCCACACCACTGATAAAACAGCATCTCCATGTTGCAAGTGTGAAATTTCCCTTACTACTTCATATGACGCCACTGTACCCCTTTTGTAGCTTGGCAATCAACTGTGGAACGTTTTTCAATAAACAGTTATGGCACTAATCAACAACATCCTTCTGTGATCAGCACATGGATGCCATTTCATATCAAGAACTTGATATTCACTAGGATCAGCATCTGTGTAGACAGCTGGTGCTGGCTCAGAAATGACTAAGAATTTAGATGTTTACATTGAAACATAACCAAAATGATATAAAATAGTAAGTAAAGCTGAACACCTGTTCATAATTATGGTTTCTGATGAATGCCAAAGCTTCACTTCTGCATTTCAAGACTATTTTTATTGTTTCGTTGGATTTTGCCTCCGTGATGTGTTGCCCAATCCTGAATTACCCTTGAGAAGGTGGTTGTGAGCCACCTTCTTGAGTCTGTTTAGTTGAAGTCAGCCTCACAATTTTGTTATGAATATAGAGAAAAGCATGAGGGAGATTGAAATGAATTGATAGACATGGTAATTCCAGAACCTAGGGCTCATAGTTTAAGGATAAGAGGTAAAACTTTTTGGACTGAGATAAGGAGAAATTTCTACATCCAGAAAGTAGGAACCTGCGGAGTTCACTTCCACAGAAAGTGGTTGAGGCCAAAACATTGTGTTTTCAAGAAGGAGGTAGACATAGCTCTTGTGGCAAAAGGAATTGAGGGATATGGGGGAGGGTGGGATTAGGGTATTGAGCTTGATGATCAGCCATAATCGTATTGAATGGTGGAGTAGGCTCAAGGGGTCGAATGGCCTACTCCTGCTCCAATGTTCTGTGTTTCTATGTAATGAAAGACAAAAGTTTTCTTCAGATTGAATTGGAGAACTGGCTGTCATTGTGTGGAACATTTTGCATTTACTCTTTAGAAACATTATACGGTTTTGAAGGTAATCATGAGTTCTGTGTGGTTAACTGTGATTTTCCTTAGAAGCAAGAAACACATTGTAAAAAATGCTTAATTGATTGAAACTCTTCTTGTTTTCTTAGAATGAAGATGCAAATGATGAAGCTTATAAGTCTGATGGTTCCGAAGATGATTTTGAAGAGATGAACCTTTCATTGCTATCTGCACGTAATTTTCCACGAAAAGCAAGTCAGACCAGCATTTTCCTGCAGGAATGGGACATTCCATTTGAGCAACTAGAAATTGGAGAACTCATAGGCAAAGGACGCTTCGGCAAAGTCTATCATGGTCGCTGGCATGGAGAGGTAGCAATCCGTTTGATTGATATTGAAAGGGACAATGAGGACCATCTAAAACTTTTCAAAAGGGAAGTGATGGCATATAGACAAACTCGACATGAAAATGTGGTACTATTTATGGGAGCCTGTATGAGTCCCCCACACTTAGCTATTATCACCAGGTAAGTGATGGCTTAATATAAGTTATTTTGTAGGTTACCTAGAAGAGACAAAAAAAATCTTGACCTCACAAGTGTGATATTCCAGAAACAGGTAAGATCACAAAACAGTTGAAGTTCATTTCCAAAAGTTGCAAAACACTCATTCCATTTTTCTTTTGCTTGGAACAGCAGATGTAATAATTGCTGTATTTACTATTTGATGTAACAAATGTATTTACTTAGTAGTTGACCTTAACTTATTTGAGTCTTAACAGACTAAATTTATCCTATGGTCTTCCTACGTTCTGGAAAGCATATTGTTTAATAAGAGCGATGAACAAGTACTAAAGGTTTACTTTTCCTTTTTCAGTTCATTCGACTACAATGAGAATTAAGGTGTGAACATGAATATGTAAATGGTGTGTCTCTTACATTATGAAAGTCAAAGTTTGGCTAAGATTCAGTGTGGGCAAATTGCTATAGTTTTGGTCATTACACATTCAACTCATAACATTTGAAAAATGGAAGTCATTCTAAAGAGTACTCTTATTGAGGCAGTCAGACCTCATTTCATACGCAACACTTAGAGTAAACTTGATGTGGTTAATAACTGCAGGTCTAAGGGTGACCATGAGAATTTTGGTTTGAAAGGTTCTGTTAAGGTATTTGTATTAATTCAGTAGTATCTATTGTGAGAGAGGCCGTATCAAACCTGATTCTAGAAGAAATCTAGCTGCCAAGTCCCATAAAGCCAGGAGGCAAGTAATTCACATGATTTGGGGCTCTCAGTAAGCCTTGTATAACTACAACTGGAGATAAAATTAAGGTGGAACCTCAAGGGAACATTAAAAAATGGTATGAAATGTTTCTGATATTAAAAGCAGCAACACTGGTTGTCTCCTTACGTTAAGATAACCGAGGAGTGAAGATCTGCACAATCTTCATGCATGTACCTGTAGACCTTGTTTGATTCAGAGCTCAGTGTAACCTGTAATTAACAAAGAAATCCAGGCACCCCTCTACAGCTTAGCACAGTATGTGTCTTTGAATAGAATGCTGTAAGTTTGGAAAGTGAGGAGAAGCTTTATATCTTTTAAACAATTTTTGTTTGTTTGTATTTAATGTTTAACCAAACTGTACTGTATAAATTCTAAACTTCCTTTGGGCTTAAGGAAGAATATTCAAGCTCTCTATTAGGGAGCAGTGCAAGTTAAAGTAAAGAAACTAGTTTAAACTGTACCAGGAGTTGATCTAATTTATTACTTTCAGAGCATACAAATATAGACATCTAACTATGACTCAACACTGAGTGAAAATTTGAACAGAGTATCGGGTATTGAGTGAGGCAGTCGGGGGAAGAGGGGGAAGAGATGCTTCTTTGGTTTTTCTAAACTGCTTCACTCTGTAGGCATTGGTTCTGACTCTATTGCAAGGGAAGTAGGTAGCTCTTTAGTGAGTATCTGGTAAGTGGTTAAGGTCTGTCACATTGCGAAGGATAAATATAGCAATGATTTGATGGTAAAATTAATAAAATATAAGAAGGAAAATAAATAATTGAATATAACAATTAAACAGCTAATAAAAATACATTAAAAATGGCAGTAAAGGTGTGATGTCACAGCTGCAGCATGTGGGAGCTTCTGAGTGCCAGTGAGATAGAGAGCAGTAAGTATTTACATAGAAACATAGAAAATAGGAAACTTTTGGCCCTTCGAGCCTGCTTTGTCATTCGATATGATCATGGAATTTACGTTGGGAGCAGGAGGATCCCATCATCGAGGTCCATTTAGGTACCAAAGACAAGACAAGGAAAGAGGTTCTGTGTAGTCAGTATGAGGAGTTGGGCACAAAATTAAAAGCAAAGCCGCAAAGATAATAATATCTAAATTATTACCTGAGCCACATACAAATTGGCATAGGACGCGTAAGATTCGAAAAAAGAATATGAGGCTCAAAGACTGATACGGTGATACCAACACCATAACTGGGAATGTTGGGTACTGGTTAGGACAGTCCAGTCCTGACAACGTTAGGACCAGTGTTCTGGTGAAATGTATCACTGGGGAAATAGAGACGATAAACAATGGGGCAAGCGATCAAATTTTAGAAAATGTGGTAAATCAGTGAGTAGAGACAAGGCAAGAGGGAAAGGTATTAATATGGGAAATGATAAACAGGCTATGAAAAGTGGGTCTAAATAGTACAAACTTAAGAGTAAATTAGTATCTAAGGCTAAAGGTTACAAAAATAGTAGCAGAGCTAAACTAAAGGCTGTGTGTCTGAATGCACATAGCATTTGAAACAAGCTAGATGAATTGATAGTGCAAATAGGTATAAATAAGTACAATCCCGTAGGCATTACAGAGACACGGCTACAGAATGGCATAGATTAGGACCTGAATATTGAAAGATACACGAAATTCAGGAAGAACATAAACTGAGGAAAAGATGCAAGGGCAGTTCTGTTAATTAATAATGATTTTAGCACAATAGAAAGGGATAACCTAAGGCCAGAAAACTAGGATGTACAAGCAGCTTGGGTAGAGATAAGACATGATAAAGTCAAGCAGTCACTTGTGAGAGTGTTGTACAAGTTCCCAAAAAGTAGCCACACAGCTGGATGCATTATAAAGGAAGGAGTAGTGGAGTTTGTCAGAAAAGTACAGCAATAATCATGGAGAATTTTAATGTATGTATTGTCTAGAAATACACTGGAGCCAACCAGAGAGCAGGCTGTACCAGACCCAGTATTGTGCAATGAGATAGAATTTGTTAATTACCTCATAGTCAACATGTTCCAGGTAGCTACTATCATAATATGATTGAATTTTGCATTCAATTTGAGGGAGAGGAGTGGATCCAAATCTAATACTTTAATCTTAAATAATGGCAGTTGTAAGGGCATGAAAGCAGAGTTGGCTGAACTGAACTTGCAAATTAGATGAAACGATAGGTCACTAAGATAGACTGGCAGACAGTTAATGACATTTAAGGAACATTTCAGAATGCACCAAATAGATACATTCCAACGAGAAAGAAACATTTCAAGGGACAAACGGACCATCCATGGTTAATGAAATATATTAAAGATGATATCAAACTTAAAGAAAACGTATAAAATTGTGTCAGGTCAGAAGATTTGATAGAATATTTTAAAGAAACGCAGGCAGAATTGACTAGAAGATTAATAAGGCCAGAGAAAATGAGATTATAAGTAAAATCTAGCCAGATATGTAGAAACAGCTAGTAAGAGTTTCGATGGATATTTCAAACAGCAAAGAGATAACGAGACGAGCATTGACAGAATCCCTACGGTGTGGAAGCAGGCCATTCGGCCCATCGAGTCCACACCAACCCTACAAAGAGCATCTCACCCTGATGCACCGCTACCCTATCCCTGTAACCCAACATTTCCACATAGTCTGCACATCAGCAGACACTATGGGCAATTTAGCCTGGCCACTCCACCTAAGCTGCTCATCTTTGGACTGTGGTAGGCAACATGGGAAGAATGTGCAAACTCCACGCAGACAGTCACCCAAGAGCCATGGTGCAGAGAGGCAGCAGTGTTAACCACTGAGCCTCCGTGCTGCATTGTTCCTATAGGAAGTAAGTCTAGGGAATTAATAATGGATTACAAGGAGATGGCAAATAAACTAAACAGATATTTTGTGTTGTTCTTAATTATAGAGAATACAAATAATATCCCATGAATATCGCAAATCTGGAAATGAGGGAAGAACTTAAGAAACTCCTTTTTTTCACCAGGGAAGTGGTACTGAACAAATTGCTGGAGTTGCAGATTGTCAAGTCTCTGGATCCTGATGAATGTTATCCTAGGATCTTAAGAGAATTGGCTAATGAGCTGCTCATACATTGGTTTTATTTTCCAAAATTCCCAAGTTATGGGGAAATTCCATTAGATTTGAAAATAGCAAATGTAACTCTTTTACACAGAAAGAGAAAGATGTAGAAAGCAGAAAACCACAGGCCAATTAGCTGAACATCTGCATAGGGAAGATGTTAGAAGCTATTATCAAAGACATTATAACATTAGAAAAAAAATAGGGTAATCAGGCAGAGTCATCATGATTTAGCGAAAAAGAAACCATGTTTAACCAAGTTAGTCGAGTTCTTTGAAAAATTAACATGTACTGTGGAAAAAAGTACATAGTAGATGTACTGTACTTGGATTTCTAGAATGCATTGATAAAATGTTACATCAGAAGTTACTTCAGAAAATAAAACTTCATAGTGTAGGGGTAACATTTTGGCATAGATAGATGATTGACTAGCTAACAGGATGCAAAAAGTAAGCGTAAAAGAGTCATTTTCTGGTAACAAGTGGTATTTCATAGGGATCAATGCTGGGCCCAGAACTTGTACACTTTACATATATTACTTGGATGAAGGGCAAGAGGAATGGGGCATGGCCTACTCCTGTTCCTAATTCGTAGCACTATAACTCAGATCCACTATCTGCACATCATACAACATCATCAAAGAGTTGACATGTCTTGTTAGGATCAGGGTCTGGAATTGAGAGGCAGGTTATGCTGTATGTTTTTGGAAACAGCCTGGCTTTGGGATAGTTTTCTGTGATCAAAGTGAGTCTCAACGAAAGAAGCCCCTATCTTAAAGATGGTATAGGTTGTTGTTTATTAATAATCAGGTAACATTGCTGGGTAATATGAGAATGGTTTAGAAGCCTGTTAAAAATCCTAGGATCTAGGTTTTTTTCTCCACAAGATCTAAAGATATTCTGTCCTATCCCCATCCAAGTCAATATAATGTGATCAGATTGGCTGAAGTTTATTGTAATCTCCAACATTAATTCTGTTAGAACAACTACACAACATGTTTTCTGTTCATTTTAATTGACGATAATTTTTGAATAGGAGTTCTTGAATTGGGTTGTCTATTGATACAGACCATTGGTTAACATCTCGCTCAGGAACAAACTTGCCTGTCAATATGCCTTCACAAGACACGCTCATGATATCATTACTGCAACTTCAGATTTGATGGTAGATTGGAGAATTTGAGAACATTTTATTCAAGGAGAAAAGGCTAAGAGGAGATTTGATAGAAGTTTTCAGAATCATGAGGGAGCTGGAAAATGTAGATGGAAAGAAACTGTTCCCTCTGATGAATGGATTGAGAACAAGAGGGCACAAATATAAGGTAATTTGCAAAAGAAGCAAATATGATATTAGAAAAATCTTTCTTCACATAGCAATTAGTTACGATCTGGAACACAATGCCTGGACATGTGATAGATACAGATTTAGTTGAGGTTTTCAAATAGGCATATGATAATTATTTAAATAGAAACAATATTCAAGTTTATGGGGAAAAGGCAGGAGAATGACACTAGCAGAGTGCTCATTTGGATAGCCAGTGCAGACATGAGGAGCTCAACAGCCTCCTTCTACAGTGTAACAGTTCTGTATCTGTGATCATACCATGTGACCTAAGGTTAAAGCGATCTCATTCTCCATCTTACCTCTGATCATCTGAAGCATGACATGCTCTGGAAGTGTGCTGCTCTGTCGTGATCTATTAGCTTAATGTTAGCCCAGACACTTGTGAGTCTGAAGAATGTAATGTTCATACATAATAGTTAGGTATCAGAAATGTCTTCTGGATTCTTCAATACTCGATGTCCATGTCAATTACCTCTTGTAATATAAGCATTGCCACATCAGATAAAATACCGCTATGGAGGCAACATCACACCCCCTTTTATGCTCAAATTCACTACCACATGTTTCACATTTTTCACAATGATGATTACCCATCCCCAGCATAATAGTCAGGCAGGGGTGAGCCTGCCTCTCTGGACCAGGAAGCCACAACCAGATTTTACAGTTGTCAAGCTGTCAACTAGATCTTGGTTCCTGTTGCCGTGTTGGAGAATATTTTGCCTGTGACCAGATGGCCAGCAGCTCATCAGTCTCAGCTATGCAGCTTCACTGGGGCCAGTCAGGCATGCCCTGGCAATGAGGTTAACAGGAAGGTGTAACACTTGAACTGTTACATGGATTCAAACTTGAATGGAATGTATAATGTTACTGGCAAAGAAGGGCTGCTGCTGCTTGTAGCTGGTCCTATTAGATTTGCTGTTGCCATATGCCACATTCTTGTGCCATTCTAACTTATCCAGTGTAGCTCATCTGCAGTCACTCAGTGACACCTGGCACCTGCCTATGCCAAGGTTGACCTCTCTTTTTGGTGCCTTCTATTTGACGTAATCTTTCAGCTCTGATCAGATGGCCAAAATACTGACAAACTTTGTTTTCTGTATGACACTTACTAGAATTTTTGTTTTGCTTTTGCAATTACAAATACCTCTTACTTTGTCTTATTGGGCTGAATCTTACCGAAGGTCGGCTAAGTGTGAATTTCATGGAGGGTTCCTCTCCATGGGCTTTGGCAAATGATCTCACATAATTGTCTGCTGCCTGCCTCATTTATGTATGCACCACATCTCCATGGTGCCACGCTTACACTATCATGCACTCTCCAGTGTCAGAACTATTTGACACTGCTTGGACCTCCTGGGATTCCTGGCACTGGCACCATATTTAAAACTCAGCTGTGTACCAGGTCAATTGCTGCCAGCCACAAGTGGTCCTTCATGGTACACATGATGCGAGGAAAATAACAAAGGAACAGTTTCTGAGGACACGGAACTGACACAGTTGACACTTCATTAGAAATAGAAGCTCACATTTGAAAATGTTTTGCTACTTTTGATCATCACGTGTTTGATAGACTGTCATAGTAATTACAGCTGTAAGGATGAAGCCAGAGACATGCAGGTTACATGGATTGGCTGTGTTAAGTTGCCCCATGGTTTTCAAGGGATGTTCAGGCTAGGTGGGTTAGCCATGGGAAATTGAGAGTTAAGACTATAGGGTGGGGGCCTGATGTTGATGGGATGCTCTTTGGAGGATCAGTGCAGACTTGATGGGCCAAATGGCCTCTTTGCAGGCTGCAGGGACACTGTAATTCTATGATTCTACACAGGCTATACCACATTAGAACTGTGTTAAAGGGAGTGCTGCTCTTTCTGTAACACCCAGCATGGCATAATATCTTGTCACTGTTCAACATGGGAACATCACATGTTGGAAATCTTTTAAACAGTTGAAAATGCTTGCATTTCATGTTGTTTTGTCGAAGTTAAGGAAAATAACAATACAAACCAAACAAAATTGCATTTGCTTCTGGGAATGAATAGGGACTTGGCTTTTGAACAGCAACAAATTTACAGTTAGTGAATAATGACTTCACCTCATTCTGATTTATTGAAAGCTGGTGAGAATTCAGTTCTATCTGGCATTTGGCACTGCTGTGTCGTGGTAAATGTGATGCTCCTCCTGCTCAACGCCCTCATCTTCCTCTTCAGAAAACTGCTGCCATTCTCCCAGCTTTTCAGTGTCCATCACGTCCTGTCTTTGCCTGTTCCAGTTGTACAGTGCGCAGTGAGCAAGGATTATGTGGCCCACTCTGGACTGGAAGCAAACAAGCTCAGCACCTCGCCAGCTGTTCCAGGCATCAGCTGTCACCTTCAGGAGACCTGTCGTCTGCTTCATGATGATCCCTGTGGAAAATCAGACAGCACTGTATCTATCTTCATTCTTTTTTTTTGAGTTATGTAACAAAGTCATCAGCCATAGTTGCAGTTCTGTGATGTTCTTCTGAGATATCCTCTGTCTGTGGAGGCAATGCATCTCACTCCCCTGAAAGAAATGGCATCAAGTATGGTAGACTCTGGGCCTCCTGTACCTCCTCCACAACTATGACTTACATATGTAGAAACGATTTGACATCCACCAGAAGTTGCTACTGCAACTGTTCCTCCTCTATTTCTCTGCGCTGTGGCGACAGCGGTGATAACTTCTGCTGTGGCTGGATCCATTGGTCCCTGTCCCAATGAATCTGTATAGGACTACCAGAATCAAAACTGATTCTTAGTCGAGTGAGCAGTCAGCATTCGCATCACAAGTGACAATTTAGGATTGCTGTTTCTGTGGTGATCTGAAATTATTTTCCTGCGTGATCATCTCTGTAAATGATCAAAGGGTGATGGCAGCCTCATGCACAGAGTCCATGTGGACTGTTTCAACAGCCCTTTTGACTGTTATGAGACCTCAAAGAGGTCTAGGATTCCACATGGTTGATAAACATCACTTATGTACATCATGAGATTGTTTCAATCTCCCCTGACTACAATGAAAAGCACAAGAAATTTCAAAATTCCCTTTATCATGTGCATCCTGCTAGTAATATGATATCTTGATAACCATACAAATTAGCACCATTGGACAGTTACTTTGACTCTATAATTGCAGGCATTTGGCCATTCTATTCCTTATGCCCAGCCTTAAGAATACAGCACACACAGGACACAAGACATTTCCTACAGAATTCTGTCTAATTGTTTGAAAAGCAGATTGACCATTAGTATTTTTTATTACCGTTAAATTTTTGTGAACATTCCAATAAGGGAGAATATAACCATCACCTCTTGACATTCAATAGCATTACCATCAATGAGTGACTCACTATCAACATCCTGGGGGATACCATTAACCAGAAATTGAATTGGGCTAGCCGTATAAATACAGTGGCTACAAGAGCAGGTTAGAGGCTAGAAATCCTGCAGTGAGTAGCTCAACCCCTGGCTCTGCTATACCTGTCCAACATCTACAATCAAGAGTGTGGTGGACTACTCCCCGCTTGCCTGGATGGATGCAGCTCCAACAGCAGTCAAGAAGCTTGACACTGTCCAGGACAAGGCAGCTCTCTTCATTGGCACTGGATCTACAAATATTCACACTTCCATCACTGACACACAGGCATAGGTGTATAGTATCTACAAGCTGCACTGGAGAAATTCACAAAGGCTCCTTAAACAACACCTTCCAAACCCACAGCCACAACCATCTAAAGCACTGCCTCTAGAGCCCAACTCATTGGTTGTGATAAGACTCATCCATCGATGTGTCCCTGTCCTCCATTTGTAACCTCTACTGTGCGAACCACACCCACAGAGGTTGCTGAATTGCCAATCCATTTGTTGGCTCTTAATGGGCTATTTCTTATTAAATTCACCTCGCAGTCCCATCACCTGCCAAGACAGAAGGTTGGCCCTGCTTTCAGCCCTTGGGCTGGGACTCCTGCCAACTCCAAAGAAACCCAGCCAATAATTTTAATTTGGATCCAAAGAAGAGTTAAATGAAACAAATTGGATTTATTGTACATCGTTCACAGATGCAGTTTAATGATGCAAAAGTGGAAATTTCTAGAAAATCTCAGCAGGTCTGGCAGTATCTGTGGAGAGAAAGCAAAGTTAACATTTCAGGTTCAGTGACCCTTCTTTAGAACTGATGGTAGTTAGGAAAAGGTTGTTGCCTGGCAGACTGACGTCTACATTGCAGAGGTTGAGCGCCAGCTCTCAGAAATCTCCTCCTATCTCCCCCGGACCATGACTCCACCATGGAGCATCAGGCCATTATGCCCACATGATCACTAGCCTCATTTCATCCAATTATCTCCCTTCCACTGGCCCCCAAGCTCCCAACCTTGCCTGCTTCTACCTCCTTCCCAAAATTGACAAGAGGACTGCCAGACAGACCTATTGTTTCTGCCTGCTCCTGCCCAAACAACTGATCCTACCTCTACTTGATTTTTTTTCTCCCTTTGCTCAGTCCCTTTCCATTTACGTCCACGATTCCTCTGAAGCTTTACATCCACTTCAGAATTTCCAGTTTGTGGGCTCCAGCTGCCTCTTCTTTACACGTCCATTCCCCATCAGGATGGTCTCAGGGCTGTCTGCTTCTTCCTGGAACAGAGGCCTGAATTGTCCCCTCAACCACCAGCCTCCTCTGCCTGGCCAAGCTCGTTCTCACCCTGAACAACTTCTCTTTTAACTCCTCTCACTTTCTTCAGGTCAAAGGGGTGGTCATGGGTACCTACATGGGCCCCAGTTATGCCTATTCCTTGTGGGGTATGTAGAACATTCCTTGTACCAGTCTTATTCCAGCCCCCACACATAACTCTTCTCTGGTATATCGATGACCTCATCGGTGTTATTTCCCTCACTCGTCCAGAATTGGAAACGTTTCCCTATTTCGCTTCCAGTTTTCACCCTGCCCTCACCTTCACCTTCACCTTGTCCATCTCTAACTACTCCCATCCCTTCCTCGACATCTCTGTTTCCATTTCTAGGGATAGGCTGGCCACCAATATCCACTACAAACCCACTAACTCACACAATTCCCTGGACTATACATTCTCACACCTCTTCCTGTGAAGATTCCATTCCATTTTCCCAATTCCTCCATCTCTGTTGCATCTGCTGTGATGATGCCAACTTCGATATGGGAGCCTCTGAAATGTACACCTTCCTTCTCAACTGAAGATTCCCTAGCACTGTAATTGACAGAACCCTCAGCTGGGTCTGACCTAACTCCTGCATTTTAGCACTCACCCCCTCTCCTCCCTCCCACAACAGCGAGAGGATCCCCTTTGTCCTTACCTACCATCCTATCAACATCCACATCCAGAGGATTATTAGCCACCATTTCTGCCACCTCCAGTGGGATGCTACCCCCAGACACATTCCCCTCCCCTCCCTTGTCAGCCTTCTGCAGGGACCATTCTCTCTAGGAGAGCCTGATCCATACCTGCTCCACTCCCAACACCTCCCCACAACTTCATGGTACCTATCCCTGTAACTACAGAAGGTATAACACCTGCCCATTTAATTGCTCCCTCCTCAGTATCCAAAGGCGCAAACACACCTTCCAGGTGAAGCAGTTCTTTACCTGCACTTCACACAATCCAATCTACTGCATTCGCTGCTCGCAAAGTGGTCTTGGGGAAACAAAGCCCAGACTGGATGACCGCTTTGCAGAACACCTACGATTTATCCGCAAAAAAAGACCCTGAGCTTCCAGTTCCTTGCCATTTCAACACACCACCTTGTTCCCTGGCCAATATCTCTGTCGCAGGCTTGCTGCAGTTCTCCAGTGAAGCTCAGCACAAACTAGAAGAACAGCACCTCATTTTCCACTTGGGAACCCTGCAGCCTTCTGGACTCATTATTGAATTCAATAACTTTAGGGCTTGAGCACCTTTCCCCATCATTTCCCCCACACCCACACACCAGGCCTCAACGTCGTATAGGCTGCTACCACACACTACCCATTGTCAGCCACCAATAGACCCCATTAGCAGCTATTCATTCCCCCAGACTGTTCTTCAATGAGTTCTTTGTCTGTCCAACTATTTTTCTGTCTCTTTGGGTTCTATCTCCATCAATTGTTTACTCTCTCCCTCCCCCCATCCCATCTTCTGTACAAAAAACAACCTTTTCCTAGCTACAGAGATAGTAGGAACTGCCGATGCTGGAGAATCTGAGACAACAAGGTGTAGAGCTGGATGAACACAGCAGGCCAAGCAGCATCAGAAGAGCAGG
>NC_063355.1:14318061-14356400 GCF_021869965.1 Rhincodon typus | reverse complement strand
ACCTTTTCCTAGCTACCATCAGTTCTGAAGAAGGGTCACTGGACCTGAAACATTTCTCTTCACAGATGCTGCCAGACCTGCTGAGATTTTACAGCAATTTCTGTTTTTGTTTCAGATTTCCAACATCAGCAGTTCTTTTGGTTTTATTGATGTAATGGTTTAATGGTGCACCATGTTACATACACGGAGTAGTATCACTTTGAGGACTGGAATGAAGCACTGCCATTATTATTTGTCAATTGAAGAGGATTCCAGGAATATGATGATCAGCATTTTAATTGTTTAATGGACAGTGATCAGAGGGATATGATCAGGGAAGATGCCAGGGCTACATTGAGTATATATGGAAATAAGCTTCTTGAAGCATGCACAGGATATTCAAAAACATCCAGGTGCCCACCAGAAAATCTACACATTTGACTTTCAGTTCGACATGGCAAGGTTCTAACTTCATTTCAGTGACTTGCAGGCTCTACGTGTCGCACAAATACCCTCCCCCCATCCTCATGTTCCCTTTGTGTTGCTGTCCCAATGGCCCGGGTGAACACTCAGGCTCCCCATTTCCATTGCGCCCATATACATAACTATCAATGTCCCTACTCTACCTCCGGACTCTCAACTTTGGAAACTTCCATGCCCTTTTTGGCCGTATATGCTTCCCATGTAGAGGTCAAAGTTACTGTCACCTGTTTGAACTGCCCCAACGTTTTGGGCTCGCTGACCCCTCCTCTTCTCTATAACATCCCATCCAACCATGTCACCAATCCCTTATTGACCCAATACGGTGAAGCCCATCTCCAAATTTGATTTGCCACTTTGCCCATTGGTTGGTTCTCATTATTATTGACTAAACCTCCAGGGCTCACTATAACCCCCCCCCCCCCCCCCCTGGAATGACATGGCAGGGCAGGTCCAACAGACCATGACTGACCCCATAGTATGATATCTCGACAGTGTCCGACTAACTTCCCTGTAATTCCCAAACTTGTTGTACTTGGAATGCAAGGCCATCAATCCCCAATGTCTGGGAGGACTAACTCACTGACTGGCCATGGCCAAACCCCTGTACTGAATAGACAAGCTTGTCGACTGACTGTGGGGGTGCCCCCTTCAGTTCATTAAGGACTCCTTTCCTTTGACCTCACGCATAGCCATGTGCTTGAAGCACGCGTAGAGAGTTTGCAGTGTAAGTTGCTGACACACGTTTCAGGAGTGACTTTGACATAGCATGGTGCCATACTGCAACATGTCCACCCACTATTTAACTGATAGTTTGACTGTACAGTTCTCTCCACTGTCACAAACTTCCTGCTTCTCTCTTTCTGCGCCCAAAAGCAGTGCAAGCCACAGAGGCTGGCAGCCTGTAAGTGAGCACTAAAGACTGTGTGTGCTACCAAAGCAGCGTAAAGTAGACAGACAGGCAGCCTTCGCATTAGTGGTAAAGTGTGTGAGCACTAAAAAAGCAAGCTGAGAGTCATTAACTGCATCTGTACATGTGGTAGAAAAGCATCTTGTGTACTGACAGGAGAAGTGTACGTTCCCCTGCACGCAAAGAAACCTGAAAGAAGAATGCTGTCTCTCAGGTCCGAACTGAAGTGTTAAAATAATGTCTGGAATCGTCCAACAGCAGGCATGATGATATGGTGAAGCTGGTGGTTTGCTGAGTTGCGTAGGTCAAGGGTCGGGAAGGATGACGTACTTGGAGCTTGAGAAGACAAGCATTCAGTGAGCAGCAAGCCGCCAGGTATCCCTCTGATTTACATGTCGGAAATTTGCATAACTCACTTCTGATTGGAGGAGAGGAGAATTGGCAGTGAAGTGTAAGTAGGGCAACTGAAGTTTTAATAAAATGCAAATACATGGAAATGAGGTAGTCGCAGCTCAGTGAAGAAATTCAGAAGGCTTGAGGACTAATTGGGACTAATTTGCTTGACACAGGATTTGACTTTTCCGTTCTGTTTATTTCTGCCTTTTTCGCCATTATTGCACCCACACTAGGGTGCGGAATATTCTGCCAAGTTGTTAGTCTTACTGTAGGTGAAGAATTTGGAAATTTATGCGCAGTGCATCTATATTGCACGCAAGCAGAGGTTGAATTGGTATCCTGTTTGCCATATTTCAGCACAGACCACTGCTGTTACTTCAATGCGGTGGAATATAATTAGCCTCTTAGCAGTTTCAACGTTGTCATACAGCATGAGCCAATGAGCATAAATGAAAAACAAGCATTAAATTTGACAGCCTTGATCACTATTTTCTCTTGGCTTTTGTTAACAGTCATTTGATGGTGAGTCATATTCCTTGATGAGAAGCTGCAGGACCAAAGGAACAACTCATTATCACTAGTTAATAAAAAAAATTTGAGTGAGCTTCTAACTTATGAGGCAGACAACATTTTTTAAAATTAGCTTTGTGGAATATCTGATGCAGGGCAAGGACCCCAATTGATGAGGTCGGCAGCAGTCAAGTATGTGTTCACTAAATTGTTTGACAAATCATGTTTCACTATGTTCTAAATAAAATGTCATTTCAAAAGGAATGCATCTTTTCCATTTCAAGAGAGAAACCAGATAATAGCCCTTATACATGCATGAACTATAAAATAAATTTGACTTTGTTTCTCACATTAACCTTTAAAAGTATTTTTTCCAATATAATTTTATTAGCGCTATTTTTAACAGAGTGCAAAGTTCATTTACTTATGCATTACCACCTCATTGGGTCTTATCCTGATCAGCCCCCATAACATTGATGTAAGATCAATGCAAATACATATATAATTAAATATGTAAAGATCTCCTGCCAAAGTTACTTTGACCAATTAAGATATGCACAGCATATATTGCTAGTGTAGCAAATTATCATCTTCAAGAATGAGCTCTTAGCTTAAAAAATTATAACTGCATAAAAAACAGACAATTTAAAATGAAGGGAAAAATTAGTGCAAAATGCTTTATCTACAGTGCCACTTTTGTGTGCTGTCTTGATGTTCATACCCATATGGTACCTGGAAAAAATACTCAATTGACATCCGTTGATGTGTCTTACAGTCCAGGGAGTAGACCTAAGTTTTGTGTGCCTTGAGAACGTAGGAATTGATCACCTAACTCTTCCAGTAGCAAAGAGTCTGGCTGCCACAAACGTCAAGGCTTGGATTTCATTTCAAATCTGACCAGAAGCCAAAGTGAGGTTAGGCAAGGCTGGGAGCAACCTGTAATATTTTTGTGGAGCCAGGAGAAACATTACAAGCATAAAATATTTCAAATTGCGCTAACAGTTCACAAAGGAAGAACTGCATGAAAGTTTGGCTGGTGGTCCTTATTGTCCTATAGATAACATGGCAACCAGTTTTCAAATAATAAAATCAGAGTGATCAGCAAGGATGGTGATCAGAATCGCCACCTGTGTATGCACAAATGGGCCCAGTGACATCAGTTGCTGACAGAATCTCTGCACATGTGGTTGACGTCACATCCCATGCATCACAAAGTCACATTGGCTGTATATGCAAAAGCTGGGCAAAGGAACAACGTTTGGGGGCAAGGTCAGAGGTCACAAAGCAGTATTGGCCAGGAAACTCTCACGGTGATAGAGAGAGAGGTAATATCTCTGGGCTGAATTTGGCCTCGGGTAAGTGGGAGGGGAGGTGGTGAGGTGCTGACAGCTCCAACAACATCACACGACCGTTCACTGAATTTTCGAGGGCTGGCTTAATGGATGATCCACCCTGTTGGAAGGCAGCTGCATCTTTTACTTGGCAGAGGTATAGGGCTGCTTTCGGTACGGTTTCTGTACCTGTGTGCTCCTTGTACCACCTAGAGCTGGTGTTCCTAAAACACCCACCTAACAAAATACTACAAATAGCAATGGGTAAGTGATTAGTTAGTTTGCTTTACAAGGTATTTGAATGAGGGATCAATGTTGAACACAACCCCCAAAAGTTATCCTTCTCAGCAGGTAGGAATATTGGTTGCTATTTGTTTGTGACAGCATAAACCAAGTGGAAAAACTCTCTATGGCCAGTGTGACTTAACGATATTGTAAAAATAGTGAGAGGATTTCTTCCTGTTACTCTGTATATAAACCACCCAGAGCTCCTCGATTAGATTCCTCCCTGTAACTCATTCCCGGGTATTTGTTATTCAATACATAAACCAGCACAATGTAAAAAAGTTGATCTTATGTCAAAAAGTGCGAAGTGATTCGTTTTGGAATGTCGAATTTGAATGCAGAATACAGGGTTAATTCAGTACATAAACCAGCACAAAGTAAAAAAGTTGAGCATATGTCAAAAAGTGCGAAGTGATTCGTTTTGGAATATCGAATTTGAATGCAGAATACAGGGTTAATGGCAGGATTCTCGGCAGTGTGGTGGAACAGAGGGATCTTGGGGTCCACGTCCATAGATCACTCAAAGTTGCTACCCAAGTTGATAGGGTTGTAAAGAAGGCGCATGGTGTGTTGGCTTTCATTGACAGGGGAATTGAGTTTAAGAGCTGTGAGGTTATGCTGCAGCTGTACAAAACTCTGGTTAGACCACACTTGGAATATTGTGTTCAGTTCTGGTCACCTCATTATAGGAAAGAGGTGGAAGTTTTAGAGAGGGTGCAGAGGAGATTTACCAGGATGCTGCGTGGACTGGAGGGCAGGTCTTATGAAGAAAGGTTGAGGGAGTTACGGCTTTTTTCATTGGAGCAAAGAGGGATGAGAGGTGACTTGACAGAGGTTTACAAGATGATGAGAGGCATAGATAGAGTGGATAGTTAGAGACTTTTTCCCAGGGTGGAAAAGACTATTATGTGGGGGCATAATTTTAAGGTGATTGGAGGAAGGTATAGGGGAGATGTCAGAGGTAGGTTCTTTACACAGACAGTGGTGGGCATGTGGAATGCGCTGCCGGCAGTGGCAGTGGAGTCAGATACTTTAGAGACTTTTATGCGACTCTTGGATAGGCACATGGAGGATAGTAAAATGTAGGGTATGCAGGGTAGATTGTTCTTAGTAGGACAATAGGTCGGCACAACATCGTGGGCCGAAGGGCCTGTACTGTTCTATGTTCTATGTTCTATGCTCACTGTATATTATCAATATCATAAATACAGGGAGAAGATAAGTACATGGTTGATGTCTGTAGGCGATTACATATGGTCTCTATTGATTTGAAACAGAGGGGAAAGATTTTCTGTGTGGCTATTTCTGGTAAAGCATAAACATATTCAACTTCTTGCTTTGCTATAGAAATCGCAAGTGACAAGGTTTTCCTGTTTAATTTCCATTGCCATCATTACACAGTGATTAAGAAAATCTCTTAAGAAAATCTTTCTCCATGTGTTTTTTTTTTAACCTACCTTCCGGTAGTGATTGTAACAAAGTCAGTCAGTTGGACCTCATAGAATATGAGTTCCCTAATTGAGGCTGTTGACTTGCTCCAATCAGAGAGCCCTGGCTGACAGATAAAAGCAGGAGTGTCAGAAAAGCTGCAAACATCTTTTGCAATACGCGAGCACCTGGAAGTGTTGGTCAAAGACAATGGGCCTTCATTTACCGGCAGCAAATCTGAGTATTTCCTAAAGTCAACTGGCGTCTGGCATGTAAGGACAGCTCCAGACAATCCATTGTCCAATGGTCTGGCAGAGAAAGCGGACCAAACTTTGAAGTCAGGCTTAAAGAAACAGCCTACAACTTCACTCGGTACCAAGCAGTCCCGGTTCCTAGTTGTTTATTGCTCCACCCCTCATACAAATACAGGGATAGCTTCAGCAGAATTATTAATGGGAAGAAGACTCCACACCAGGTTAAATCTGATCTTCCTGGACATGGGTGTGGGGAGGATGAAATGGCATCAGGAATAGCAATGCTGGACACAAAACTCCTCTCAGTGAGAAATGGGTACGATGCATGGTTGATACAAGGCCAGGTCCCGTGATGTACCAAGTTCAAGTAGGTGAGCAAACGAGTGGACCACATGAAATCTGCAAACTCAAACGGAGCAGGAGCAAAACATACCCAGCCTATCAGAACAGCCAGAAAGGCTGTCGGAACCCATGGGTTCTCCCCCTCCATCTAGCATCGAAGACACCTCAGAGTTGGAGATGGACATGGCGGATGTCGCAGCCTCAAAGCCTTTACCTCCTGAAGAAGAGGATGAATTTCTTCTGAGACACTCCAGGTACAAGAGATGAGCTACAATCCAGTGCATGCTGCCCGTATCCAAGGATGTGTTGGAGGAACTGCACCTGGTGCAAAAACTCCCCAGGAGAGGCTACAAGAAAAAGAACAGACCTGCATCCCCAGACTTAGAGCAGAAGGGATGTAGTGATTGTAACGAGGTCAGACAGGTGGACCTCACAGAATATGAGTTCCCTGATTGAGGCTGTTAACCTGGTCCAATCAGGGAGTCCTGTCTGACAGATATAAACTGGAGTGTCCGGGTTTCTGCTCACTCTGAGAACTGGCTCTGAGGAAGCCGGACCAGTGTCAAGTACTATGCATGTGTAAAACAAAAAGGGTTAACTTGGTGATGGGACTCCGGCCTTTGTGGAGTTATTTCACTTTCTGTGTCATATCGTCTCAGAAGTGTTTACAAAAAAAAATACAAATCGATATGCATATTAACAAGGAAGTAACACTTCACACGTTTTAGCTTTGACAGTGTTTGTTTTCCTCAAGTGTGTATATCCAAGTGAAAGAAAATAGTAAAACATTTCCAGAGCAATAGAGGATGATGAATACTTTATTAAAGCAGAAAATTTGTTCTGATAAACAAAAAAGGAAATGTCTCTCTTGATGACAGTAAATGCCATGCATTTTGGATAATAATGCTCAAATCCATTTGTCTGTTCTAAACTTATAAATTATTTTTACCCAACCTGCTTAGACATGTCATGACATACATCTAGGGCAGATGAGATTTGAACCTAGACCAATATTAGAAGTCTTCAGTGATGTAAGCAAATAACTAAGATTAAAAGTATTTATGGATCAAATTTTATAGGGTCTGCACAAGTACGGAGGCAGGAGAGTGCTGGATAAGAAAGGGCAGTAGCTGAAGTGCCCTTTACCTTGGTACTTTGTCAACAGTAGTGAAAATGCTAGATGGCCTACCCACCCAGAGGCCAGTGTTGCCACTTAAGAGCCTCTTCCTGCCACCGCTGACATGAGGGACTTCCTGATTGGGCAATCACTGGCCCACAGAGTGTTCCCAGTGACATGTCCTTTGGGGAAGGAAACTGCCACCCTTACCCGGTCTGGCCTACATGTGACTCCAGGCCCACCGCAATGTGGTTGAGACTTAACTACCCTCTGGACAATTAGGGGTGGGCACATATTCTGGGCACATAACCCCACATATTCTGCTGAAATGCCGATGCTCATCACTGAATCCCAACATCAGGTTTAGTCCCAGCAGTGGCCAGGATTCATGACAGCAGTGTTGGGAATGAAGAGTTTGGGCAGGCTTTCATCCCCCAGTGCAGCATGATTAGCCATAATATTAACTGCTTGTTGGGCCTGAAATCTGACCAGGGCATTCCCAGCATTCCACTCTGCCATGGAGTTCATGATTCCAACAAAGTCCATCCCTACTGTTGCAGCTGCGATTAATTTCACTTGATATTCTTGCATTCAAAGAACTGTGCAGGTTTGGTGAGTAGAAAACGCATTAGATATCTTCAGAGAGAAGGGATCAAAATGAGTTAAAAACATTGAGTTTTGTTCAATTGCTGTCCTCATTATAAGAAAAAATCTGTGCAGACCTGACTAAGATGGGCTATAGAAGGTCCAATTAAAGAGGGAAGAAAATTATCTTCTTGTGAGAAAATGAAATGAGTCAGACTTCGCATACGTTTGAAGATGAAGTAAATTAGATCTGAAGAGTTTTTTGGTTGCCAACAAGTTGAATGTTGTGCTGCTGAAGAGAGTGGGCAGGAAATTCTGAGTGAGTGAGTCTGATTCCTGACCTCTGCGATGATAGCTGATCAGGCATCATTTGAAACGCTGCAAGCACAGAATAATTACAGTGCAATAAGCGGCTATTTAGCCCATCGAGTTTCTGAGTGGTTCTCCAAATAAGCATTTCACGTAGTACCATTCTGCTGCCTTCTCCCATGGCCCTGATGCTTCAATTGAATCTGCCTCCATCACCCTCTCAGATAAAAACACCTATCATGTCAATTGTTGTAATCACTTCATCAATACATTTTTGGTGGTTTTTGTTTAGAAAATGAATATTGGCCAGGACACTTGAATTCTTTACACTTCTTACATTTGGGGATCTTGGACATCTGCCTGAACCAATAGATATTAATGAAGGGAGCCTTTTTGATCATTTTTGTCCAAATACTGGCCAGCTGCTCCACATAAGCTGTCTCTTCTTCAGTAACTGCCTGGATTTATTTTTTAATGTGGTTTCATCAAAAAAGCACTCCAAAACAGTGTAACCATCCCAAAAGTCCAAACCAATATTTCAACATATTTAAACTCAGAATTAGAGCTGCCTTTCTCCTGGGTCTGTTCTATCTCATACATTGTTTATAGTCTTAGTCTCTCAGGGTATAATTTGAGCAATCAAAATGGAACATATTTTGTAGTCCACTCATCCTTTGCTCTGAGTCCAGGATGCATTAATTATTTCCCTGAATGGATTCAGCATTTGTAAGCTTAACCTTTTGACTTTTCAGTTCTGATTTAAATACACAACAGAGGGAACATAACCTTAAACACCAAGAAAAATAAACATGACGGAATTGATCCTTCATCTGGATGACCAAACAAGTCTAGGGAAATGCTTCCAGAAAGAAGTAGCTTTGTTGTCCATCAGCCTAAACCTGCTAATTCAGTTAAAACATCAGATGCAAAATTTAAATTTTTCCTCTTTAATTTACAGAAGATGGTCAACTGTTTGTGCCTATCCAAATTTTCTATTGTTATTTCTGATATTCATCTCTTTTTATGACCTCTACTGATCTGTGCCTATTTAAGCTCTTCTTACTAGGCAAAGTACCTCCTACCGATAGAAATAAATCAAAATCCAGTTTCTAATCTGGGTTATCAATTGATTCCAACTATACAAATAATGCTTTTTATGAGATACTCTTGCAGTGCTGAATTTTGCAAGCCATTTCTAAAATATAGATCCTGTTTCTCTCATACCAATAATATGCAGCATGAATTTTGACTAATTTTTATAAAGATTCTGTCATAGGATGTGGGCTTTTCAGGCTAAGCCAGCATTTATTATCCATCCCTAGTTGCCCTGGAGAAGGTGGTGATGAATTGCCAGATTGAACTGTTACAACCGTTTGGTGCAGATACAGCCACTGTGCAGTTTGGGAAGGTGTTCTAGCATTTTGACCCAACGGCACTGAAGGGACAGTGATATTTTTCTATGTCAGGAAGGCAAGCAGCTTAGAGAGGAACTTGCAGATGTTCCTATGTATCTGCTACCCTTGTTCTTCTAGATGGTTGTGGTTTTGAGTTTGAAACGTGCTGCCTAAGGAGCCTCAGGTGAATTGCTGCAGTACATCTTGTAGACGGTACACACTGCTGTCATTGTGCATCGGTGATGGAGGGAATGAAAGTTTGCGATGTGGTGTTAATTAAGTGGGCTAGTTTGTCCTAGATAGTGTTGAGTGCCTTGAGTGTGGTTGGAGTTATACTCATCCAGGCTAGCAGGGACTATTTCGTTCACACTTCTGACCTGTGCCTTGTCGATGGTGGATAGGTACAGCAGAATCAGGAGATGAATTACACAATTCAAGATTCCTAGTCTCTGACCTGCTCTTGTAGCTACAATAACCAGTTCTGAGTGGTAATATTGCTGGACTGTTAATCCAGAGAACCACATAAGGTTTTGGGGACCTGGGTTTGAATCCTACCATGGTAAATGCTGGAAATTGAATTCATTAGATATCTGCATTTAAAAGCCCATTGATGACTGCGAATCCGTTATCGATTATCGGAAAAATTCATCTGATTCACTAACGTCCTTTAGGGAAGGAAACTGCCATCCTTATCTGGTCTGGCCTAGAAACCAGACACACAGCAACACTTAAATGCCCTCTGGGCAATTAGGGATGGGCAATAAATGCTGGCCTAGCCAGCAACACCCATATCCTGTGAATCCAATCATTGGGGGCGGGGATTTAGCAATGATAATACCATTGAATGTCAAGCGATGGTGGTTAGATTCTTTCGTGTTGGAGATGGCCATTGCCTGTGAGGCACAATTAATACTTGTCACTTGTCAGCCCTTCATGCAATAGAGACAGAATATATACGAAATGAAATTTGGACAGGGGTGTAAAATAGGCCATTAGAAATGAGCCACCTATTATATGCTCATAAAATCAATAGAACTGAATATTAGGTGGAAAACAGGTGATCAGTGCTTCACTCTCAAAAGATGAGTTGAATTCCCATTACAGAGAGAATTTTTGTCTTCAAACTGTTCTTGTGCATCTCAGACAGCAAATTCATGGTTTACTCATTTAACTGTATATGTGTTGTTACTGAAGTGGCTGCCTGATTTCTACATAAATAAGCTAACCTCATCATTATTCCTAATGAAAAATCTGGCCCAACTATGATGTTTTCAACAGCAAACTGGATTATGGCATAGGAAAAATAAAATGTGCCTGGGAGTTTCTGAGGCTAATTAACTTGAAAAGCTGTGCCAAGAACATTGATTGTGATTAACCAGTCTGCAGAAATGATGACAACTACATAGGGCGCAGAGTTTTCTAAGAAACGAAACCACTGGATAGCAATTTGTTATATGATCTGGTGGTAGTTAACTAACACGTTTCTGTTGCACACCCTGTTCTGAAATTGATTATTAATTCTTCAGGCATTTTTATTTCCTCCATTTATTGGCAAAGTGAACAGAAAATAAAGATCAATTTGCAAGAAATAATTGTCATTTCTAAATAATAGATGATGAGGTGGAATGGTGTGCCCTCTGCAGTGGTATGGTTGGTGCAAGGGACATTTAATCAGGCACTTAGTGTGGACCCAATCACTTTCCAGCCTCCACCCCAACTGCGGCAGGTAGGCTTGTGGATGACTTTCCTACCTCAACACCAGTTGAAGCGCTTAAGTGGGGATATATTGTTTGTATTATTGACCAGGTGGTTTAGTTTAAAGAAAGACGTGGGTTGATGGTGGCAGGGGAAGGACAGAAGGAGTTTTGTGACGCAGTGCTAGTGTCCCCACCTCTGAACCAGGAGACTTCCTCCAGAGATGTGCAGTAACATCTCTGAACAGGTCGATTAGGAAAATATCTGCAAGTCGACTGGCTCGAAATAAATGTGAGAGCTGTGAGGGGGCAAGGGGTGTTTATGGTGCAGTGGTAGTGTCCCTACCTTTATGCCGGAAATCCTGGGTTCAAGATATCTCTGAACAGGTTGATTTGAAAATATCTATAGGAGCTGTGAAATGTCTCTTGTGTTCACTGATAGTTTCCCTACCTCTCAGTCAGGACATCTAGGGTTAAGTTCCACCTCCTCCAGAGTTGTGGAATATAATCTCTGAGCAGGTTGATTTTTTTAAAAATGTGGGAGCTGGGACAGACTTAACTTGTCTAGGGTTAATCATTTAGCACGAACAAGCAGCAGAACCCTTTTAAACATGTGGCTTGTTTCATTTCCCTCCTGGATATACTAAAGTGTTTGATTTTGTTTCACTTTGAATACCTACTTTTAATGCATTGGAAGATTTCTGGCCCTGTGGGAGCCAGTTTATGCTTTAGAGATTTTTCACATCAGTCTTAATAAGTGAAGGGTATTGTTCACATTTACACTTCCAGTCATTTTAGGACAAAATTTGATACATAAGTACACTTCTTTTTTTATGCCCCTTAAAGTAGACTTCTCTTATGTGTCTTGCCAGTTCAATTTCCCACTTATTCTTGGATTAAAGATAACTTAATAAATTGCTTGAGTGGGTTCTAAGTAGTGAGTCAACACTCTGTCCTATCACCTTCTCTGTTAAATTTTGAATCAAGTGTGCACAAATAGAATATGAACTCTCTAATTGATTTAAAGGTGCTAATTGAGGTGAATCAAAGAAGACTCAAACCAGTTTCTAGTGCCAACAGGACAAAGCTGCCCACAATTAAGGTCTGTAGTGTGTTAAAGTGCCACCTGCTATGGAGGTGTTTAATAACATCTCTGAACAGGCTGATTGTGAAGTATCCACACAGTAGTAGCAATAGGGCTCTTGTGGTGCTGTGCTACCTCTAAGCCAGCAAATCAAAAGCTTCAAGTCGCACCAGCACCAGACATGTCTAAACAAGTTGAATAAAAATAAAATGGGTCATTTAGAGTTCTTGTGGACCAATGATAGTGTCCGTACCTCTAAGCCAGAAGGTTTGGGTTCAAGCCCTGGAGATTTGCTGTTTGCAATTACTATTTAGGTACAGATATCACCTGTGACCTATTTACATATATTCTGTTGCCTAAACCAGTAAAAAAGTAGGAAATTTATTTGCTTTTGATGTGGCTCAGGAATAAATAAATGAAGAAATTTATCCTGTATTTTGTATCTCAATTAATAAAGGAAAGGATTCCATATCTTTTCCTGTCCAACTTATTGATTTATCTTATTATCTTCATGAATCTGTGGACGTTCATTCCAAGGATCCTCATTTCTTCTACACCTCGCAGCACTTTCCCATTCATGGTGTATTTCACTTCCTTGTATAACCTCCTCAAAAGTTTTACCTTAGGCTTCTCTGGGTTGGTCATGCCCCCTATGCCTGAATGGTTAATCTGTATCACAAAAAGCATTCTCAAGATCCCATAGGCTTTTTTTTTAAACCAATGTGCCAGAATGGGAGCTTGCCAGAACCCTTGTTAAAATCCAGATAGACCAGATCAATTGTACTGCCCTCATCAAGTTTCCTTGTTGCTGTGTCAAAAAATTCAGTCAAGTCCGTGAGATACAGACCCATTTTATTTTTATTCAACTTGTTTAGACATGTCTGGTGCTGGTGCGACTTGAAGCTTTTGATTTGCTGGCTTAGAGGTAGCACAGCACCACAAGAGCCCTATTGCTACCACTGTGTGGATACTTCCCAATCAGCCTGTTCAGAGATGTTATTAAACACCTCCATAGCAGGTGGCACTTTAACACACTACAGACCTTGATTGTTGGCAGCTTTGTCCTGTCGGCACTAGAAACTGGTTTGAGTCTTCTTTGATTCACCTCAATTAGCACCTTTAAATCAATTAGAGAGTTCATATTCTATGGCTTCCTTTTTTGCCATTAACAATCCTCCAGTCCTTTTACACCACTAAGGATTGTACATGATGATTGGACCATCCACTGTATTCCTCCCTGGCTTCTGTTATCAATCTGGGGATACATTTCATCTGGCTCTGATGGTTTATTTACTTTCAAGGATGCTAATCCCATTAATACATCCTCTCTTCCTAAGTTTATTCCATCCAATACTTCACACTTCTCCTCCTTAATTACATCCTTAGCTACAACACTGCATTGTTAAGACAGATGCGAAGCATTCATTAAGAACCATATCATCAACTTACCCTTAGTACAGGTTTTCTTTTTGGTCTTTTATGAACCCAACTCTTGCCTTAGTTATCCCCTTCTTCATGCATTTATAAATATATTTTGGATCACTTTGCCTTTGCTTGCTAATGTTCTTTCATGTTATCTTTGTACACCTAACTTCCTTTTCAATTTTACCCCTGTGCTTTCTATTCTTCTCTTGGCTTTCAGTTATAATGAGTCCTCAATGTGGGGCATAAGCTTTCCTTTTCTGCCTTATGGGACCCTGTGACCTCCTTGTCATCCAGGGAGCTATCCCACCTTTTTCTTTTTGGAAGATGTTGACTCTGAACCCCTTCAATGAGCCCTTTGAACCGCTGTTCTAATACTGAGTTATCTTCAAGCAGCTGTTTTACTGCTAAGCCGAGTAAAATCCACCTTGCCCTCGTTTAGAATTCTAACTTCTGTACATCTTTGTCCTTTTCCATAAAGAAATGAAAACTAACTGAGTGATGATCACCAACACCAAAATGCTTTCCCATTACCATTCCATTTATCTTCCCAGCTTCAGTTTCTAAAAATAAATCCAGAACAGCATTGTTATATACTGGCCAAATAATTACTCCTGAATGTAGCCAAATCATTCTGCTCCCTCAGTTCCTTTCGCACTAGAACAATTCCAGTTCATACTGGAGTGGTTAAAATTTCCCTATTATTACTGTTGTGTGCCATGGTGCAGTTAGACTACAATGCTTTTGTAAATGGTTTAGATTCTTAAAGCTGGGAGAGTGAAAGAGTTAAAGATAGACCAAAATCTTCAGTCTATCCTGTGTTCCACTGCATATCATGTTAATGAGGAAATGTACAGTCATTTCCAACAGGCTTTAAATGCTTATAATGAATGATATTGTCAACAGAGTAAAATAGATTAGCTAGAAAACAGAAGATATTAAGCCTCTTAATCTGGTTAAAAGCCTACAAGAGATTTTATGAAACAGGCTACTGGATTCTGAAAGTGAACTGGCCTCAGTTGAATTCCTCTGGAAACTAGTTCAGTAGTGGATCTATGTGGTTAAGTGGATAACAACAGATCAGAAAATATATGAAAAGAAGACTTGGACTTTACACTGCATGATCCAAGAAGAGGGCCTGGAGACAATGTATTATGAATATTCTTGTTTTATTCTTATGTATGAATCCGCTTACCTGTTAAGTTCAAATCTTTTTTCAGCTGATCACGATATTTTCTTATAAGGTTTTGTCTAAATACTAACAGAGAAAAAGACTGGTACAGAGTGTGTGATGCATTCATCTAGCCTGTGGATTAGCCACACCAACACTAAAAATAATGAGACAAGCAGATTAATTCATCTCCATAGTCCCTCAAAATAACCAGAAAGGTTCAGTCATGAGGTGAACCAATCAGAGAAGACTTGCCCCCCCGCCCTCTAGAATGGCCAAAGTCTCTGCAGAACTGCTCCTCCGACCACAGACTGGTCCCCCCTTGCATTTGCTGCTGATAGGTTCATAGTGAGCCCTTCAGTAGCCAACTTGGCAGAGTAGCAGCCTGTGACTGGAGAAGGAACAACAAGATAATTTGCAGCAGTCAGCAAACTTGTCAGGCCTGACATTGTAACTCATTGATGACAGCTAGTTTGGACAAGAACATTCCAACTAAGTTTGTCACCCCCATGAATATCTGCAGGTCAGTTACATTATGAGGAACTGGAATCTTCCTGATTATTCTTCTCTTCTGTAGATAACTGATACCAAATGTGTCTACAGTACACCCAAGTAATTTGACAGTTGGCTGTGAGGATTCACATTTTTTGTTGAGTGTGTGTCCTGTTTCCTGTAGGTTGCAGCACGGCTTGCACTCGCATTCTGTCTGAGTGGATTTGTGGATCAGGACATCATCCATTTGACGTACAGCTCCATCCAGTCCTTCTGGGATGCTTGACATTGTCCTCTGGAAAATTTCTGATGCTCTTGTGATGTCAAAGTGTGGTTGAAACAAAACCTCCCAAATGGTGTAATCAAGGTTATGAGCAATTTAGACGCTTCATCGAAGGGCAAATCACTATTTACATTTTGCTTTGCAAAGATTGAACTCTTTCCCAATTTTGCTAAGCTCTCTTTCACAGACGACAATGACAAACTGCATGTTCAACTGGTTTGATCAGCTGCGCAAGATCTGTGCAGCTTCTGATAGATCCGTTGGGCTTTGGCAGTGGTACCATTCCCCAAGCACCAGGTGGTTGGTTCTATCACCAATAAATAACCTCTTGAGTCAACATAGTCAATTTCCTTCTTTACCTTTTGGCAAAGTGGATAAGGAACTGTTCTGAGAATAAACAGCCGCACTGGCTTTGTTTTTGATGTACACTCATGTGGTACGCTGACTTCAGCTTTGCTGGTCCTGCGAACAGCTGTGGAAATTTGGCACTGATGTTTTTTAAGCTAATCTCCTAGGCTTTCTTTTTTCTGAATTCTGCATATCAGATGTAAGACAGTCCAGATGTTCCTGTTTGACAAGAATTCTAGTCCGCAGGTCTTTGATTTTTCTGTCTTGATGTTGGAGCTCTGCATTCTGTTGTCTACGATCTTGAATTCTATGCCTCCTTGTCCATGGAACTTTTTTACATTATTGCTGAAGGGACCTTTTTTCCAACCATGGCTCAGCATCAGAAAGAAACAAAACTGATACACCTGCATCTTATTTGAAGTGTGTTTTGATTCTCTCTACTAGCGATATTCCAGTATCTTCCACTTGCTTTTTCCTTGTCTCTAAGGATATGTACCTTAAAATCATTTATGTATTCTATTTCATGGATTGTTGCTATCTTTTGAAAGAATTTTATATTAAAAAAATCTTTAATGGGACATAGGCCTCTTTGGCCATCCCCCAGGGTCAACCACATTGCTGTGGGTCTGGAGGCACATGTAGGCTAGCCCAGATAAGGATGACAGATTTCCTCCCTGAAAGGATATTGGTGAACCAGATGGATTTTTAAAACAACAATCAGCAGCAACAACACAGTCACCACGAAGCTAGCCTTATACTGCAGGTTTTTATTTTTGTTTAATTCACATTTTACCATCTGCCAGGATGGGATTTGAATTCCAGTCCTCAGAAAAGGATTCTGTATTATTAATCCAGTAACATTACCTCTGTGCCACTATGTCATCTTTTAGTGTAATCTGTACAGACTTCTTGCTGCATTTCAACCTGGGAGTGACCTGTGTTCCTGCAAAACAAGCATTCAGCCTCTGGCAAAAAAAAACTTTCATCCTGTGCTTTATTGCTATTACTCCAATTCCAATTACCTGGAGCTGTTGATGGATGTGCACACTGTCTCTCTTGCTTTTGTAGGACTGATTCTCTGTTTATAAATTTAACATACTCCACTGAGTCAGTTCTTTTCCAGAAATGATTCTCCTGATACCCCAAACCATCGATTGATTTTGCTTCCTGACCTCAGCTGGGCTGCTCAGTTAAGGCTAAATCAATTCTCCACTGCAAATGGTCAGACAAAGCACCATCCAAGACTCCAACAGCAATTCTCTGCTGTTAATTCATCTTTTAAGCCATCATTTTCACAGTTTTCTGCAAGCTTGTATGTAAGTACGAATTTACCAATCCTTCCCTTGTTGTTGGGCAAGTTTGTTACATTCAGTCATCTTCAGTAAAAATGGTACAGTGACTCAGTGGTCAGTGCTGCTGCCTCACAGCACCAGGGATCTGAGTTTGATTCCAGCTTCAGGTGACCGACTGTGTGGAGTTTGCACGTTCTCCCCGTGTCTGCGTGGGTTTCCTTCCACAGTACAAAGATGTGCAGGTTAGTGGATTGGCCATGCTAAATTGCCCATAATATCAAGGGTGGGAAATGCAGAGATAGGGTAGGGCTGGGTCTGGTTGGGATGCTCTTCGGAGGGTCAGTGTGGACCGAATGGCCTGCTTCCAAACTGTAGGAATTCTATGATTCTCAACAAAGACATTCTTTGCAGAGTGAAGCAGGCATTAAGTGGTTTTATTACTTGCTCATGCTTAGCTTTATTCTTTACTGACTCCCCGTCTGACTGGAATATTGTCTGCACAGCACCCTTTTACGCACAATAGCATACTGACCTCCTCATGGCCTAGCTTCACAGCGAGACCCAATACAGTGCGATACACTTCTGCTTGATTGGCACATATGACTTGCTTGAAGCTTTCTGATAATGACAGAGACCTTTCCAGACTTAGTCATAGTCATACAGCATAGAAACAGGCCCCTTGGTCCAACTCGTCCAGACCAAACTAAACTAGTCCCACTTCCCTTCATTTGGCCCATATCCCTCTAAACCTTTCCTATTCATGTATCTGTCCAAGTGTTTTTTAAATGTTGTAACTGTACCTTCATCTACCAATTTTTCTGGCAGCTCATTCCAGATATGACCCATCCTCTGTGTGAAAACGTTGCCCCTCAGGGCCCTTTTAAATCTTTCTCCTCTCACCTTAAAAATATGCTCGCTAGTTTTGAACTCTCCCACCCGAGGGAAAAGCCCTTTGCTATTCACCTTATCCATGTCCCTCATGATTTTATAGATCACCATGGGTGGCACAGTGGCTGAATGGTTAGCACTGCTGCCTCACAGGTCTAGGGACCTGAGTTTAATTCCAGCTTTGGGCGACTGTCTGTGTGGAGTTTGCATGTTCTCCCTGAGTCTGTGTGGGTTTCCTCCAGGTGCTGCAGTTTTCTCCCACTGTCCGAAGATATACAGGTTAGGTGGATTGGCCATTGGAAAATGCAGGGTTACAGGAACGTTGCGGGAGAGATGAGACTATGTAGGATGCTCGTATGAGCGTTGATGATCCAAATGGCCTGCTTCTACACTGTAAGGGTACTACGATTCTATAAGTTCACCCTCAACCTCCTATGCTCCAGTGAAAGTACACAGTATCCAAAAGTGGCTTCACTAACGTCTTGTATAACCTCAAAATGACATCTTAACTCTATACACATGCCTTCAGTTGCTCCCACCATATAATATTCTTAGACAACAAGGTGCAGAGCTGGATGAACACAGCAGGCCAAGCAGCATCATAGGAGCAGAAAGGCTGACGTTTCGGGCCTAGACCCTTCATCAGAAATGGATTGTCTCGGATTTTCCAGCATCTGCAGTTCCTACTTTCTCTGATATAATATTCTTAGTCTCGTTGTGCTGTAGAGAATATTTACAGTCTACTGAGATAAGAAAAACACTATCTTAATTGAGAAACCTCTTGCTGTGGCTTCATCTTTCCATGAGGCTGAAAGAGATCATAGGATTGTGTGACGTTGCACAACTTCCTATGATGATGTAAATGTTTCATTAGCGTATCAGAGTTAGAATTAACTTTTTATATTACATTTCTCTCCAAATCTTTGATCATAATCCTATAAAATGAAGAAACTAATTGAGTCTGTGTTCTGTACCAAATGTGGCAAAGCCATTGATCAGCCTAGTGTTATACTTTTCATTAAAAAGTCGAGAAATGACAATATGTGATATTCTCATACAAGCTGTTATATTCAAATCAAGTGCTTTTTTGTATGATATTAACTGTTATATCTGATTGAAGTATAAGTAAGCAGAAGGAATATGTGTTAAAATAGTGGGACTTTGGAATTTAGTACAAATACATGTTTTTGTTTCTATAATATCATAGACAGTAATTTCCAGCTTTGAGTAATTGACATAGGCACATGAAAGAACCCGCCTCATCCTGCTGATCATTTGAAATGCTTGTAGAATCTCTGGTACAGCCCATGGCTATTTGTTTAATGGTAGTGTTCCTGTGCTGCTGCCTGCAGTTATCAATACCCATGCTCAGGAACACAGAAGGCTTTATATATTCATGTCAGTAATGCTAATGTGCTTGTGAAAGCATGCCAGAGATATTGTGAGCTAATTGCATGTAATTTTTCATTTCATAACTCCTTATGTAGATCTGGCCTTGTGATCTAACTGGAAGGCTGATTGAACTCTAAATGTATCTGAAGATATGAAGCAGATAAAAATAAGTGTATGCATGGGAGCAAGCAACATAAACTCAGTTGGTGGGGGGGGGGTTGGGGTTGGGGGTGCGGTTGGGGAGGGGGGATGGGGGGAGGTGGGGAATGAGGAGAAATAAGTGCCAGATATAAATGAAGTGAAAACGAAACAAATGTGCAGCATGAAGCCAGGTCTACTGGTAGGTGATAGAACATCCCCCACATTTATTGACTGATAGAAATAAGTACATAATACATGAGATTGGTAGGAAAATTCCTAAGTCCTAGTTGACCCAAGGATATCATTGCTGAAGGAATGCAGTGCAACGTATTGGAATGAGCCTGAGGGGCTGAAATGACCTCCACAGCAATTCGCCATGAAAGACATATGATGGAGTTTGGCTCCAGGTCAGATTTCCTAAAGTTGCAGATAAATGTACAAGGCTTATATTTGTGGGTGAGGGGATGACAGGAGGTATGGAGAGGCCTTACAGTGTCACTTGTTTGACATCCACAGATCCCTTGTCTCCGATTTGAGATGTTGAATATAGTAGGATTCACATAAGGAAGCAGATGATGCAGATTTCTGAGTGTTGGCAATGCCACTACTCATCATACCAAGCCTTCTCGCCTTCTAAGGTGAGCAAACATACAATTACTAATAAAAAAAACTGCACTGAAACATTTGAAAAACATCTTGCAAAAACATGGGCTATATTTTACTGGACCATGCAGGGATTAATGGGGCTTTCTCTGATTGCCGAGATGTTACTACTGGGTTCAGTCCTTGGGCCCCAATTAGAATTAGGTTTATTGTCACATATACTGACGTGAGTATGGTGAAAAGTTTACAGTACCATCCTAGGTACAAAGGTACCCAGGTGCAGATTCATAGAATCCCTGCAGTGTGGAAGCATGTTAAACGGCCCATCGAGTCCACACCGACCCTCCGAGGAGCATCCCACCCATACCCACACCCTACCCTGTCCTTGTAACCCTGCATTTCCCATTTCTAAGCCAGCTAGCCTGCATGTCCCTGGACACTCTAGGCAATTTAGCATGGCCAATCCACCTAACAAGCACATCGTTTGAGTGTGAGAGGAAACTGGAGCACTCAGAGGAAACCCATGCAGACACGGGGAGAACGTGTGAACTCTATACAGACTGTTATCCGAGGCTGGAATCAAACCCAAGTCCCTGGCGTTATGAGGCACTAGTGCTAACCACGGAGTATCTGTGCCACCCCGATTGTGATTCAGACTATTTGCAGTCAATATTAATGACTTGCATGCGTATATACAAAGTACAATAGCCAAATTTGCAACTGACAGTAAAATAGGTCAGAAAATGAGTTGTGATGAAGAAATAAGAAACTTACATATGGATATGTATATGTTAGGTGAATGAGCCAAAATTTGGCAAATGAAGTTCAACGTTGATTAATGTGAGGTTACTCATTTTGATCGGAGAAATAGAAAGGGAACTTATTATCTGAATGAAGAGAAACTTCGGAGAGATTGGGTGCAGAGGGTTATGGCTGTCTGTGCTTGAATCGCAGGAAATTAGCGTGCAGGTAAAGCATGTAATCAGGAAGGCACATGGAATTTTGGTGTTTATTGAAAAAAGGAATAGCACATAAAAGCAGGGAAGTGCAGCTGCAACTGTGCAAGGCAATAGTGAGATTGCATCTGGAATATACAATTTTGATTGAGGAGTGATGTAGTTGTATTGGAAGCAGTTCAGAGGAGGTTCACTAGATTGGTTCCAGAGATGAGGGGTTTGTTTTATGAAGACAAGTGAGCAGTTTAGGCCTATACTGCCTGGAGTCTAGAAAAATAAGAGGTGATCTAATCGAATTGTTAAGATGCTAAAGGGGATTGTTAAAGTAGGCATAAAAAGTATGTTTCCTCATGTGAGACAATCTAGAATGAGAGGGCACAGTTTTAGGATAAAGTGTAGCAGATTTGAGAGAGAGGCAAAATTACTTCTATCAAAGGGTCATGAATCTGTGGAATTTACTACCCCAGAGTGTGATGGATGCTGGGACATTGCATAAATGTAATGAGGAGATATACGGATTTTTTAATGAGTGATTGGTTGAAGGGTTATGAAGAGCAGGCAGCAGATTGGATTTGAGACCGAGATGAGATCAGCCATGATCATATTACATGGCAGAGCAGGCTCGAGAGGGGCTGAATTGCCTAGTCCCGTTGCTCGTTCTTCAGTTCTTATGCACTGAGCATGGACTGGGACACAGTAAAATGACATGGGACGGTATTGGGTGCCATTACCGACATCTTCCTGCTTTCTTGCCATTTTGCCAGCAGTTGGAAAAGTGGCAGATGTTCCTTCTATCTGGAGCTAAGTTGAAGTCTGTGTAGCCAATTAAGAGCCTCTTCTTCCTCCTACTGACATTTTGCGTGTGGTTGGAGATCCCTTTGCTGCATGCGACAGGTAAATCCTGCTGGTCTACCAGCTGACTCTGATGTTAGGGGTGTGAGACCTTTTTGGGTATTCTTCAATTACCAAGGGTCCCCTCTGGTTTTACTGGTGCTACCCGTCCTCACTGAGCTGACCCATCCACTAAACTGCCCCTGCCCCCACCTGCTCCCGCCATGGGTGCCTGTCTGGAATTTACATCTTCAGTCCCTACCTACCTTTAAGGAGGCAAAGCCGTCAAGTGCCCTCAACTCCACGTGCAACCCTGCAAAGATGACTACTACCAAAGGCACCATTGATTTATCACCCCTCTCACTGAGGTGTGGACCATAATCCTTAACAGGGCTTAAATCTCAGCAGCCACTTTTTAATTTGCTGCCATTCGCAGAATATGGTCTTGGATTCCACAGAGTGCCAAAGTTGTGTTGAATGATGGGATTTCTGCTCTTCATGTAAAATTCCAGCCATGATTTTATCTTCCTGGAAATCGTCAGTTCCACATTCAGCAGCTACTTAGATGTAGTCGTCAAAGCAATGTAATGATGAATGCATGAAGAGCTGTGTAACCACAGGAAAGTAGTGTCCAATTCCAAATAGTGGCATATCTGTCCATGATTATATCATAAGGAAGCTGATCGTAGCTCTCCGCATGTCACAATGTCCATCCGAATTGTGACTCATGTGTATTACAGACAGTGACTGTTTAAGTGAGCTCAGCTCACAATCTAGTTCTACATCGTTGCCTTTGCCTATGGCCACACTAGTCTGAAAATGCCTGATCTTAGAAGCTAAGCAGACTCAGGCCTGGTTAGTATTTGGATGGGAGACTGCCTGGGTGCAGTAGGCTTTAAAAAAAGGTGGCTCAGTGGTTAACCCTGTTGCCTCACCAAGGATCCAGGTTCAATTCCACCCTTGGGTGACTGTCTGTGTGGAGCTTGCATATTCTCACTGTGTCTGTGTGGGTCCCTTCTGGTCTCTTCCCACAGTCCAAAGATGTGTAGGCTAGCTGGATTGGCCATGCTAAATTGTCCATAGTGTGCAGGGATGTGAGGCTTAGGTGGGTTATAGGGGATGGGTTTGGGTGGGATGCTGTGAGGGTCAGTGTGGACTTATTGGGCTGAAGGGCCTGTTTCCACACTGTAGGGATTGTATGATATTCTAAATGATCAAAAGCAGGATACACTAGGCCTAGAATTAGAGACTGAGAAGATATACAACTACACAATACCACAGTGATATTGCACTGCACTTATAAGCATCTGTTATTTATTGCTTGATGTTCACAAAACAAAAATCTGAGATGACACTGGATATTTGAATTAGTTAATGATCAGAATCTTAGTTTTAAAAATAATAGAACCTGAAGCATTAATTTTCAATGCCCTTTGACCATGTTGAGCGAGGCATGGGGCAACTCTTCTGGGAGTGAGTTAATTAATGGTATCTTAGGTAGACCAATGTTTTTAGGGAAGGAAAGAGCATTTTTACATGCTAAATGATTCAATAACCAAATATATGTTAAAGAAAGCCCCCCCTCCCCCACCCAAAGAAAGTGACATTAGTTTGTAAATACTAACAGATATCCCGGTGAAGATATACTGACATCTACTTGTGGCCAAGATTGAAGTTCACAATTGAGGAATGTTAACAAGCAAAAAGTTTAGATTGTCATTCGTATTCAAACCTATAGCACAGGAGGCCATTCAGCCCATTATATCAACGCCCATCAACAAAGATCTGGCCACACTCATCCCATTTTCCAGCTTTTGCTCCATGGTCCTGGAGGCTATGGCAATGCAAATGAATATTTAAACATTACTTAAATGTTACGAAAGTTTCCAACTCAACCACCTTTCAGGCAGTGAGTTCCAGACTCCCACAACCCTCCGAATGAAAACATTTCTCCTGAACTCATCTCCTCTTAAATCTGTGGCCCTGGTTTATGGCCCCAATACTAATGAAAAGAGTACCTTCCTCTCCATCCTATCTATACCCCTCATTCTCTTCTACACCTCTGTCAGGTCCCTTGTCAGCATTAGCTGACAACATCCTGATTTTTTCCTCTTGTTCGGCAAAAATCGAGTTAATGATTCTTTCTATAAGAACAAAACCTTTATCTACATTTGTTTTTGTACTGGTTTGAGTATAATATAAGTTAAAGAATCATCTCAAAATACAGATGAGGTGAATGACTCATTTGATTATGCTGAAATAAAATATGTAAACACCTACTGAACACCTACACTAAGGTAAGATCACAACGGGTGCAAAGGGGACAGCCGTCTAAGTTGATTATTAACATTCTTCTGACAACTAGTTCTAGAAGGGTGAATAAATTTCTCTTTGCACTCCTGCAATTGGTATATCAATTTGAATTTTTAAAAGGTGTGTAGTTTTTTCAATTCAGTGTGTACTTGAAGACGTTTCTTCTGAGTTTTAAACAAGCCAGCTGGAGCTTTTGAGTTAGCAAGAGAAGAGATTGTTTTATTATTTTAAAATACTGACTCAGGTGAATGTACAAACATTATTAAAAGCTGAAATCCATCCAGTCAGAGACAAACACACACACACACACACACACACACACACACACACACACACACACACACACACACACACACACACATATACATATACATACTGACACACACGCACAAACACAGACACCAAAACACACAGACGCATATGCACGCATGCACATACACAGACCACCTCCACGCACACACACTCCCCCCCCATACATAAACACACACACACACCCCCCCACAACACCAACACACACACACTCCCCCTCACGATACCAACACGCACGCACACACACACACAAACACACTAACATATACACACACACACACACTAACACACACACACTAACACACACACACACTAACACACACACACACACACACAGATGCTGTGGGCAGGTGGAATGTTTAAAGAAAAAGTTGAAGTCCCCTAAGGAAGAGAATTATTCTTTCTGTTGTTCTTTTGATTGGCTGGAGCTCCAATGGTACCTTGACCAATGTAAGTTGGTTGATTTTCTTTTAAACTGCAATCAGTCCTTTTCCCAGAGTGGGTGCCATGACATTTCAGGTTCTTTTTAAATTTAAATTCTGTGTTCAGTGATGTAACAGATAGGGTCTGTAGTGATTGGAACGAGAGCCAGGTGGATCTCATTGACTCTGAGGTCTTTGATTGGGATTGTTGACCCAGGCCAATCAGTGAGCCCTGGCTGACAGGTATCAACAGGAGACTCAGAGCGTTTCCTCACTGTAGGGATTGGCTCTGAGCTGGCTGGTCAGAACCCATGTACTGTGCACATGTGAAGAAAGGGTGACTTGGTAACGGGATACAGTCGGCTCTACTATAACGCGTGTTCTGGCAATGCAAATTGGCTATAACGCCACTCATGGTTAGGGGAACACGAACCTGCATTGGCTATAACGCGATTCCATCAATTCCATCGGTGCGCGGAGGACTGTGCGTCAACACCTCATGATCGTTTTGCAGGCTTTGTCCTGAGCATACGCAATGTTAACACCAAAAGGATCGTATGACTGTGCTACTTAAAGCTTAAGCCTGTAGTAGTGTACCACTCTGCCAACCTGCGAGCCTTGAAAGGTTACCTTAAGTCTACTTCAGGTTCTACTTCAAAAGAGGTTGCATGACAGGGGAAATTTTTTCTGACCTTTATTGTTGATGTTTTGGAAGATGTGTTTAAGAAGTGTTGTAGGAAAAAAATTTGGATTTCAAGATTCTCCTCATCCTGGATAATGTGCCAAGCCGTCCTCCCACCATCGGTGAGCTTTCTGAAAACATCAAAGTGCTGTTTCTACCCCCAAACACAACCTCTCTCCTACCCATGGACCAGGGTGCAATTGCAGCTTTTAAAGCTTATTATTTAAGGTGCACATTTAAGAGGCTGATTGCAATCACTGAGAGGGATAAGGATAGTGTTCTTCAATTCTGGAAGAGCTTTAACATCAAGAATGCAATTGACATCGTCGTGAAGGCCTGGGGTGATGTTAGTAAGGACTGCTTGCATGCAGTTTGGGGGAAGCTTCTCCCAGATTATTTTCAAGATTTTAAAGGCTTTGATCCATCAGAGGAGCTCCCAAGAATCAAAGAGCATTGTGTTAATCTTGCAAAGCAAGTTGGATTTGAAGAAGTGGAGAGAAAGGATGTTGAAGAGCTGCTTGAGTCCTGCTGTGAAGACCTCTCTTCAGCTGATCTACAGCAACTTGTCGCTGAGAGGGAAGTAGATGCTGGAGATAAGATGAAGTAGTCCAGGATGCAGCACCACGAGAACTTTCCACTTCTGTTTTGTCTTCTATCCTGAAGTTAAATTGAGAGGCAATTGCAGCTCTTAGAGGACAATGATTACAATGCAGAACACAGCAGGGTGGTAGTTCGTGGAATAAGATCTTATTTGGCACCCTATGAACAGCTTCTGCATGAAAGAAGAAAAAGGGCAAAGCAGCAATAACTGGATATGCTTTTTAAGCCAACCCCCAAGAAACAGTCAGAGGACAATGAGCCACAGCCGTCCACTTCTGCATTAACTATTTTTCACCCTAACCCTGCAACAACAACTGCACCTGAAGGTGATGATGGTGATGATGACGATCCCCAGTCCCTGCATGAACAACAGAGCAACCTCAAAACCACCTCCCCCACCAAGTCATCCTGACATCTTTGTAGGTAAGATGTTAAATTTAGTTTTATTTCATTATTAGATATAAATTAAACATTTATTCAAACTATGCTATCCTTTGTGTAAGGCTTTTGAGTTATTTTTGAGTGATTTTTTTTTTCCAGTGATATATTTTGGTGGTCTGCACCCTAACCCCACTTTTCCCATAGGCCCTGTTATTTCTGTAGCAATTTTCTATAATGCGAGGTTGCGCAGAACTGACTGTACTGGCCTCTGTGCAACTATTTCATCTGAACTTGAAGAAAACGTGTTGAGAGAGAACTTCATCCTGCAAGATATCTTGATGTTGCAGGCTTTTTCTAACAGATGGACAAGCTTGGAATGTTAGCTGTTTCCAAGTGGGGATATTGATCATGTGACAGCTAGCTGTTGGAACACGATGGAAGCATCCATCTTAACAAAGCATTTTGATTTCCCACTATCAAAACTATAAAGGTACCATTGAAGCAGATAATGGAGTTCAGCCCCTCCTTGCAAATCAAGTTTTTTTTTAGACTCCTGCTTTATCACTTGCCATTCTTACTAAGAGGTCTGCTGCTTATCGTCAGTTTTAACCACTTTAATGCAAATCAGTTTCTTAGCAGTGTTGAAATCAAATGTATTCCTACAATAGCAACAGAATGGGAATGTACCCATGAACACATAACTTAATAGAAAAAAAATGAGAGAAAGCCAGTCCTTGTTTAGATGTTTTCCTATAACTATGCAAACATGAAGTGTTGCCAGGAGAAGAGCTGAGGATTTACAAGTAGCTGGCTCCTGGCAACAGAAGACTTTACTTGAGCTCAACAGCAATAACTTCTTGAATTAGTCCTTTTAAATGAAACAATAGTACTTCAATGCAGTCTAAAAGATGAATAAGGAAGGAAAAATAGAAAACTAGCTAGAAATAGGAAAACAAATTGAAGGAGTGTATAGATTATAGATATTCAGAAAGAAAGAGTTAATAAATGTTGATCTATAGAACATGAGTCTGGGGAAATTAATAATGGAAAATAAGGCTCGTGAGTTAAACAGGTGTTTGTATCCAATAAATACAAAATATTGCAGATGCTGGACTTGTGCACCCAGCACAAAATACTGGAGAAACGCTGCAGGTCTGGCAGCGCCTATGGAGAGAGAAACAGAGTGAACATTTTGAGTCCAGTATAACTCTTCTTCAGATGTTCCAGAGAAATGGTACTGAGCAAATTGTTGGAACTGACCAGACGAACTTCATCCCATGGTCTTAAAAGAACACTTAAGTGAGATAGTTGATGTGTTGGTCTTAATTTTCTCAAAGCTCCCTTGATTTGCAGACATTCCCCTTAGAAAGGAAGTAGCAAATGGAGCTTCTTTATTCAAAAAGGGAAGCAGAGAGAAAGCAGGAAACTACCAGCTAGTTAGCATAACATGTGTCTCATAAGAGAAATGTTAGACGGACGACTTTGTAGCTGGATACTTTGATAAACTTATGTTATCAGCCAGAGTCAACATGGTTTTGTGAAATGGAAAACACCTTTAACAAATCTTTTGGAGTTCTTTGAAGAAGCAACATGTGCTGTGGACAAAGGGGATAGTGGATGTATTGCATTTAGATTTCCAGAAGGTATTTGATAAAGTGCTACATCAAAGGTTATTGTGGAAAATAACGGTGCTATGTAGGGGTAAGATATTGGCACGGATAGAAGTTTGACAGGCTGGCAGAATTAGAAAAGTCATAAATGAGTCACTTTCTGGATGGTAAGATGTAATGTGTGGTGTGCCACAGGGACTAGTGCTGGGGCCTCAACTTCTTATAACTTATATAAATTACTTGGATGAAGGGACTGAAGTACGGTTGCTAAATATGCTGATGACATAAAGGTAGGTGGGAACGCAAATTGTGAAGAGTTGCAGGGAGATGATGGTCTAGTGATATTATTACCGGATTTATTAATCCAAAACTCAGCTAATGTTCTGGAGGCCCGGGTTCAAATCCCACCACGTCAGATGGTGGAATTTGTGTTTGGGGAAAAAAAATCCTGGAATTAAGAATCTATACCATTGCTGATTGTTAGTTTAAAAAAAATCTAGCTCATTAATGTCCTTCAGGGAAGGAAATCTGCCATCCTTACGTAGTCTGGCCTACATATGACTCCAAACCCACAGCAATGGGCTGGAAGCAGCTCAGAAGATTTTCTCGATTGATACCTGGAACAGGTAGGTTGTCATATGAGGATAGGTTGGACAGGCTAGGTTTATTTCCACTGGAACTTAGAAGGGTAAGGGGTGACTTGATCAAAACAAGGTCCTGACAGGGTGGATTTGAATAGATGTTTCCTCCTGTGGAGAATCTCGTACTAGAGATCACTGTTTAAAATTAATCTTACACAGAGTTGAGGCAAAATATTTTCTCAGAGGGTGCTGTGGTTTTTGGAACTTTTCTTCAAAAGGCAGTGAAAGCAGAGTCTTTGAATATTTTAAAGGCAGAAGTTGAAAGGTTATTGGTGGTATGTGAAGTAATCAGATGAGTGTGATCCTAATTAATAGCAGAGCAGGCTCATGGGGCTAAATGGTTTCTTCCTGCTGTTAATTTGTATGTTCAGATCTTATAAAGCAAACTGAGATACCAAATTACATAAGGAAACATAAAAGAAGAGTCAGACAGAGAAAGTGTCAAAGTAATCCCAGAGGTTAGAGCCTAAGCAGCTGAAATGACAAACACTAATGTGGGAGCAGTTAAAAATTAGGGATGCTGAAGAGGGTTAAATTAGGTGAGTGCAGATTTATCAGAAAGTTACAGGGATGGAGGAGGTTACAGAGATGAAGAGGGGAGAGGCCATGGAGAAATTTGAAAATATCTATGAGAATTTTCAAATCAAAGTTTTTCTTTACTGGAAGCCACTGTAGGTCAGCAAGCATAAGGATGATGGGTGAATGGAAACTGGTGCAGGTTTCCAGCCAGTGGAATGTGGATAAACCTGCCAGGAAGGTACTGGAGTAATCAGATCTGCAGGTATCAAAAGCATGGATGAGGATTTCAGCAGTTGAGGCAGGAAGCATGTTGCAGAGGTGGATGTAGGAAGTCTTATTGATGGCACAGAATGTAGTTCAAAGTTAAATGTGGCACCAAGCTCGCAACAGTCTGATTCTGGTTCAATATCCAGGGAGAAGGATGCAATCATTAGCTATGGAGGATTTGCCTGGTTACTGCAAAACAGATTTTTTAACCTCCACTATAACAGTGAAATAAACTCCAGTATAATACTTCTGTTTCTACAAAATATCAAATCATTGAACTTTTAAATCCATGGAAGTTACACAAACAGTCTGTTTGGAACATGTTTGTAAATCTTCTGAAATTGAAAAATAGGGATTTTAATAATATTATACTCTGGTGGTGATTATACTTTTCAGAGCAGTATTGCAACCACTGTCATTTCAGAATTGTATGGTACAAGGGCTCCCAAACAAGAAAATAAGGATTTTTACCTGCATTACTACACAATGAAAGTCTCCAATAACACATTGAAGCTCATCAAAACTCAATACAAAAAATTGCCAGTTGTTTTAATTCATGACTAAAGACAACAAATCAATATTCAGATTCAAACACATGCCATCCTTACAAAAGCAATAACGGCAGAAAAGCTGGTTTAATAAAGAGGAACCGCATGAATTTAATGTAATTCCATGGAAACTCTACTGGACATGGGATTTTTTACCTTAGCCTGCATCTTTTTCTGTTATGGACTTATAAGGACTTATTTAGTCTTTGTGGTAAAGGTTATTTCACCTTCTTGACAAATATTCTGTTACTCAAACTGCCTCATTGTAAAGTACTGTAGAGATTGGAACCGGGGGACCTTGTTTACTACAAGGTTCTTGATTGGGGTTGTTAACCCTGGGCCAATCAAGAAAGCCTTGGCTGACCAATGTAACCAGGAGAGCCCCTAGGGGCTCTGCTTGTTGCTGGTTCTTTGGTCACATGGGTGTTTTTCCTGGTGGCAGACGATTAATAAAGTTATTTACACACCTGATATTTTTACTGTGTCTTGCGCCTATACACACACAACATGGGTGCTGGGGGAAGTAAGCATTACTGCTGTATGGCAGTAGTGTAGGTTAGAATGTCCTCAGTTGAGGACCGACTCCGAGCTGGCTGGCTACAGCCAGTGTACTGTGCTCTAGTAAATAAAGGGTGACTAGGTGACGGGAACTGGCCCCTGTGCAGTTATTTCAGTTACGAATCCTGCAAAATGTTCAAGGATCACAATGTGTGAAATAATCAAACATTTTCAAATTAACATTGGGTCTTCAGAATTTATGTGTCAAAATTAATGAAATATGTTCACTTGAAACCTAGTGCCTGAGCTGTTTGTGGGAGGCTAGATTCTCTCTAGACACAGGTGGTAAGCTATTAGTATCAAATGGTTGATGTGATATCAAACACCCTTGTCCTATTACATACAACAGATGGACATGGTTTGCAGCCAAGTTGATTGAGAGCTGCACTCTCCAAAAGGAACATTTATGGGAATCTTCGAAGATCAATATCTCACATGCTGCAGTTGGGCCTTTGAGAACATGAAAGATGAGATGCTTTATATTCACATCTTTTGAAGTACCTGAGGGAATTGTATCACCTACTCATCACAAATAAGCAAATATGTTTTGATAAATAAATGTATACACATGAAGATTGTTCTGTATAAATATACTTCAAGAGGACTGTTTATCAGAAAGCATTTAAAAGATCCATATTAGTAATCATTTGCTCTTTATAGATTCTTATTGAACAAATTTTATATTCTCAGGATTAATATATTTTCACATTTTTAACATATTGCCATGCCATTAAAATTTTAAATTTTAAATTACAGGTTTTATTTGACAAATATAAAATTTTAATTTAACTTTTAATAATTTATATGTTAATAGGTATCACCAATTATTTCAGATCTCCATTGCTTGCAGTTAGGTTTATAGCCATTTAGTATTTGCTTGATTTTTGTTTTTTTGCAGCCTCTGCAAGGGAAGAACTCTATACTCTGTTGTTAGAGATGCTAAAATGGTGCTGGATGTGAACAAGACCAGACAGATTGCTCAGGAGATTGTGAAGGTGTGCCAAGTGTTATGATCCCTATTGAGACTACTACTTTTAAAAGATATTTGAATTTCTAATGACTGAAAGGATCACATAAAAAGATTTCAAGTTTTAAGAGGTTTACTCAAACAAACTCAAAGCAATATTGATTAACCATAATATAGGCGATGACTTACACCTTAAACTTAATTCTGTGCTGCAAACTGCACTTTTTAAAAACCCTCATCTGTGGTCGTAGTCATTTATTCTATGTTTTGTTCCTAAAAACACCGTTTGACAGGTTGTGACTGCTTTGACACATCTCGATACAAATTGACAAGTTGAAAGTTCCAAGGGGTTTTTGCACCTTTTACATAATCTTCTCCACAATTAACAATCCTACGGGGTCCTGGCCCCCTCCCCCAAAGATCCATGACCCTCATATCGAAAGGATACTTGACGCTGTCTGCAAAGAATCCTTGATCCCAACCTTCAAGTATACTGGGACCGAATGCACAAAGTCAGTCAGCTCTCCAAAGCGGTATCTTGGTAATCCAAAACAAATGTGCTAAAAGCAGATGTACTCTTATCGTGGTCTAATCTCCGCATTCCAGCTTCCAAACACTAGTATTCCAAAATCTGATCTGAGTGGGGCCAGCTAATCATTTAAATGACCAACCGGTCTCCACGAACCATGCATATTACATCGCACCCAAAACAGGCTATTCCAAAAATAAGAAATGCCAGGTGCAGGGGCAGCACTTAGCATTGCTTATCTCTTTTATCATTTTCACCATGGAGGGTCTCTGTCATGCAGAGATTCTGGGCCTAATGTCAGCACAGACAGTCTTGCCATTATCCAGAGGTGTAAGGATCTTGCACCTTCTCAGTAAGTCACTTGGTTTGGTCCATCTTGTCCCCATTGCAACCTTGTCACCCAACCTTGTTGTCAGGAAGAATGTAGAGCTGCTCATTCATCCATTTTACCTGAAAACAAAGCAACAATCCTAAAACATAGCAATCTTTTATAAACCTCTGATTTGTAATAAGAAGGACACCATAATATAAAGTACTTGAAATCACTGCAACAAATATTGAATTTTATTTTGAAAGTTTATCATCTATCATTAGTCCATGGATGCTTTAAAAAAAAACAAAATGTTACTTGTTTGGTGCTGATTAATTTGCATAGAATTTTTACCTTGGGAAAATATACTATTTGTTTTGAGGTCTCCAATGCGATTAACTCTACCACTTACTAAAAACATTTTTTTTTTATTTTCAAGGGAATGGGTTACCTACACGCTAAAGGAATTATTCACAAAGATTTGAAGTCAAAGAATATTTTCTATGATAATGGAAAGATAATAATTACTGACTTTGGTCTCTTCAGCATCTCTGGAGCTTTACAAGAGGGCAGGTACAGTACTGCGGTGCATATCAATCATTGCTGTCAACTTAAATAACATATATCAATTATTTGTTCTCTCTTAAGTTTGCTTTTAATTTTCTCTTCAAATAGATTATAAATAAAATAGATTTTATTTCCATTTTAGAATGGCTGCCCATTTTCTTGAAATTGTAGACAGAATAAACATTCATTATTTCAGTTCGAAGTACTATTTTAAATTTACTTTAAATATGACTTCACAAAGATTTAATTAAATAGGAAGCAATGAAAATATTTGTTGAAACAAAAACAGAAGTTACAGGAGAAGCTCAGCAGGTATTAGTAACATCTGTGAAGAGAAAGCAGAGTTAACGTTTCGGGTCCAGTGACCCTTCTTCAGATTCTTCATCCTGATGTAGCTTTTGGAAGTACTTAGCTGCAACTGTTTACTAACCCATTGAGTATGTTGATAGCAACAGCATATACACTTATATTTAGGCAGAGTGTAATTTTTAAAAATATATTTCAATAGATTTATTTGTTTTCTTCGCTAGGCACTAGGTACCCTTCTCTAACCGAGAGTGGATAGAAATCGTATTCTAGGTGGAAAATTCAGGCAACAGGATCATAGCAGAGGGAGGACAAAGAAAAGTTCAGTGTTTGGTAGGGAAGGGTCAGGGCAAGAGCAAATCATTGAAATCAAATGTTTCCCTGCAGTCTGAAGGAATCCAAAATGTAAATATGATGATACCCCTTTTTAAAAAATTATATTCCTTTCTGTGATTGCTGAAGAAGAGCTTTTAATGTAGCTGGTTGGAATTCCTTAGGTGGCGCTTGCAATTCATATTAAAACCTAATGCATTCTCTGCTCTCCTTGCTTTAGTGAAGTCATGGGTATCTTTTCTAATCTCTCCCCTTTTTTGACCAAAGCACCCTACTACACCTGGTGAATGGTTTGGTTTTGATTTAGTGTATTGGTCCCATCAGTTGCCTGCACAACTGGTTTGCAATGCAGAGTGATGCCAATATTGTGGGTCAATTCCCACACCAGCTGAGATTACCATGAGGATTCTCCTTCTCAACCTTTCCCCTCACCTGAGGTGTGGTGACCTCAGGTTAAATCACTACCAGTCATCTCTCTGTCTCTGTCTGATGAGAGCACAGTACCATTGTCTGGTAAGTCTATGGTGACTTTACCTATAACAAACCTAGGTAGCCTAAAATAGACCTATAAAAGTCATTATGCATTTCATGTTGCCTGTGAAACTTGAAATTACGTAGCACTAAGAATACTGTTTTCCAAACAATGTAGAATTTCCTCTCTTGCACAGCCATATAACGGGCCTGTTGCCAAAGTAAAATAATGATTAAGCAATCATTAGCTGTTAGAGAAGTGTGCCAAATGATCATCAGTTCAGTGATATTGACTAGATATTGCTGGGCAAGTTTATGAAGCACAGCAATAACAAATTGTTTTTATATACCACCTTTTAACATTGTAAAGCATCCCAGGGATGAGTATCTTAAAGGAGAGTCAAGTCTAGAGGTAACAAAGGCATATTCACCAGCAACAGATGAATATATCTTTTGAGTGAAAAAAATAATGTTCTACACCATGAACCTGTGGATTTTACAATTACCAGAAGGGGAAAATGCATCTCATGATATTTAATACAGCATGCAATTTAAAAATTACAGCCTACTGAAATGTCAAACAAATCATTGCCTTCTTCTTCATATTAAATTAAATTGCATTCATTAGATAATTCAGTGTCATATAACCTATTATTTATTCCTCTACAATGTAAAGCAAACATTTAAATAGGGACATAATGACTACAAATTGCTTGTGCTGAAAGACTGAACATTAAGGTAATTGTGACTTTAAAATACATCAATTTTTCATGAGACAAGAAAAATGTGTTGCTTTATCTAGACCTCTAAGCTCCACACCGGATTTAGTATTTTACAGAAGCTTTCATAAATTGTTACTATTCTGAAGCGATTTTCTATTTGGGTTTCATTTTTAAAGCATTTATGTAATTAAAAATACTTTTATGCTTCAAAAATACAAAGGAAATTCAGCATAGAGATTCTATGAAAGAGTTTTGTGAGAAATGAACCCTATCTTTTTACTTGTGATGCATTTCCTTAACTGTTTTATGGCCTGCTCTACCTCACGACTGAATAGCTTGAAAATTCAGTCTATACAGGCTATGGAGAATATTGCAGGAGGCAGTGAGCAGCCAGTGCTAGTGAAAATGAATAGAGCAACATTCAGAGAAGAGGAGAGAATCACATTGTGTTCTGTGCATTAATCGTGGAATGGAATTATTTCAGCTGAATGTTTCCATCGTATTTTTTTTTCTGATTCTTGGGACCATTCCCAGGTCAATGACTCATTAGGACAAGGAGCAAACCTCCGACCTGTGCTTTCCTAGGGCATGCCAATTAAGAGTCTGCCTTTTGGCACCCTCACAAGTTAGGGAGTGCAGGGACGATAACATGGGCAATTTGATAGAGAAAGCATTTCTGCTTAAGGGGAAATTCCTACATGCTCCAGAGGAGCTGATCAGGACAAGCAACCACAGAAATGGAGAGCAGACCTAGGAAAGCTGCTCTGAGTTTCTCACTCTTACTTGATGGTTCAACCAATGGGCTGCAGTGAGAGGAGCTCGAGTAGGATCAGTAGAACAGGGATAACTTCTCCAACCATAAGAATGGAATGAACCAGCCAAGGAAGTGATCAGCAGCTGTGTGGCCCCTCTAAGCTGGAGATATAAACAGCTGATGGACTGCCCATTTTACCCTTTCTAATTTGCTTTTCTGTTGAAGCTAATCAAAAGCAAAAGTAAAAGGCGAGTGATCAAACTACTACCGCCTGTTTACTCCCCTAACATAGTCATGGCTGAGCAGTTAAGGTGTTGGATTTGAAATCCTTCTGCGTGTTCTTATCCTGCCAATGACACATCTTATGATTCTCCTTCAATAGCTCAGTTGTAGATCAGGAGACTACAGTTCACCGCACAAACTGGCATCCTTAGTTCATTTATTTAATTTAGGCTCAGAACAGTCTGAGACTTTCTGAACGCTGTTGTGGAACAGTGGTAGTGTCCCAAAAGGCCCAGTTTCAAGACCCCGCTTGCTCCAGAAGAGTGCGATAACATGTCTGGACAGGTTGATTTAAAAATATTTACCATGCCCAATTTCTGATGAACAGGAACAGTTCATAGTTTAATAAGAGCATATAGTTGCAAACTTTAACCACTTAGAGTCACTATGGTACAGCCCGTTTCAGTGAAATACTGGCTTCTTGAACACCATGCCATTGGTGGTATACAAGCAAGAGGTGAACAAATACTTTATCATTAAATCTTAATTTGTTTTTAAAAGTTGATGGTACCTCTATGGCTGTTTCCATGCCACCAGCAACTGATTTTGTGGGTTTGAGAAATAGATATTGACCAGGAGAAGGCAAAATACCCCTGACTTCCTTTGAAAAGTGCAGGTGCAATGCGACCTTTCATTCCATCTAAGACGACAGTTGGGGTTCTGTTCAATGTCTCCTCCAAAAGACAGCACCTCTGACAGTGCAGCAGTCCCTCAAAACCAGGCTGGAGGGTCAGCCACGATTCTCTGCTCACGTTGAAATTTACTATCTTGTATTTACTACTAGTGAATTCCACTTGCCACTTCTTGTCCATTCCATATTTCCTTAGCATTTCAATTGTCCACTGACATGTGACTAGATATGCCACCCTGGAGAGCAACCTGTTGATTGTGGGATCATTTCGCTCTGTCTTCAGCATGCTGCTTCTGTGGTTTTGCATTCCTTTACCCTTATGTTGGAACCAGGCTTTTAGCTATGCCTGGCCCTGCTCCTGACAAGCTCTCCTACCCTCCTTTTAAACCAGGGTGGGTTCCTTGGCTTGATGGCAATGGTAACATAGGGTCATGCTGGGCCACAAGGTTAGAAATCGTGCCGGTATACAGTTCTGGTGCTGATGTCCCGCAGTGCCTCATGGGTACCCACCTTTGAGCTGCTAATTCTGTTCTGTTCTGTTCTGTTTCATTCCTATCCACGTTGGCACAGTGATAGTGCCACAATCCGTGAGATGGGACTTTGTGGAGACAAAGATTGTGCTCTGGTCGCTTTGACAAATATTGATGTCAATAGAGGAATCTGTGAAGGGTAGGTTAGTGAGGATAAGGACCAGTTGCTAGTTTTTTTTTTTGCCTTTGTATTGGCTGGTCACCACTTGTCACAGACCCCATATGGTGGATACATTCTTTAGGTCAAGGCTAGTTTGGTGAGTGATGGTACTGCTGAGCCAGACTTGGTGATGGACCTTGAAGTCCCCCATCTGGAGCACATTTTATGATCTTTCTCCCTCAGGTGGTGCTCAAAAGGGAGGTGATAATCTTAGAATCCCTACAGTGTGGAAGCAAGCTATTTGGCCCATCGAGTCCACACCAACCCTCCAAAGAGCTTCCCATCCACCCCTACTCTATCACTGTAACCCTGCATTTCCTGTGGCTAATTCATCCAGCCTGAACATCCCTGGACACTATATGCGTAATTTAGCATGGCCAATCCATCTAACCTGTGCATCTTTCAATTGTGGAAGGAAACCATAGCACCTGGAAGAAACCCATGCAGATACAGGGAGAATGTGCAAACTCCACACTGACCGTCGCCCGAGGGTGGCATTGTCATCGACAGGACGTTTCTTTGCTCATTTTTGACCTGAAACTACGAGACTTTACTTTTAACTAAACAGAACTGAATTAATGACCATTGTGCCATGTCGTTCCATCTTCTATGTCTAGATGAGAGAAGAGGTTTGTTCTCAGAACCACTTCAATGATTCAATTTTCTGTGCCAGCAGAAGAAGGAGGGGAAGTGGCAGAATTGCTGATTGCAGTCACACTACCCAGAGGGAAAATGCCCTCTAATACTTGGAAATAAATGTACTGAAGCTTCGTTTTAAGGTATATAAGACAAATCAGAGTAGTATGCATTATTCACAAATATGTGGAATTCAGTCTGCCTGAGTCCATCACAGAGAAGGTATGATACTTTTGACATTGAAAACTTTCATACTGTGCCACCTGCAGACACAACCAGTACTGCAGGAATTATTTCAGAGATAGTAGGAACTGCAGATGCTGGAGAATCTGAGATAACAAGGTGTAGAGCTGGATGAACACAGCACGCCAAGC